>NC_058522.1:144231835-144543189 GCF_904849725.1 Hordeum vulgare subsp. vulgare
GATTCTTGCAATGGGAGAAGTGCTTGGTTTTGGGTTCATAACGTGCGGTGACCTCACCCAGTGACAGAAGGGGTAGCGAGGCACGCATCGTGTTGTTGCCATCAAGGGTAAAAAGATGGGGTTTTCATCATTGGTTTGAGATTATCCCTCTACATCATGTCATCTTACTTAAGGCGTTACTCTGTTCGTCATGAACTCAATACACTAGATGCACGCTGGATAGCGGTCGATGTGTGGAGTAATAGTAGTAGATGCAGAAAGTATCGGTTTACTTGTCTCGGACGTGATGCCTATATGTATGATCATTGCCTTAGATATCGTCATGACTTTGCGTGGTTCTATCAATTGCTCGACAGTAATTTGTTCACCCACCGTAATACTTGCTATTTTGAGAGAAGCCTCTAGTGAACACTATGGCCCCCAGGGTCTACGCCACACCATATTTTCAGCCTTATACTTTTTACTTCGTTGCACTTTCCGCCTTCAGATCTCACTTTGCGAACAATCTTGAAGGGATTTACAACCCCTTTGAAGCGTTGGGTGCAAGCTTGTTTGTGTTTGCGCAGGTACTCTCGACTTGACGAGACCCTCCTTCTGGATCGATACCTTGGTTCTCAAACTAAGGGAAATACTTACTGCTCCTGTACTGATCACCCTTTCCTCTTCAAGGGAAAAACCAAAGCAAGCCCAGCCTCTGTCAACGTGTCAATTTCTGGCGCTGTTGTCTATGGGATAGCAGAAGAATTTCTGGCGCCGTTGCCGGGGAGGAAGATCAAGTCAAGAACTCATCCAAGTAGGTGTCCCAAAGTCATATCTTGCATTTACTTTGTTTGACAGTTGCCTCTCGTTTTCCTCTCCCCCACTTCACCATTTTGCCTTTTTCGTTCACCTTTTCGTTCGCCCTTCTCGTTCGCCCTTTTCGTTCGCCCTTTTTCTCGCCTGCTCTTTGTTTGCTTGTGTGCTTGCTTGCCTGCTAAAGCCCGAATGGCCCCACTAAGGGATTTTGATGCTCACTTTCTGAAGTTAGAAGAGATTGAAACTAATGTTAAAGGCTTCATGTCTACACAGTTTGAATATAATAGTTACTTCCATAGAGAGCTGAAGGAGCAAAATTCTTTTATGGCTTTTATGAGTAGAGAAGTTGATGATATGACCAAAGAATTCCTTGCGCTGAATTCTCAGTTTGCTCATCTTGAAAAGCTAGTGGGCCAGATTTCTGACAAGCAAGCTACTTTAGTCAATAAAATGGCTGCTAAACCCGAAACTCGTGATGAGAATCACGAAGATCTTAAAGTGCTTGGTGTGACTCCCATTTAATCTTTGTTTTCTTGTGTCAAACCTAATGATTATGGGTCTGGATATGAATCCACTTTGGTTGAAAAGTTCCCCAATGATTCGGAGTCCATCTATCTTGATGCTAAAAGCATTAAAAGTGGAGTAGAAGACGTTAAAACTTTGAGTAGTAATGAAATTACTAGCATGGATTTCAAGGAATTCAATTATGATAGTTGCTCCTTGATTGAATGCATTTCTTTGATGCAATCCATGTTGAACTCTCCACACGCTTATAGCCTAAACAAAGCCTTTACCGATCATATTGTCGAAGCTATGATAAAATCTCTTGAAGAGAAACTTGAATTGGAAGTATCTATCCCTAGAAAGCTTCATGATGAGTGGGAACCTACCATCAAAATCAAAATCAAAAACTATGAGTGCAATGCTTTGTGTGATTTGGGTGCTAGTGTTTCTGCGATTCCAAAGTCTTTATGTGATGTTCTAGGTTTTAATGAGATTGAACAGTGTTCTCTTAATTTGCATCTTGCCGATTCTACTGTCAAGAAACCCATGGGAAGGATCAATTATGTTCTTATTATTGCAAATAGGAACTATGTACCCGTGGATTTCATTGTGCTTGACATTGATTGCAATCCTACATGCCCCATTATTCTTGGTAGACCTTTCCTAAAGACTATCGGTGCTATCATCGATATGAAGGAAGGGAATATTAGATTTCAATTTCCTTTAAGTAAGGGCATGGAACACTTCCCTAGAAATAAAATAAGATTGCCTTATGAATTCATGATCAGGGCCACTTATGGTTTGAGCACCAAATACGATGATACGTGATTCTATCGCTTCGATGCCTAGCTAAGGGCATTAAACAATAGCGCTTGTTGGGAGACAACCCAATGAATTTATCTTTTTTCTTTCTGTTTTGTTGCGTCCACACTTTCATAATTCTGTTGTGATTGTGTTTTTGTGTTTCTTTTTGTGTTTGAGCCAAGCAAAGCCTTTATGACTAGTCTTGGTAATGGTTGTGTGATCCTGCTGGAAAAAGACAGAAACTTTTCGCTCACGAGATGATTTTTAATTTTTATTCAGAAAGAGATTTTGAGTTTATTCTTTTTTCTACTGATTGATATGCTTTTTGCCCAGGCCTTCGTAATTTTCAGATTTTTTGAGGTACCAGAAGTATACGAAGTATACAGATTGCTACAAACTGGTCTGTTTTTGACAAATTCTTTTTTTTGTTGAGTTGGTTGCTTGTTTTGATGAAACTATGGTTAGTATCGGGGGGTACTAGCCATGGAAAAGTGAGAATACAGTAGCCCATCATCAACATAGATGGAATTCAAGTTTGCTACAGTACCAAAAGAAGTGGTAGTTTGTTTTCTTGTACTAATGTTATCACAAGTTTCTGTTTAAGTTTTGTGTTGTGAAGTTTTCAAGTTTTGGGTGATGTTCTCATGGACAAAGAGATAAGGAGTGGAAAAATCTCAATCTTGGGGATGCACAAGGCGCCCCAAGCCAAATTCAAGGACACCAAAAAGCCTAAGCTTGGGGATGCCCCGGGAAGGCATCCCCTCTTTCGTCTTCAATCCATCGGTAACATTTCTTGGAGCTATATTTTTATTCACCACATGATATGTGTTTTGCTTGGAGCGTCTTGTATCATAGGAGTATTTTCTTTTTGTTGTGTCACAATCATCCTTGCTGCACACCTTTTTGATAGAGAGAGAGACATGCACTCATCATGATTTTGCTAGAATGCTCATAGTACTTCACTTATATCTTTTGAGCTAGATACTTTTGCTCTAGTGCTTCACTTATATCTTTTGAGCTAGACACTTTTGCTCTTGTGCTTCACTTATATCTTTAGAGCACGGCGGTGCATGATTTGGTAGTTGTCTTATGCTATGAAAGTAGTCCCAAATGTGCTAGGTACCTAAAGAAGATGCAGAAACCTCCATCTTCATGTGCATTGCGTAAAAAAGAGAAGTTTCGATTCCTCTCAATTAGTTTTGAGACGTGGATTCAGTAATATTGAGAGTTACGTTAGTAGGGTGTTGTGAATCTAGATATACTTGTGCTGGAGTTAGTGATTCCCGTAGCATGCACGTATGGTGAACCGCTATGTTAGGAAGTCGGAGCATAATTGATCTATTGATTGTCATCCTTTGTGTTGAGGTCGGGATCGCGCGATGGTTAACACATACCAACCCTTCCCCTCGGAGTATGCGTTTAGCACTTTGTTTTGATTACTCATAAAAACTTTCACAACAAGTATGTGAGTTCTTCATGACTAATGTGAGCCCATGGTATAGATGCACTTTCACCTTCCACCATTGCTAGCCTCTCTAGTGTCGCGCAATTCTCGCCGGTGCACAAACCCACCAAATTCCTTCCTCAAAACAGCCACCATACCTACCTACTATGGCATTTTCATAGCCACTCCGAGATATATTGCCATGCAACTCCCACCGTTCCGTCTCATGACTTGTGCCATCACTCTCATATTGCCATTGCATGATCGTAAGATAGCTAGCGAGATGTTTCAACGTCATACGCCATGCTAGATCGTTGCACATCCCGGTACACTGCCGGAGGCATTTCCTATGGAGTCATCATCATTGTGATCTTTGAGCTGTGAGTAAATAAAAGTGTGATGATCATCATTATTAGAGCATTGTCCCATGTGAGGAAATAAAAAAAAGAGGCCAAAGATCCCAAAAACAAAAAAAAGAGAGAAAAGAAAAGAAAAAAAGAGGCCTAAGAGCCCAAATGAAAAAAAGAAAAGAGAGAAAAAGAGAGAAGGGACAATGCTACTATCTTTTTCCACACTTGTGCTTCATGTTAGCACCATGTTCTTCATGATTGAGAGCTTCTTGCTTTGTCACTACCATATGCTAGTGGGAATCTTCATTATATAACTTGGCTTGTATATTCCAATGATGGGCTTCCTCAAAATTGCCCTAGGTCTTCATGAGCAAGCAAGTTGGACGCACACCCACTAGTTTTCCTTTTGAGCTTTCACATACTTATAGCTCTAGTGCAATTTTGTATGGCAATCCCTACTCATTCACATTGATATCTATTAATGGGCATCTCCATAGCCTATTGATACGCCGAGTCAGTGTGACCATCTCCTCCTTTTTGTCTCACAACCACCACCACACTCTATTCCACCTATAGTGCTATATCCATGGCCCGTGCTCATGTATTGCGTGATAGTTATAAAAGGTTTGAGAAAGTAAGAGTGCGAAAACAATTACTTGGCAAATTCCGGGGTTGTGCATGATTTACATTAGTTGTGTGAGGATGATGGAGCATAGCCAGACTATATGATTTTGTAGGGATAACTTTCTTTGGCCTTGTTATTTTGAAAGTCCATGATTACTTTGCTAGTTTGCTTGAAGTATTGCTGTTCTCATGTCAATAGCAAACTATTATTTTGAATCATACAGATCTGAACATTCATGTCACGTGAAAGAAGTTGCAAAGGACAACTATGCTAGGTAGCATTCCACATCACAAATTCATTCTTTATCACTTCCCTACTCGTGGACGAGCAGGAGTTAAGCTTTGGGATGCTTGATACATCTCCAACGTATCTACAATTTTTTATGGTTTCATGCTATTATCTTGTCAAACTTTGGATGCCTTTTATTTATTTTTTGGGACTAACTTATTAACTCAGTGCCAAGTGCCAGTTCCTGTTTTTTTCCATGTTCTTGACCCCTTTCAGAGGAGATTTTGAAACAGAGTCCAAATGGAAGAAAATCCCCGAAAAGATTTTTTCTGGAACTGAAGAAGACCGGGGAGCTTGGGAGCCAAGGCAGGGGAGCCCCAGGGGCCCCACAAGCCCCCACCCCGCGGCCAGGGGGAGGCCGCGTCATCCAGGCTTGTGGGCCCCCTGAGCGTCCCCTGACCTAGGGGTTGCGCCTATATATTCCCTAAAAATCCCAAAAAAATCAAGAGATCATCGAAAGTACTTTTCCGCCGCCGCAAGCTTCTGTCTCCGCAAGATCCCATCTAGGGAACGTTCTGGTGCCTTGCCGGAGGGGGGATTCGGACACGGAGGGCTTCTTCATCAACACCATGACCTCTCCGATGATGCGTGAGTAGTTTACCATAGACCTACGGGTCCATAGTTAGTAACTAGATGGCTTATTCTCTCTCTTGGATCTTCAATACAAAGTTCTCCATGATCTTCATGGAGATCTATCCGATGTAATCTTCTTTTGTGGTGTGTTTGTCGAGATCCGATGAATTGTGGATTTATGATCAAATTATCTATGAATCTTATTTGAGTTTCTTCTGATCTCTCTTATGCATGATTTCATATCCTTGTAATTCTCTTCGAGTTGTGGGTTTTGTTTGGCCAACTAGATCTACGATTCTTGCAATGGGAGAAGTGCTTGGTTTTTGGTTCATACCATGCGGTGACCTCACCCAGTGACAGAAGGGGTAGTGAGGCACGCATAATGTTGTTGCCATCAAGGGTAAAAAGATGGGGTTTTCATCATTGGTTTGAGATTACCCCTCTACATCATGTCATCTTGCTTAAAGCGTTACTCTGTTCATCATGAACTCAATACACTAGACGCATGCTGGATAGCGGTCGATGTGTGGAGTAATAGTAGTAGATGCAGAAAGTATCGGTCTACTTGTCTCGGACGCGATGCCTATATGTATGATCATTGCCTTAGATATCGTCATGACTGTGCGCGGTTCTATCAATTGCTCGACAGTAATTTGTTCACCCACCGTAATACTTGCTATTTTGAGAGAAGCCTCTAGTGAACACTATGGCCCCCAGGGTCCACTCCACACCATATTTCCAGCCTTACACTTTTTACTTCATTGCACTTTCCGCCTTCAGATCTCACTTTGCAAACAATCTTGAAGGGATTGACAACCCCTTTGAAGCGTTGGGTGCAAGCTTGTTTGTGTTTGCGCAGGTACTCTGGACTTGACGAGACCCTCCTTTTGAATCGATACCTTGGTTCTCAAACTGAGGGAAATACTTACTGCTCCTGTGCTGCATCACCCTTTCTTCTTCAAGGGAAAAACCAAGCAAGCCCTGCCTCTGTCAACGTGTCAATTTCTGGCGCTGTTGTTTGTGGGATAGCACTGACGTGGTAAAGGACCACACGCCAGGGTCCTTGGTGCCTGGTCCTCGTAAATGAACAAACACCAAGGACCTTGGCCTCTGAATGACGTGACCCATATTACCAAAAAGTTGTTATGTCATTCGCTCGGGCCAAACGCCAAGGTCCCTGGCGTTTGGTCACTTACCAGGACTAGACGCTAGGGTGCCTCCTATGTGGCCGTTTGCCACATCAGTTGGGCAATGGACCGGCCGATCGTGCGGGCCATGGGCTAGAGGCCAAGGACCGTGGCATCTCTCGTGCAACCCAGACATCACGGATGTCGGCGTGACCAAAACAGGCGATTTTTAGAATTTTTTTAAACAAGGTCACTATCAAATTTTGTTAGCACAGAAGGTTATAACATAAATGTTGTCCTTGAAATGAAGCCTACTAACGGGTCCGACCCATGACATTATGGCCTATGAAATACAACCAAAAACACCCTAAGGCCATCTCCAATGGCAGCGTGTAAAATGTCACATTCATCCACGGACAAAGTACCAATTTGTAAACATGGGTATGAGAGCCCGTCATCCAACCGTAATGGTATACATCTGGTATTTTCAAAAAAACTATGCACGATCAAATAGTCGAGGGTACATATGTTCAAATAGCCACATGTAGCAATAGTTTAATTTTAAAAAGTTTCAAATAGTATATTTCAGCATTATTTTTCTCTTTAACCATCCACTGATACCCAATTAGATCTTCTTTAAGTTGCGTGTGAGTTGGTCGATGTCGACTTTATTGATGAATTTGAATATACTCTCGAAATGTGGCCAGATTCTGGTGAGGAAGTTGGATATGATCACCCATGTTCTCGAATTCTAGAGTCGCGGCAACATCATCGCCCTCATCCTCGATGAGCATGTTCTGCATGATCACATAACATGTCATCACCTCCCACAATGTCTCTGGATCCCATTGTTTAGCAGGTCCACAAAAAAGTGCAAAACGGGCTTGCAGAACTCCAAATGCCATCTCAGTGTCCTTTCTAGCTGCTTCTTGTCCTTGGGAAAAGTGAGCCTTTTTTTGTCCAACGGGATTAGAGATGATGTTGACAAAGGTAGCCCACGAAGGATAGAGACCGTCAAGAAGATAATAGCCCATGTTGTACTTATGTCCATTGACGGTATAATAGGAAGGAAGAGGTTTTGCTTCAGTTAGTCTCGCAAACAATGGTGGTCGCTGCAGCACATTGATGTCATTGTGAGACCCGGGCATGCCAAATAAAGCATGTCAAATCCAAATATCTTGTGATGCAACTACTTCAAGAATTATGGTGGGCTTCTTAACATGACCTTGATATTGCCCTTGTAAAGCAGTCAAGCGGTTTTTCCATTTTAAATGCATGGAGTTAAGAGATCCAAGAAAAACTGGCCACCCTCTTACTTCTGAGATTGCCAAGAGCCTCTCGGAGCGTGTCACGGTTGGTTCTCTTAGGTACTAAGGTCCAAACACCTCGGCCACGCAAGTTGCAAAACTTGACCATGGCATCTCCGCATGTGCTCTCAGACATCCGTATGTACTCATCTCATGAACCAGCGGTCGTGCCATATGGAAGCATCCGAAGTGCAGTCGTGCACTTCTGGTAACCAAAGAACCCAACTGTTACCACGACGTCCTTCAGGATGAAGTAGTCATCGTAGAACCAGACGCCATGGTACAAATGACCGAAGACAGTCTTGTGCATAAAAAATGCCGGCGAAAATGGTCAGTGAAGAGTGCATCAGGGGCAAAATAGTCTGCCATCAGTGTCAAAAGGTCACCTGCATGTTGTAGTTGAGAACTCGATGATCCTTGATCGAGCCCTTTAAATTGAGAACATACTCCTCCACACGCTCCGCGTCTTCAAGGACCACCTGCATCATCTTTGTCTCATCGAAGTACTCATCCTTGTTTGATGGGTCATTGGACGACTATACATATTGCTCGTATATGTACTCAAAATCAGAATCCATTGCTAGAAAGAAGAAGGGAAAACTGTTTTTAGCTCCCTCGATTCATTAAACAATTATCGGGCATGGTGAGTGTAGCAGTAGGCACGGGTTAAACAACGACAGCGGAGAAGCGGGGTGGAACCCTCGTGGAGCGTGATATATCTCCAACGTATTTATTATTTTTTATTGTTTCATTCTATTGTTTTATCAATCTTAGATACTATATATGCAATTTTATATCATTTTTTGGACTACCCTATTAACTTAGTGCCTAGTGTGAGTTCTTGTTTTTTGCCAGTTTTTTGCTTTTTCAGAAAATTGATACCAAACGGAGTTCAAACATGATAAAACTTTTTGATGATTTTTCCCAGACCAATAGACACCCTAGAAGCTTCGTAAGGGGTAGGGCACCCTCATGTCTCGTGGGCCCTTCGTAGCTCCGTCTCACCTAATAACAACGTTATAAATTCCCATATATTCTGAAACCCCCAGAGCGAGATCCGAAGCAAATTTTCTGCCGGCACAAGTATATGTTCTTCCATGATCCCAACTGGAGGCCCTTTTTGTACTCTATCGGAGGAGGATCAATCACGGAGGCCATCTTCATCAAATTTAATGCCTCCATGATGATGTGCCAATAGTAATTTAATAGCTGTAATTGAAGATTCTATAGAATTTGAATTTGAAAGTAGGCAATAACATTTTCTAGATCCATCATATATGGATAGAGTCTCAATAACTGATGCATTATTCAATTCATAGGTACATATGTTCAAGAATTACCTAAAAATAATTACATTAGACCAAATAAAGAATGATGCGTACTTGAATTAAAGACGTTAAAGAAAGAGGGGAAAGGCATTCTGGTTGTTCTACAAGGTGAAGCGGAATGCCCATGTTGTGCCTTCTTTCCTGCAGAATGCACGCATGACTCTAATCTATTCCCTTGTGATGGCGGACCTCACATCCTTCATTATCTTCATGAGGACATCAAGATAGTCATCGTAGCCTGGTACAAATTTTTTAACCTTTTCATGTCCACAAATCATGTAAATTTTTTTGACCGGCCAAATCATGTAATTTGAGAGGTAATGTTGAGTAAACTGCCCTAGGAACCACTACTAATAAAAATATTCATATATTGTCATCTAAAAACTCATGGTGGGCAGTAGAAAGAAGGCTACATAATTCTTACTTACCAGCCCATAGTTCACTAGTGTCTTGGATAAAGTGTAAACAAATAGTTTAGTTCCATATTTTGTCCCATTTTACTAACAATCTTTATTAGTTTCCTCACTTGATGCTGGTTCATGAATATCTCATTGCCCCATATTCAAAAAGGGTCGAAGTGCGAATCTTTACCAGTGACATATGTACGTATAAGCAACAAATTACTATTAGAAACTAAACTAAAATTGCACAATGTTGTAGTACAATACTCCCTCTATCCCATGATGAAAGATCTTATTACATCCAATATACTCAAATATTAGATGTATTAACATCGCATATGATGGAGCAGAGGGAGTATATATAAGCCTTGGGATGAAACTAACATCGATGGAAAACAACATCCATTCCCAATATTTTCCTGGGTAAGTACATCGAAAGGCATGTTAAGTGCAACATTCTAAACATCAACCAAATATATGCATGGTAAACAACATGATCTTAAAATGATAACTTAAGTGTGCAGGTTTAAGCATGCTAGCTAAGCAAACAAGAAGTGGAATGGTGTGTTAACTGCAATAGGCTTAACAATTAACAACAAAAAAATATAGTCATTTAAGCTGGTACTATGCATGTTTAAGTACACTAGTTATTGTTACATAAAAATGGAAAGGCATATATGCTCACTACAAGAGGCTTAACAACAACCAAATATAGTCATTCATAGTGGTATTTTTGAAATTGCTTAGAACATAGGTTGTGTTTAAACATCAAATTGTATAATTGGACATCACATTGTGAAAAAAATCAAGCAAACAATGGGCGTGCTAACTACACCAGGCTTAATAGGAACCACATATGGCCGAAACAGGTATTGATGAAATTGAACTGCACGGTCCATACTTGTACACATAGAAGTTTACAATGTGAATAACTGGAATAAACAAGGCATAGTATATAACAATTGAATCTGGACATATGCCAACTAAAAACAATTGAGCAAGCAAAAACCAGTTAAACAAGGCACATGCTCACTACATGAGGCTTAACATCAACCAAATATGCTCATTCATAGTGGTATTATTGAAAATGCATAGAACATAGCTTGTGCTTAAACGTCGAATTTTATAACTCAACATCACATTGTGAAAAACTGAAATAAACAGTGGCGTAGAACTACACCAGGCTTAACAGGAACCAAATATGGCCTTTGAAACTAGTATTGATGAAAATTGAACTGCACAATCCATACATACACATATAGAACATCGTAGTGTGAATAACTAAAATAAACAAGGCATACTACAAACAACAACATATAGCAATTGAAACTAGACATATGCTCACTACAAACAACCAAAAACGGTTAAGCAAGGCATATGCTCACTACAAATAACCAAATATAGCAATTGAAACTGGACATGTGCTCACTACAAAAAAACATGTTAAATAAGGCATATGTTCACTATAAACAACCAAGCACATGCATTAGTGAAATTGAACTAGAAAATTCATTCAAACATATCGCATTGGACTTTTGAACATTACATTTTGCATAACTAAAATAATTAAACACTACATGGTTAAAACATAGCATGGCAAAAGCAGTACGATCATATGTTGTTACCCCCTTTGAAGAGGCCCGACAAAACAAATCATGGGTTTCCTTACTTGACATAGATGGGCTCCTTCCCGTTGGAAGAGCACAAATTCTAGTTGCGCTCCAAGTTATCAAAGATGGGCTCCTTCCCCTTGGAAGAGTGAAAGGATGTGTATGTCGCCTAGAGGGGTGAATAGGCACTTTAAAATAATTACGATTTAGGCTTGAACAAATGCGGAATAAAACTTGTGTTTAATTTGTCAAGCACAAAACCTAAAACAACTATATTCATCTATGTGCACCAACAACTTTGCTAGGCAAGGTAAACAACAAAGTGATAGCAATATATATAATATGAAAGAATGTGGCTATCACAAAGTAAAGTGCATAAGTAAAGGGCTCGGGTAAGAAATAAACGAGGCACACGGAGACGATGAAGTATCATGAAGTTTACACCCTTGCACATGCTAATCTCCATTTGGAGCGGTGTGGAGATACTGTTGGAAATATGCCCTAGAGTCAATGATAAAATAGTTATTATTATATTTCCTGTTTCAAGATAATCGTTTATTATCCATGCTATAATTGTATTGAATGAACGCATAGATACATGTGTGGATATATAGACAAAACAATGTCCCTAGCAAGCCTCTAGTTGGCTAGCCAGTTGATCAAGGATGGTTAAGGTTTTCTGACCATACGGAAGTGTTGTTACTTGATAACTGGATCACATCATTAGGAGAATCATGTGATGGACTAGACCCAAACTATAAACGTAGCATGTGATCGTGTCATTTTGTTGTTATTGTTTTCGACATGTCAAGTGTTCATTCCTAAGACCATGAGATCATGTAACTCACTCACACCGTAGGAATGCCTTGTGTGTATCAAACGTCACAACATAACTGGGTGACTATAAAGGTGCTCTACAGGTATCTCCGAAGGTGTCCGTTGAGTTAGCATGGATCAACACTGGGATTTGTCACTCCGTGTGACGGAGAGGTATCTCGGGGCCCACTTGGTCATACAACATCACACACAACCCTTGCAAGCAATGTGACTCAAGTGTGAGTCATGAGATCTTGTATTACGAAACGAGTAAAGAGACTTGCCGGTAACGAGATTGAAATAGGTATAGGGATACTGAGGATCAAATCTCGGGCAAGTAACATACCGAAGGACATAGGGAATGAGATACGGGATTATATGAATCCTTGGCACAGAGTTTCAACCGATAAGATCTTCGTAGAATATGTAGGATACAATATGGACATCTAGGTCCCGCTATTGCATATTGACCGAGGAGTGTCTCGGGTCATGTCTACATAGTTCTCGAACCCGCATGGTCTGCACACTTAAGGTTCGATGATGTTTTAGTATAGTTGAGTTATATGTGTTGGTGACCGAAGGTTGTTCGGAGTCCCGAATGAGATCACGGACATCATGAGGGTTTCCGTATGGTACGGAAACAAAGATTGATATATAGGATGGTTTCATTTGGTCATCGGAAAGTTTTCGGGCATTACCGGCAGTGTACCGGGAGTGACGAATGGGTTCCGGGTATTCACCGGGAGGGGCCCACCCACCCGGGAGTGAGCCCAGTGACCTAGGGTGGCGGACCAGCCCTTAGTGGGCTGGTGAGGCCATCCCAAGAGGGCTATGGCGCCACAAGTGAAAAAACTAAAGGAAAAGAAAAAACAAGGAAAGAGGGAGGTGGGAAGGAAGGAGCGGACTCCTTTCCCCAAACCGAATTGGGGTGGGAGTCCACCTCCCCCCACTCGGCCGGCGCCCTTGGGGCTCCCTTGAGCCCCAAGGCTAGCCTCTCCCCTCCTCCTATATATATTGGTGATTTAGGGCCTTTTGAGACACAACTTTGCCACGTGCAACTCAAACCTATACCACACGGTTCTTCCTCTAGATCGGATTTCTCCGGAGCTCAGGCGAAGCCCTGCAAGAGTAGATCATCACCACCACCGGCGCGCCGTCACGCTGCCGGAGAACTCATCTAATTCTCCGTATATCTTGCTGGATCAAGAAGCCCAAGATCGTCATCGAGCTGTACGTGTGCTGAACGTGGAGGTGTCGTCCGTTTGGCGCAAGATCGGAACAGATCATGGGATGACGGTGATTTGATTTACAAAGTTGTACCACTACATCAACCGCGTTTCTTAACGCTTCCCGCTTAGAGATCTACAAGGGTATGTGGATCTAATCTCCTCTCATAGATGAACATCACCATGATAGGTCTTCTTGTGCGTAGGAAATTTTTTGCTTCCCATGCAACATTCCCCAACAGTGGCATCATGAGCTAGGTTCATGCGTAGATGTTATCTTGAGTAGAACACAAAAGGTTTTGTGGGCGTTGATGTTTGATTTGCTACCCTCCTTAGTCTTTTCTTGATTCGGCGGTATTGTTGGATTGAAGCGGCCCAGACCGACATTACTCGTACGCTTACAAGAGACTGGTTTCATCGAGTGACATGCAACTCGTTGCATAAAGATGACTGGCGGGTGTCGGTTTCTTCAACTTTAGTTGAATTGGATTTGACTGAGGTGGTCCTTGGAGAGAGGTTAAATAGAAATTTTCACATCTCCGTTGTGGTTTTTGCGTAAGTAAGATGCGATCATACTAGATACCCATAGCAACCACGTAAAACATGCAACAACAAATTAGAGGACATATAACTTGTTTTTGCAGGGTATGCTTGTGATGTGATATGGCCAAATACATGATGTGATATATTGGATGTATGAGATGATCATGTTGTAATAGTTAATATCGACTTGCACGTCGATGCTACGGCAACCGACATGAGCCATAGGGTTGTCTTTTAACTAACATTTGTGTTTGGAGATGCGTTTACTATATTGCTAGGTTGTAGCTTTAGTAGTAATAGCATATATAGCACGACAACCTCGATGGTGGCACGATGATGGAGATCATGGTGTGGCGTCGATGACAAGAAGATCATGTCAATGCTTTGGTGATGGAGATCAAGAAGCAAAAGATCATGGCCATATCATGTCACTTATGAATTGCATGCGATGTTAATCCTTTTATGCACCTTATTTTGCTTAGAATGACGGTAGCATCATAAGGTGACCCCTCACTAAAATTTCAATATGAAATTGTGTTCTCCCCGACTGTGCACCGTTGCGACAGTTCGTCGTTTCGAGACACCACGTGATGATCGGGTGTGATAGACCCAATGTTCACATACAACGGGTGCAAAACAGTTGCACACGCGGAACACTCGGGTTAAACTTGACGAGCCTAGCATGTGCAGACATGACCTCAGAACACAAGAGACCAAAAGGTCGATCATGAATCGTATAGTTGATATGATTAGGATAGAGATGTTTACCACTGAGACTATACTCAACTCACATGATGATCGGACTTGAGTTAGTGAATTTGGATCATGCACCACTCAAATGACTAGAGGGATGTACTTTTTGAGTGGGAGTTTATTAAGTAATTTGATTAGTTAAACTCTAAATTATCTTGAACATAGTCTATGTCCACTTTGTAATATTTTATGTTGTAGATCAATGGCTCACGCAATAGCAACCCTAAATTTCAATACGTTCCTAGAGAAAGCTAAGTTGAAAGATGATGGAAGCAACTTTGTAGACTGCGCACGTAATCTTAGGCTCATCCTACAAGCTGGAAAAAAGAATTATGTCCTTGATGCTGCGCTAGGAGATGAACCACCCGCTACGTCTGACCAAGATGTTTTGAACGCTTGGCAATCGTGTAAGGAGGACTACTCAGTAGTTAAATGTGCAGTCTTGTATGGCTTAGAACCGGGACTTCAACGTCGCTTTGAGCATCATGGAGCATATGAGATGTTCCAGGAGTTGAAGTTTATCTTTCAGAAGAACGCCAGGATTGAGAAGTATGAGACCTCCGATAAATTCTATGCTTGCAAGATGGAGGATAATTCGTGTGTCAGTGAACATGTGCTTAAAATGTCTGGGTACTCAAACCGTCTAGCTAAGCTGGGGATTGAACTCCCATAAGAGGCTATCACTGACATAATTCTTCAATCACTGCCACCTAGCTATAAGAGCTTTGTGTTGAACTATAACATGCAAGGGATGAACAAGTCACCTGACGAGTTATGCACGATGCTGAAAGTCGCAAAGTCAGAACTCTGGAAAGAGCATCAAGTGTTGATGGTCAATAATACCACTGGTTTCAAGAAAAACGGCAAAGGAAAGAAGGGTAACTCCAAGAAGAGCGGCTAGACTGTTGCCAATCCGACGAAGAAAACCAAGGCTGGACCTAAGCCGGAAACAGAGTGTTATTGTTGCAAGGGGATGGGTAACTGGAAGCGCAACTGCCCCAAGTATTTGGCTGATAAGAAGGCGGTCAAAGAAAGATCAGGTATATGTGATATACATGTTATTGATGTGTACTTAACCAACTCTCGTAGTAGTGCGTGGGTATTTGATACCGGTTCTGTTGCTCATATTTGCAACTCGAAGCAGGAACTGCAGAATAAATGAAGGCTGGCGAAGGATGAAGTGACGATGCACGTGGGAAATGGTTCCAAGGTTGATGCAATCACCGTCGACACAGTCTCAGTTCAGTTACCATCAGGATTAGTTATGAACTTAAATAATTGTTATTTAGTGCCTGCGTTAAGCATGAACATTATATCTGGATCTTGTTTATTGCGAGACGATTACTCGTTTAAGTCAGAGAATAATGGTTGTTCTATTTCTATGAGTAATATATTTTATGGTCATGCACCCAATGTGAGAGGATTGTTCATATTGAATCTTGATTGTGATGACACACATATACATAACATTGAGACCAAAAGATGTAGAGTTAACAATGATAGCGCCATGTTTCTGTGGCACTGCCGCTTAGGTCATATTGGTGTAAAGCGCATGAAGAAACTCCATTCCGATGGGCTTTTGGAGTCACTTGATTTTGAATCACTTGACACGTGCGAACCATGCCTCATGGTCAAGATGACTAAGACTCCGTTCTCCGGAACAATGGAGCGTGCAAGTGACTTGTTGGGAATCATACATACCTATGTGTGCGGTCCAATGAGTGTGGAGGCGCGCGGCGGATATCATTATTTTCTCACCTTCACTGACGATTTGAGTAGTTATGGATATATCTACTTGATGAAGCACAAGTATGAAACGTTTGAGAAGTTCAAACAATTTTAGAGTGAAGTTGAAAATCATCGTAACAAGAAGATCAAGTTCCTGTGTTCTGATCGTGGGGGTGAATATCTGAGTTTCGAGTTTGGTGCTCACTTGAGACAATGTGGAATCGTTTCGCAGTTAACGCCGCCTGGAACACCACAACGTAATGGTGTGTCCGAACGTCGTAATCGTACTTTGTTAGAAATGGTGCGATCTACGATGTCTCTTACCGATTTGCTGTTATCGTTTTGGGGTTATGCATTAGAGACAGCTGCATTCACTTTAAATAGGGCATCATCAAAATCCGTTGAGATGACACCATACGAGCTGTGGTATGGCGAGAGACCAAAGTTGTCGTTTCTTAAAGTTTGGGGATGTGATGCTTATGTCAAAAAGCTTCAGCCTGAAAAGCTGGAACCCAAAGCAGAAAAGTGCGTCTTCATAGGTTACCCAAAGGAGACAGTTGGGTACACCTTCTATCTCAAATCTAAGGTCAAAGTGTTTGTTGCTAAGAACGGAGTTTTTCTTGAGAAGGAGTTTCTCTCGAAAGAATTGAGTGGGAGGAAGATAGAACTTGATGAGGTTGTCGAACCTCTACTCCCTCTAGATGGTGGCACAGGGCAAGGGGAAACCTCTGTCAAAGCGATGCTGGTTGAGGAGGAAACTAGTGATGATGATCATGAAGTTTCGGATCAAGTTACTGTCGGACCCCGTAGGTCGACAAGATCACATAATGCTGTTGAGTGGTACGGTAATCCTGTCTTATCAATCATGTTGTTAGACAACAATGAAGCTGCGAATTATGAAGAAGCAATGGTGGGCCTAGATTCCAAAAAATGGCTAGAGGCCATGAAGTCCGAGATAGGATCTATGTATGAAAACAAAGTATGGACTTTGGAAGTATTACCTGAAGGTGGCAAGGCTATTCAGAACAAATGGATCTTTAAGAAGAAGACGGACGCGGACGGTAATGTGACCGTTTATAAAGCTCGACTTGTGGCAAAGGGTTTTTCACAAGTTCAAGGAGTTGACTACGATGAGACGTTCTCACCGGTAGCGATGCTTAAGTCCGTCCGAATCATGTTAGCAATAGTTGCATTTTTTGATTATGAAGTCTGGCAGATGGATGTCAAAATGGCGTTCCTTAACGGTTTTCTTAAGGAAGAGTAGTATATGATGCAACCCGAAGGTTTTGTCGAGCCAAAGAATGCTAACAAAGTATGCAAGCTCCAGCGATCCATTTATGGACTGGTGCAAGCATCTCGGAGTTGGAATAAGCGCTCTGATGAGGTGATCAAAGCATTTGGGTTTATAAAATTTGTTGGAGAATCTTGTATTTACAAGAAAGTGAGTGGGAGCTCTGTGGCTTTTCTAATATTATATGTGGATGGCATATTGCTGATTGGAAACAATGTGGAGTTTTTAGAGAGTGTAAAAGATTACTTGAACAAATGTTTTCTATGAAGGACCTAGGAGAAGTTGCTTACATTCTAGGCATTAAGATCTATAGGGATAGATTGAGGCGCCTGATAGGACTGTCACAAAGTTTGAAGAAGTTCAAAATGGAATAGTCCAAGAAGGGGTTCTTGCTAGTATTACAAGGTATAAAGTTGAGTAAGACTCAGTGTCCAGTATCTGCGGACGATAGAGAAAAGATGAGTACCGTCCCCTATGCTTCAGCCATAGGGTCTATCATGTATGCAATGCTGTGCACTAGACCGGACGTCAGCCGGGCCATAAGTATGGCAGGTAGGTTTCAAAGTAATCTAGGAGTGGATCACTGGACGATGGTCAAGAATATTCTGAAGTACCTGAAAAGGACTAAGGAAATGTTTCTCGTTTATGGAGGTGACGAAGAGCTCGTCGTAAAGGGTTACGTCGATGCAAGCTTTGACACTGATCCAGATGACTCTAAGTCTCAAAACAGATACATATTTATTCTTAATGGGGGTGCGTTAAGCTGGTGCAGTTCCAATCAAAGCATCGTAGCAGATTCTACATGTGAAGCGGAGTACATCGCTGCCTTGGAGGCAACTAAGGAGGGTGTCTGGATGAAGCAGTTCATGACGGATCTTGGAGTTGTGCCGAGCGCACTAAATCCAATAACTCTGTTCTGTGACAACACTGGTGCCATTGCTTTAGCAAAGGAACCAAGGTTTCACAAGAAGACCCGACACATCAAACGACGCTTAAACCTCATCCGCGACTACGTGGAAGGAGAGGACGTAAATATTTGCAAAGTGCACATGGATCTGAATGTAGCAGATCCGCTGAATAAACCCCTTCCACGAGCGAAGCATGATCAACACCAGAACTGTATGGGTGTTAGATTCATTACAATGTAAATCGCATAGCGATGTGAGGACTAGATTATTGACTCTAGTGCAAGTGGGAGACTGTTGGGAATATGCCCTAGAGGCAATGATAAAATAGTTATTATTATATTTCCTGTTTCAAGATAATCGTTTATTATCCATGCTATAATTGTATTAAATGAAAGCATAGATACATGTGTGGATATATAGGCAAAACAATGTCCCTAGCAAGCCTCTAGTTGTGACAGCCCGAGACCGACGCTCTAGAAGATTCCCCCCTTTATTCCGTTTCCGTCGTGTGGCTATTTTATTTTGTTGGTTGCATCATCATTTAGTTTGCATCATCACATCATGCATCATCTCCATCTTCTCTAGTGTGGTTGCTTCCCGTGTTGTGTTCATTTGTTTTTTCCCTCTTCTCCTAGCCACTCCTTAATCCTCTCTGATTTCCCTTTGCCTTCATTTATTTGAGCTGCAGATGTAGATGCTCAAATATATGTTTCTGTTGAGCCCGTAAATTATATCTATAGTATAGCGTCACCATCAAAAATCTAAGTCCAATTGGGGTTGGCTTGGTTATGGATTGAATTTAGGCAAGTTTGATTTAATTCAAAACTTGTCCGAATTTATATTCGGTACAAATCCCCAAACCAATTTTATTAAATCCTCCATATTTTTATGGCTCCGGGAAAATATATATCTTGTTGGAATTCCAACTATATCCTTTGTTTTATTTATTTGCAAGTTGTTGTAGAAGAAATAAAATTAAAAAAAGGTAAAGAGAGAGGGGTGGCCTAGCCTGTGGTCGAGTTGGGCCAAGGCCCAGCAACCCCCAACCCTAGCGACAGGGTCGCTCCTCGTTCCCAATCCCTCTCCTGCTCGCAGCGCCGTCTCGTTCCCCCATCGTCCCTGCGATCCCCTTCTCTCCCTCCCGATTCCCCTCTTCCTCCCACAGAGCCCCCCCGCGCAGCCTTCTCCCATCAGCGCCGCCTACAGGTCGCGTCCCCTTCGAGCCTTGCGCCGCCGCCGTGCCCGCCCCTCTTGGTCGCCGCCGCCGGCCGCCTCGCCCCTCTGCGCCGCCTCCATGGCCTCGGCCTCGCTCCCGTGCCGTGCCGCCTCTAGTCGCCCTGGCCCTGCGCGCCACCGCTCGTCTCCCCGCCGCTTGCCCTCGTCCTGGCCGTCTCCCGAGTATGTGTGCGCCTCCCGAGTCCCTCCGCGGCACCGCCCCATCGTGCTCGCTCCTTCCGGTTGCCCTGGCCCAGGCCGATCCGCCCGAGTTGCTCTGCCGCGCCATGCCGCCTTGGTCCGTGCTGAGCCGCCTGCTGTTGCGCATGTTGTTGTCGCGTTGCTGCTGTTGCTGTGCTGCCGATGCTAGCTGAAGAGTGCTGGTGGTGTTGCCGCTGATGTTGCTGCTTACTGTCGCGTTGCTAGTGGCTAGCTGTTGCCTGCTGCTCGCCCTGACCTGCCCATAGCTAATGCATGTTGCCGTGCTTGCCTGCTTGTTGTGCCGGTTGCTATAGCTGCAGCTGCTTGTTGTTGTTGCCGCTGCTGCTTGCTGTTGCTAGTGGATGTAAGCTAGTTGCCTTGCTAGCTGCTGCTTGCTAGGCTGCTTGGAGATGCTCTGTGTTGCCGATGCTGTTGCTGCGCACGCGGGCGTTGCCTGCCTGATGATGCTGTCTTGCCGCTCTTGCTGCTTGCGTTTTTGCCGCTGCTAGGTTGTAGATGATGCTTGCCTAGTTGCTGCGTTTTGCTTGCTGCCATGCTGTAGCATGCTTGCTAGCGTGCATGCTAGCTTGCTCTTGCTGGCCATTGCTTAGATGCTGTTACTAGCTTGTTTTAGTGGCTTGCCTGTGTGCCTAATGTTGTAGCCTGTCGTTGGTTGTTGCTGTAGGATGCTTGTGCCGGTAGCTGCTAGGATGATGTAGGTGTTGTTGCCTTGCTAGCTAAAGCTTTTGCCGTTAGATGCTAATGCATGCTAGGCCGATGCTGTTGCTGCCGCTAGCTGAGTTAGCTGCCGCTAGGCTGCTTGCCTTGCCTGCCTAGCTGATGTTGCCGTTGCTATGTTGCTTGCTTGGTGCCGTCGCCGGCGCTCGTTGCTATTGTGTTGCCTACCGTCGCCGCGTGCACCATCCCCGATGCCGTGGAACCGACAAGATCGTCATGTACGTCGTCCTCGACGACCCCCGGAACGTGTTCGACTACCGACGCGAAGACCCTGTACCGACGACAAGAGTTCGACTACCGTCGACGAGACCGTGTACCACGACTTCCGCTACGAACCGATCCGCTCCGATATGCACGCATCAAAGGTATAACAATGAGACGTTGTCGTGAACCGAACGAATGTGATGTATGAGTTGATTGTATGTTTGCGCCAGATATGTTTGCCCGTTGCACGTTGTCTCTCTTTCGTCGCGCCCACGACACATGGGAACCCGGTAGCAGGATCACCCCATCTTTATTGAGCGTTCCCGCACACGCTTCCAGTTCGTTGGCACGATATCTCGACGAGTTATCGGGATAGGAACATTGACCTGGCTTCGTTTCCGTTTTGTCGCCATGGTTCCCTTTCGCTCGCCGTGGCGACACCTGCTTCTTTCTCTTCTTGCCGTGATGTTGTAACTTGCATGCATGACGCATTCATGGCATAAGTTCCAGTGTTGCATGTTTCTTGTGATGTATCTCCGATCTTTGTTCCGCGTGTTAACCGACTAGGATGACATTTAGGATCTTCGCTTCACCCCTTGCCATGTTAACAACAATTTAATATTGCATGTAAATAAATGGGAGTGAATTAAATAATTAAACGTGGAGTTTAGTCGATATGCAACTCGTTGCATATCGAGCTTCACTTAATGTGTAGTGTTTGCATGAGGTGAATTGCCATGCCATCCCTTGCATCATTGAACTGATCATGCATCATATTAGGTTGTGCATCATGTTGTGCATCGTGTGGTCAATATCTGTGTTGATGTTTGTTTCCGGTTTGCTCCGTCTCAATAGAGTTCCGCAAGCGTGTCAGAATGTGAGGACCCGTTCGACTACGTGGTTTGCCGACTTCATGGAGTTGTTCTTCTTCCAAGCGGGATCTCAGGCAAGATGACCATTTCCCGAGATACCATTACTATCATTGCCATGCTAGTTTTACCGCTTCTATTGTTTATGTCTCATTGCCTATCACTTGTTAAATACCAGCCTCTCAACAATGCCATGACTACCTTCAACCTGTTCGACCTAGCAAACCGCTGATTGGCTATGTTACTGCTTGCTTAACCATGTGTTAGCGTTGCTAGTTGTAGGTGTAGTTGCTTCCATGTGATAACATGGGTTCCTTGTCATATCACCATATTTAAAAGCTATTTAATTTAATGCACCTATGTACTTGGTAAAAGGTGGAAGGCTCGGCCTTTCTAGCCTCGTGTTTTGTTCCACCTTTGCCCCCTTAGTTTTCGGCTACCGATGTTATGTTCCATAAACGAGCGCTCCTATCACGATCGGGGTTGTTATGGGGACCCCCTTGATAATTAATTTTAGATTAAAGCTGGTCTGGCAAGGCCCAACTTTGGTACTACATTTGCCTAACAACTAATGAACTGCATAGGGAGTAATTAACCCGAGGATAATTTAATCAACCCCCGGGCCAGTGCTCCTCACGAGTGTTGGTCCACCCACCCAGCAGTCGACGGTGCCACCATGGGGCAACTCGAGGTTTGGTTCCCGTCCACTTTGCATAGATGGTGTGTCCTGAGAACGAGATACGCGGCTCCTATCGGGATCGTCGACACACCGGGTGGCCTTGCTGGATTTGTTTTACCTTTGACGAGATATCTTGTGCATCGGGATTCCGGTGATGCTTTGGGTAATCTCAGAGTTGAGGTTTTCCACTAGGGAATCCGACGAGATTGGGAGCTTTGTGATGGAGGATTTCTATGCGGCTTGTGGTAATTTGTGATGGACTAGTTGGAGCACCCCTCCAGGGTTAAATCTTTTCGGAAAGCCGTTCCTGCAGTTATGTGGCAACATGGAAACTTTGTTTAACACTTGTTCTAGATAACTTGAAGTTAACTTAATTAAATCATGCCAACTGTGTGCGTAACTGTGACTGTCTCTTTCGTGAGTTCTTTCTCTGATCGAGGACACGGTGGGGTTATGTCTGACATAGGTAGGTGTTCAGGATCATTCATTTGATCATTAGAAGTTCACGTCCGCTATGCGTAGATCTTCCTTCTATTATTCCTTGTACTCGTAAGTTTAGCCACCAAATATATGCTTAGCTGCTGCTGCAACCTCACCACTTAACCTTGCCTCACCCATTAAGCTTTGCTAGTCTTGATACCTTTGGAAATGAGATTGCTGAGTCCCCTATGGCTCACAGATTACTACAACACCAGTTGCAGGTACAGGTAAAGGTTACTTGACGCGAGCGCGTTGATTGTTCATTTGGAGTTGCTTCTTCTTCTTCTTCTTCTTCTTCTTCATCGATCTAGGATGGGTTCCAGGCCGGCAGCCTGGGATAGCAAGGATGGACGTCGTTCTTCTTTTGTCGTTTGTTTTCATCCGTAGTCGGACCCTGCTCTTACTCTTGATGATTATGTAATGTACTGATGTGACTCTGATGTAGCTTGTGGCGAGTGTAAGCCAATTCTATTTATATACCTCTTCTTTTCAGTACATGTACTTGTAACGATATCCATTCTTGCGACACGACGAGATGCGCTTCTATCCCTGACTAGTCCTTCGTGCCAAATTGAGGATAGGGTCGCATCTTGGGGGTGACACTAGTTGGCTAGCCAGTTGATCAAGGATGGTTAAGGTTTTCTGACCATACGCAAGTGTTGTCACTTGATAATTGGATGACATCATTAGGAGAATCATGTGATGGACTAGACCCAGACTATAAACGTAGCATGTGATCGTGTCATTTTGTTGCTATTGTTTTCTGCGTGTCAAGTGTTCATTCCTATAACTATGAGATCATGTAAATCACTGACACTGGAGGAATGCCTTGTGTGTAACAAACGTCACAACGTAACATGGTGACTATAAAGGTGCTCTACAGGTATCTCTGAAGGTGTCCGTTGAGTTAGCATGGATCAAGACTGGGATTTGTCACTCCGTGTGACAGAGAGGTATCTCGGGGCCCACTCGGTAATACAACATCACACACAAGCCTTGCAAGCAATGTGAATCAAGTGTAAGTCACGGGATCTTGTATTACAGAACGAGTAAATAGACTTGCCGGTAACGATATTGAAATAGGTATAGGGATACCGACGATCAAATCTCGGGCAAGTAACATACCGAAGGACAAAGGGAATGTGATACGGGATTATATGAATCCTTGGCACAGAGGTTCAACTAATAAGATCTTCGTAGAATATGTAGGATCCAATATGGACATCTAGGTCCCGCTATTGGATATTGACCGAGGAGTGTCTCGGGTCATGTCTACATAGTTCTCGAACCCGCAGGGTCTGCACACGTAAGGTTCGATGATGTTTTAGTATAGTTGAGTTATATGTGTTGGTGACCAAAGGTTATTCGGAGTGCCGGATGAGATCTCGGACATCACGAGGGTTTCCAGAATGTTCCGGAAACGAATATTGATATATAGAATGGTTTCATTTGGTCATCGGAAAGTTTTCGGCCATTACAGACAGTGTACAGGGAGTGACGAATGGGTTCCGGGTATTCACCGGGAGGGGCCCACCTACCCAGGAGTGAGCCCAGTGACCCTAGGGTGGCGCACCAGCCCTTAGTGGGCTGGTGAGGCTAGCCCAAGAGGGCTATGGTGCCACAAGTGGAAAAACCAAAGGAAAAGAAAAAAACAAGGAAAGAGGGAGGTGGGAAGAAAGGAGTGGACTCCTTCCCCCAAACCGAATTGGGGTGGGAGTCCACCTCCCTCCACTCGGCCGGCGGCCTTGGGGATCCCTTGAGCCCCAAGGCTATCCCCTCCCCTCCTCCTATATATATTGGTGGTTTAGGGCTTTTTGAGACACAACTTTGCCACGTGCAACTCAAACCTATACCACACAGTTCTTCCTCTAGATCGGATTTCTTCGGAGCTCGGTCGGAGCCCTGCAGGAGTAGATCATCACCACCACCGATGCACCGTAACGCTACCAGAGAACTCATCTACTTCTCCGTATCTCTTTCTGGATCAAGAAGGCCGAGATTGTCATCGAGCTATACGTGTGCTGAACGCGAAGGTGTCGTCCGTTCGGTGCTAGATCGAAACGGATCGTGGGACGATGGTGATTTGAATCACGAAGCTGTTCCACTACATCAACCGCGTTTCTTAACGCCTCCCGCTTAGCAATCTACAAGGGTATGTGGATCTAATCTCCTCTCGTAGATGAACATCACCATGATAGGTCTTCGTGTGCGTAGGAAACTTTTTGTTTCCCATGCAACGTTCCCCAACAGATACAATGGTCCCCAAGAAGCCACTAGGGCCATTGTAATCTCCAGATGCTCTCGAGCAATGCAAGAAGCCGTGATTCCACTAGGGGACCCTTGAGAGCGGTCACTGAACCCGTACAAATGTCAACCCTCGGGGGCGGTCACAAAACCCGTACGCTTTGGCAACCCTTGGGGGAAGTCACTGGAATAAGTACAAATTGCTCGGGGAAATTTCCACAACTTAATTGGAGACCTAGAAGCTTGTCCCGAAGCTTTCCACCACAATTATTTAGCTCCACCAAATCACTAACCATCTAGGACGTCCAAGCTCCCAAGAGGAACAAGATCTAGGGTACCAAGAACCCAAGAGTAATAAGGTACTCAAACTTCACTTCCTTGTATTACCATGGAGAACTCAAAGCTATGCCCCAAAAAGAAATGGAAAGGGCACACAGAGTGCCCAAGTCATGCTCTCCAAAATCCCACCACAACAACTAATGCTATGGAGGAAAATGAGAGTAATTACAAAGAACAAATCACAAAGAAGTCCAAGATTTAGATCCAAGGGCTTACCCTCACATAAAGGAGAAAGTGATTAGTGGAACTGTGGATCTAGATGTCCTCTCTCTTTTCCCTCAAGAACTAGCAAGAATCATTGGAGGGATTGAGAGATAATAAGGTTGAAGAAGGTCAACAATGGGGGCAAAGACAATTTCAACGATAAAAACTATTGGGGTAGAAGGGGATCGCAACAGTCTTCACGGGTAGTATTACACCCTAATTCATTGATTCGAAACAAGGGGATCCAAAGAATATTTATTGGTATTAACAATTGAGTTGTCCATTCAACCACACCTGTAATCTATTTCTGCAGAATTTTTTTAGCAGCACAACAAAATAGTAGTAGAAACAGTAACAACAATAGTTTGTAGTGATTGTAACAACAACAACAACAATAGTAACTTAGCAGAGATCAATATGTGAAAAGCTTAGGCATTGAATAAGTGATGGATAATTGTGTTGGAAGATACACATCATCTAATAGTTACACACTAGAGCTACACAAAAATAGCTCCAATTCATCAATGTAATGTAGGCATGTATTCCGTATATAGTCATATGTGCTTATAGTAAGAACTTGCATGGCATCTTTTGTCAAACCCTCCCATGGTAGCAGGGTCCATATGGAAGTCTAAGAGATAGTAAGGCCTTCTTTTAATAGAGAACCAAAACAAAACATTAACAAATAGTGAATACATGAACTCCTCAAACTATGGTGATCACCGAAAAGAATCCCAATTATTGTCACCTTGGGGTATGCGCATCATGACACATAATGGGTGCATACAACTTGCAAGATAGGATCCAAAACACTCTCATATTTATGAAACATAATAGATTCAGATCTGAAATCACGACACTCGGTCCCTATTGACAAGCATTAAACATAGCAACATCAATCTGAGAACATAGTGGATACTAGGGATCAAGCCCTATCAGAATAACTCGATTACATGATAAATCTCATCCAATCGCATCGCCGTCCAGCTAGCCTACAAAGGAATTACTCACTCCCAGTGGTGAGCATCATAAAATTATAGATGGAGAAGGATTGGTGATGACGGCGACAACAAATTCCCCTCTTCGGAGCTCCAAACGGACTCGAGATCATCCCTCCCGAGGAAGAACATGAGGTGGTGGTATATGTGTCTCATAAAATACAATGAAAACTTCTCTTCTATTTTTTTCTCGGGGAATAGGAATATATAGGCTTGGAATTATGGTCGCCAGAGCCGCGTGGGCCCCACAAGGCATCAGGCATGCCTAGGGGGGTGCACCTTGTTGCCTTGTGAACAACTTGTGGCCCCCCTCTGGCGGTTCTTTGCTCTGGTATTTTTTATATTCCATAAAAATGTCCAGAAAGTTTTGTACAATTCCAAGAACTTTTATTTCTACACAAAAACAACACCATGGTAGTTCTACTAAAAACATCATCGGTCCAGGTTAGTTTCGTTCAAGTAATTAAAATTATAGTCCAAAGCAAGAGCAGAAGTGTTTGGAAAAGTACATATGTTTGGGACGTATCAACTCCTCCAAGCATAACTCATTACTTGTCCTCAAGCAATTCAGTTGACAAACTAAAAGTGATAAATAAAACTTTTACAAACTCTTTTGTTCTTGTTGTCGAATATATACTTAGCTAGTGTTCATGTTTCCAGCAAAGATCATAACTAACAATATTGATGATAACATTTAAACATTATATTCACTCATGACAATAACATAACCAACTAGCGAGAAACAATAAAATATCTCATATGCCAACAATTTTTCAAAACAATCATGATATAGTATATCACGAGAATTTCTGAGACCGCAAAACATAAATGCAGAGCACCTCCGAAGTTCAAGCAGCGATTAAACATTGTAATTGAGAGTCTAAAATATCCAGTCATGCTCACATCCAATAACTAGACTCAATGCATAAGAATGACAATATTGTATTAGGACTGGTGCTTTGATAAGAAGATTATGACTCAACAATAAAGTAAATAACATCAAAAGTAAATAACATAAAACTAAATAGAAAGGCCCCTCGCAGAGGGATGCATTGACTTGCAGAGATGCGAGAGCTCAAGGTTTAAAACTAATATGAAATTGTAATTTTTGGTTGTGTGCTTTTCGTGTCAACGTCATGACGAAGATTTTGGTATCTTCCAAGCTAAACACGTTATCGGCGGCTCCCAGACAGAAATATAAAATTTGGTCCCATCCACCTTTCATACACAAACCATGGCTGACCGAATCCATGGGTGCCCTCCAACAATCTACTTTACAGTGGAGTTTATTTAATTTATTTTTGATTATGCAGGATTGAGAATCCTTTTTGCCACCCTCTCTCGTGCAATGACACGAATAAATGCCCATATTGAGAATAACCCGTTTAGCATGGAAAACACTCACCGCCTTGTCGTGGTTTTGACCCGGCAAATGTCCTTGTGATAGGACTAAGTCTAGGAGCCATCACAACTAGGTGGTTACTTGGATGTGGTTGATCGGGAATGAGAGACAAGGGTTTACCCAGGTTGGGCCCCTTCAATGGAGGTAAAAGCCCACGTCCTACTTTTTGTGTTATTGATGATGATCTGGATTACAAGGGTGTGGAATCGCTAATCTAGCTCTCGAGGATTTCTTACTTGTCCTTTCTACCTTAGGGGCTCCCCTTTATATATAGGTTGAGGCCGTGAGATTACAACAGAGTCGGGTCGTACTACAGCCCATGACTAACTCTAATTCCTATTCATCTTGTCTCTCAAGTATAATAAACATCCGATGCCTTCCTTCTATGAGCCGGCCAGCCAAGTACAGGTACATGAGACGACCTACTTGGATAATTCGCCACTTTGGTCCTCGGATTTTGGGCCTCTAAGGCTTGCGGTTAACCAAGCCTTGTGCCTCCAGCTTGACAAGCGGGTTAACTTCCTGGCGGTTTATCCCATGGGGTATTTCCCCAACATTAGCCCCAACTTTAGCTTGAATTAACCCATGTTAAACTCCATCCTGAATATGGAAGGAAAACCTAAAACTTGAAACTTAAACTTTGTGCTTTGTTCTCAAGCAGGTATTTCTCTTATCTTTCTTGTTGATGTTTCGTCTCGCTTAGTAGTGTGCCGGATCATCTCTTTCGTCCAACACTTAGCTTACTTTTTGATCCCTTTTACCATGATGTCTTCTTGCTGACCACTCATGCTTATATGTCATTATGACAAATCTTTTTTGAACAATCACCAAATCCTGTTAGGCGCGAGTATCAAGGCGATTTTGCATCCACTAATTATTGTAGCCGCCTATGTTTTCACCATGCCGTTTTGGTTTCTCCTTCCTTATGAATAGACCTCTTGGTCCCTAATACGTCTCCGTCGTATCTACTTTTCTGAACTCTTTTGCCCTTGTTTTGGACTCTAATTTGCATGATTTTGAATGGAACTAACCCGGCCTGGCGCTGTTTTCAGCAGAATTGCCATGGTATTGTTTTTGTGCAGAAATGGAAGTTCTCGGAACGTCCTGAAAATACCTGCGCAAAGATCCACCGGAGGGGGCGTGCCAGTGGGCCACAAGCACACAGGCCGCGACCACCCCCCTAGGCCGCGCCGTGCAGGCTTGTGGGGCCCACGTGGCACCACCGCTCCCAATCTCAGTTCTATATCTTCCGTTTCGCCTGAAAAAAAAAATCAGAGAGAAGGTTTCATCGTGTTTTGCGATACGGAGGCGCTGCCACATCCTGTTCTTCATCTGGAGGGCAGATCTGGAGTCCGTTTCGGGCTCCGGAGACGGGAAATCGTCGCCATCGTCATCATCAACCTTTCTCCATCGACAATTCCATGATGCTCTTCATCGTTCGTGAGTAATCTCATCCTAGGCTTGCTGGACGGTGATGAATTGGATGAGATCTATCATGTAATCGAGTTAGTTCTTGACGGGGATTGATCCCTAGTATCCACTATGTTCTAGATTGATGTTGCTACTACTTGGCTATGCTTAATGCTTGTCACTAGGGCCCGAGTGCCATGATTTCAGATCTGAACCTATTATGTTGTCACCAATATATGTGTGTTTTAGATCCTATCTTGCAAGTTGTAGTTACCTACTATGTGTTATGACCCGACAACGCCGGAGTGACAATAGCCGGAACCACTCCTGGAGATGACCATAGTATGAGGAGTTCATGTATTCACCGCGTGTTAATGCGTTGGTCCAGTTCTTTATTAAAAGGAGAACCTTAATATCCCGTAGTTTCCATTAGGACCCCGCTGCCACGGGAGGGATGGACAATAGATGTCATGCAAGTTCTTTTCCCTAAGCACGTATGACTACATACGGAATACATGCCTACATTAGATTGACCAACGGGAGCTAGCCACATATATCTCCGTGTTATAGCTGTTACATGATGAATCACATCCGTCACACTCATCCATCACCGATCCACTGCCTACGAGTCTTTTACTACTGGTCCTCGCTATGTTACTTTGCCTAGGCTTGTCCCTTGCTACAAGAGGGATTGGGCCACTTTGCTGCTGTCACTACTGCTGTTACTTTGCTGCTACTGTTGCTACTGCTGTTACTTGTTACTTTGTTGCTGCTGCTACTACTGTTCCTTGCTACCCCGCTGTTACTTGTTGCAAGACTTTGTTGGCACTAACATCCCATCAACAAGGCTTTTTCTGGCACCGTTGCTACCATACTACCTTGCTACTGATACTTTTCTTGCAGACACTAATCTTTCAGGTGTGATTGAATTGACAACTGAACTGCCAATACTTGAGAATATTCTTTAGCTTCCCCTTGTGAGCGAATCAATAAATTTGGGTTGAATACTCTACCCTCGAAAACTGCTGCGATCCCATACGCTTGTGGGACATCAAGGCTTTTTCTCGCGCCATTGCCGGGGAGGCACAACTATATTCTCTGAGTCACTTGGGATTGATGTCTGCTGATCACTATGAGTAATCCGAAAGATCCAAAAATTAAAATCTTGGCTTCCACTACGAGGAGAGGTAAGGAATTGCCATCTAGCTCTGCACTTGATTCACCTTCAGTTTTGAGTAACTTTGCGACTTCACCTCCTGCTAGAAATCTTGATACGTCGCGTGTGCTTGATGATGCTTATGATGATGCTATGCTTGATACCATGCCTGATGATGCTATGCTTAATACTATGCCTGATGATGCTATGCTTGATACTATGCCTGATGATGCTATGCTTGATACTATGCCTGATGATGCTATGCCTGATACTGCTTTGCCACTAGGTGCATTCCTTGATGCACATATTGCTAGATCTGCTGCTAGATGTGATGATACTTCTGAAACTGCTGATACTATTGAAGTAGAACCTGTTACTATGCCTGAATTGCCTGTCAAGCCTGATACATGCTATATTATGGAGGGAGAGATAGCCGAGGATTTTCTTGCGTGTAAGGATAGCTATAATGTTGAGAAACTTCCGCGCAAGTGGAAAGAAAAATCTCCGAACGCTAGGATGAAATACGACCCGAAGTTTGCCACTTCGCCTATCTTTGTGACCGATAAGGATTATGAATTCTCTGTCGACCCTGAGTTAATCACTCTGGTCGAATCTGATCCTTTTCATGGTTATGAGTCTGAAATGGTTGTGGGGCCCCCAGACTCCAACGTATTCGATACGGAGGGCAGGCTTGCGGGGCGCACAGGCCTTTGCCGCCCCCAACTCCAGCTCTATAAGTTGTCTTTCCTCCCAGAAAAAATAAAAAGAGAAGTTCTCGTCGCGTTTTCGATACCGAGGCGCCGCCACCAACTGTTCTTCATCTGGAGGGCAGATCTGGAGTCCATCTTGGGCTCCGGAGAGGGGAAATTGTCGCCATCGTCATCATCAACCTTCTTCCCTCTCCAATTCCATGAAGCTCTTCGTCGTTCGTGAGTAATCTATTCGTAGGCTCGCTGGACGGTGATGAGTAGGCTGAGATCTATCATGTAATCGAGTTAGTTTTGATGGGGATTGATCCCTAGTACCCACTATGTTCTGAGATTTGATGTTGCTACTACTTTGCCATGCTTAATGCTTGTCACTAGGGCCCGAGTGCCATGATTTCAGATCTGAAATTATTATGTTGTCACCAATATATGTGTGTTTTAGATCCGATCTTGCAAGTTGTAGTTACCTACTATGTGTTATGATCTGGCAACCCCGGAGTGACAATAACCGGAACCACTCCCGGTGATGACCATAGTTTGAGGAGTTCATGTGTTCACCAAGTGCTAATGCGTTGGTCCAGTTCTTTATTAAAAGGAGAACCTTAATATCCCGTAGTTTCCTTTTGGACCCCGCTGAGTTGGCGGTGGGCAGGCTTGTGGGGCCCACAGGCCTTTGCAGCCCCCAACTCCAGCTCTATAAGTTGTCTTTCCTCCCAGAAAAAATAAAAAGAGAAGTTCTCGTCGCGTTTTCGATACGGAGGCGCCGCCACCACCTGTTCTTCATCTGGAGGGCAGATCTGGAGTTCGTCTTGGGCTCCGGAGAGGGTAAATCGTCGCCATCGTCATCATCAACCTTCTTCCCTCTCCAATTCCATGAAGCTCTTCGTCGTTCGTGAGTAATCTATTCGTAGGCTCGCTGGACGGTGATGAGTAGGATGAGATCTATCATGTAATCGAGTTAGTTTTGATGGGGATTGATCCCTAGTATCCACTATGTTCTGAGATTTGATGTTGCTACTATTTTGCCATGCTTAATGCTTGTCACTAGGGCCCGAGTGCCATGATTTCAGATCTGAAATTATTATGTTGTCACCAATATATGTGTGTTTTAGATCCGATCTTGCAAGTTGTAGTTACCTACTATGTGTTATGATCCGGCAACCCCGGAGTGACAATAACCGGAACCACTCCCGGTGATGACCATAGTTTGAGGAGTTCATGTGTTCACCAAGTGCTAATGCGTTGGTCCAGTTCTTTATTAAAAGGAGAACCTTAATATCTTGTACTTTCCTTTTGGACCCCGCTGCCACGGGAGTGATGGACAATATATGTCAGGCAAGTTCTTTTCCCTAAGCACGTATGACGACACACGGAATGCATGCCTAGATCACATTGACGAACGGGAGCTAGCCACATATCTCTCCATGTTATAGCTGTTGCATGATGAATATCATCCAAACAAATCACCGACCCAATGCCTATGAGTTTGTCCTACTGTTACTACTGCCGTTACTTGTCCTGCTCTGGTGCTACTACTGTTGCTACTGCCATTACTTGTCTTGCTCTGCTGCTACAACTGTTGCTACTGCCGTTACTTGTTTTGCTCTGCTGCTACTGTTGCTACTACTATTGCTTGCTACTTGCTACTGCTGTCACTACTGCTATTCCTTGCCACTGCTATTGCTCGTTATGCTGCCGATACCCGCTACTTCGCTGTTACTACTTTGCTGTTACTATTGTGCTTGCAGATACTAATCTTTCAGGCGTGGTTTAATCTGATAAATTCAGCTGCTAATACTTGAGAGTATACTCTCACCTCCTGACTGGCGTACCTACAAATTGGGTCGAATACTCTACCCTCGAAAACTGCTGCGAACCCACGTGCTGGTGGGCCATCAACAACATTCTTCGAGTTTCATTGCCGGGGAGTGCTAGCAGCATTCTTCTGGTGCGGTTGCAGGAGAAGGTTAGTTGTTATAAGCATTTGTCTAGTTAACACTAGAGATTGCAGGATCAACCCTTTTCTGGAGCTATTGCGAGGGAAGCACAACTCACGTCAGCACTTTTCTGGTGCCGTTGCCGGGGAGGTATTGCTATATTCTCTGAGTCACTTGGGATTTATATCTGCTGATCACTATGAAGAATCTGAAGGATCCGAAGACCAAAGTCTTGCCCTCAACTACGAGGGGAGGTAAGGAATTGCCATCTAGCTCTGCACTTGATTCACCTTCAGCTATGAGTAAGTTTGCGACATCACCTCATACTAGAAATCTTGATATGTCGCCTGTGCTTGATGATGCTTGTGATACTACTGCTAGAGATGCTATGCTTGATACTATGCCTGATGATGCTATGCTTGATACTACTGCTAGAGATGCTATGCTTGATACTATGCCTGATGATGCTATGCCTGATACTATGCTTGATACTATGCCTGATACTGCTAGAGATGCTATGCTTGATACTACTTTGCCTGATGATGCTAGAGATACTATTATGCCTGATGATGCTAGAGATACTATTATGCCTGATGATGCTATGCTTGATACTGCTAGAGATACTCCTTTGCCTGATGTTCCATTGGGGGCGTTCCTTGATGCTCATATTGCTAGAGTTACTGCCGATGCTCATGATGCTTCTGATACTGCCGATACTATTGAGATAGAACCTGCTTTTGCTCGTTTTAGATCTAGCTCTCCTAGATATGAATTACCTGATATACATGAGGGTTACGTTATGGAGGGAGAGATAGCTGAGGATTTTCTTGCGTGCAAGGATGCCTATGACGCTGAGAAATTAGTTCTCAAGTGGAAGGAAAAATCTCGGGAAGTTAGGATGAGAAATGATCCAAAGTTTGCCACTTCGCCTATCTTTGTCACCGATAAGGATTATGAATTCTCTGTCGACCCTGAGATAATCTCTTTAGTCGAATCTGATCCTTTTCACGGTTATGAGTCTGAGACGGTCATAGCCCATCTTGCCAAACTATCCGAAATAGCCAACCTTTTCACTAATGAGGAGAAGATCCGCCACTACTATATCCTTAAGATGTTTCCTTTCTCTCTAAGGCCTTGTTCGATTAATCCCTTTCAGGAGGGGATTGGAGAGGATTGGAGGGGATTTAGGTAAAATTTGACTTGTAGGGGATTTAATCCCTCTCAATCCCCTCCAAACCCCTTCAAATATAAAGGAACCGAACAAGGCCTAAAGGATGATGCTAAAGCCTGGTTCACCTCTCTTGCTCCTGGATGTGTGCGTAGTCCCCAGGAGATGGTCTATTACTTCTATGAGAAATATTTCCCTGCCCATAAGAAGCAAGCTGCCTTGCAGGAAATATACAACTTTGCTCAACTCCAAGAAGAGAGTCTTCCACAAGCTTGGGGGAGGCTCGTCCAGCTACAGAATGCTTTGCCTGATCACCCTCTCAAGAAGAACGAGATAGTTGATATCCTCTATAACGGACTTACTGATGCCTCTAGAGACTACCTAGATAGTTGTGCCGGTTGTGTTCTTAGGGAACGAATTGTAGAACAAGCTGAGACCCTACTGAATAACCTCTTGATCAACGATAATGCTTGGACTATTCCCGAACCACCTCCTAAGCCAACTCCGAAGAAAAGAGGTATTCAATTCCTCAGTCCCGAAGATATGCAAGAAGCCAAGAAATCTATGCAAGAGAAAGGCATTAGATCTAAAGATGTAAAGAATCTACCACCTATCAAAGAGATCCACGGTCTCGATAACCCGATACAGGTAGTGGAAGTGAATTCTCCGCGTAGGTTTGATGAGAGTGATATTCATTTTGATAAACCTGCTAGCCTATGCTTTGATGAATTTGACAACTTTGTTGCCAAATAACAGAGTTTCAATGATTATGTTAGCAGACATTTGGAACAAAGTGCTCGTATGCTTAGCCATTTAAGTGCTTCTCTAGACAGAAATGTCAATGCTCTGAAGCTTCTGAGTAAACATACCTCTATGATTACTACTCAGGTAGAACAAGTACTTAAAGCTCAGAATGACCTGCTCAATGAATTAAATGACAACTCTGTCAGAGTCATTACTAGAGGAGGCAAAATGACTCAGGAACCTTTGTATCCTGAAGGTCATCCTAAGAGAATTGATCAAGATTCTCAAGGAATCAATGCTAATACACCTAGTCATCCTAAGGAGAAGAAGAAGGATGATAGAAACCTGCATGCTAGTTCACCAAATACTATCACACCTGAAGAACCTAATGATATTTCTGCGTCTGATGCGGAAACACAATCTGGTGATGAACATGAACCTGGTGACAATATGGACACTGATGTTCATAATAATGCTCAACCTAGCTATGAGGAGGATGTGGAGATTGAACCTACGGTTAATTCTCATAATCCACAACCTAAGAAATATGACAAGAATGACTTCACTGCTAGGAAGCATGGTAAAGAAAGAGAGCCATGGGTTCAGAGACCTATGCCCTTTCCTCCTAAGCCATCCAAGAAAAAGGATGATGAGGATTTTGAGCGCTTCGTTGAGATGATAAGACCCGTCTTTCTGCAGATGCGGTTAACTGATATGCTCAAGATGTCTCTGTATGCCAAGTACATGAAAGATATCGTGACTAATAAACGCAAGATACCAGATCTTGAGATCTCCACCATGCTTGCCAACTACACTTTCAAAGGTGGAACTCCTAAGAAACTTGGTGATCCCGGAGTGCCCACTATACCTTGCTCCATCAAAGGAAACTATGTAAGAACTGCCTTATGTGACCTTGGAGCCGGTGTTAGTGTTATGCCGCTCTCTCTTTATCGTAGACTTGAATTGGATAAATTGACACCCACTGAAATTTCTCTGCAAATGGTCGACAAATCAACTGCTTTTCCTATCGGCATTTGCGAGGATGGGCCTGTTGTGGTTGCTAATACCACTATCTTAATAGACTTTGTTATCTTGGATATTCCCGAGGACGATGCCATGGCTATCATCCTCGGAAGACCTTTTTCAAACACTGCAGGGGCTGTTATAGATTGCAACAAAGGCAATGCCACTTTCCACGTCAGCGGTAATGAGCACACAGTGCACTTTCCGAAGAAGCGATATCAAGTACATTGCATCAATGCTATCGAAAAGACTTCATCGATTCTCATTGGGAGGTTTGAATGCCCTATTCCTCGTGTCAAGATGAAGTATGATTTGCTTGTTGGGGAGATCCATATCCCCATTGAGGTGACTTAGTGGCTATTCGAAAATTCTCCGTTCTCTGTAGCGATTCGAGAAGGTTTTGTCATAAGGACTTGATCAATCCCATTGACGGATTTCTTCCGATGACCATGAAACAGATGAATCAGAGAGTCACATACCTCTGTTTTGAGTTTTTCTTTTCTGTTGCTTAGAAGAAAAATGATAGAATTAGTTTAGCTTTTCCTGTTTTCTGTTTTAGCATCCTGGAGAAAAATACCTCGAAAATAAAAGTTCTCCGATGGTCCTGAAAATCTAGTATGATTTTTTATGGAATTTTTGAAAATTTCTGGGCCTGAGAGCTGGTCATGGGGACTGACCATTGGGCCATAAGCCCCCCCACCGCCACCTACCCCCTGGTGGCGTGGTGCAAGCTTGTGGGGCCCACAGGCACCCCCTCCACTCATTCGAGCTCCCAGCCTCTTCTTCCACCTCCAGAAAAAATGGTTTCGCAGCTCAAACCCGTGTTCTTGCTCATTTGGCTATGATTTTCCATCTCCTTGCTCAAAGCACCATTCTCCGAACTGTTTTGGGGAAATTACTCCTTAGTAAGTGACTCCTCCATTGTTCCAATTAGTTCTTGCTCTAGTGCTTTATCCTTCGCGAATTCTTGCTACCTTGGTGACCCTGTTCTTGAGCTTAAAAGGTTGATTTTAGCTGGTCCCAAGTAGTTTTAGCGAGTGATACGGTCTTTAGGCACTAGTAGGAGTAGTTGCTACAAGTTGAGTTGATCCTTGTTCACTTTTCTTTCGAAGTCTCTAAAAATTTCAGAATTTTTCAGAGCTATAAAAAGTAAAAGATGAGGAGGTTCTCGAGAGGCTCTTCAAGCCGTAATCACAAGGAGGATGAGAAGAACCACCCCAAGTACGTAGTCCCTCGAGTCACAGAGTTCAAGCGTGCGAGTGGCCAAGTGATGAATTTTTGCGCGCCGCCGGACTTTATGAAGACTTTTATTACTTGGTGGAGAACGCGGGTCTCTCTGCGTTCGTTGAAGATAAGTGCCCACAATATCTCCTCCTCACCAGTATTTTCGTTCAAAGCTTCAACTTTCATCCGAGGAAGAATCCTCCCATGGTTGAGTTCATGATATACGATATCCCCCAGTGCATGATGCTACAGGATTTTTGTAATGTATGCAAATTACCTTATGTTGGGGATATCCGTGACCCTCGTCCACAGGACTTGGAGGATTGCATTGGTTCTATTGCTGTTGGAGAAGAGAGAGGAGTGTCTCGCGCAAGAATTGCTAGCATACATTTTCCTGTTCTTCGGTACTTCTCACTATTTGTGGGAAAATGTTTGATTGGCCGTGGGGAGGCTGGATCACTTAGTTCTCCAGACCTGGCGGTTTTGCGCGAAGGCCTTTATAATGATAAGACTTATAGCTTGGGCGCTATAGTAGCTCAATGGTTGAACCTGAACCATTCTAAAGGTGTTGTCTATGGAGGTATCTACGCTACCCGTCTTGCCAGACACTTTGAGATACCCATTAGACTGGGAGAGGAAGGATAGATGCTTCTCCCTGAGAGATATCTGGATTATGACAGCATGGTTCGCCATGATTTTCTGGATAGAGATGCTAGTAGACGGATGATTTATAACCTGGTGTTTAGTGAGGGTACTCGGGAGACTATTACTTTGCCTGCTCCTTCTTTGTTTGATCTTCATGCAGACAGGTACACTATTATTCCCGCGGACATCTACGCATATTGGGGCTTGGCCCAACCACAGGTGCCCGCGCCCGAGCCGCCAGTCGAGTACCAGACGCCAGTTTATCAGTGGGAGCCAGTGGAGCTCACACAGCAGTGGCATCCACAGTCTGCTCCAGAGTATCCTGGAGCTGGTTATTTCCCACCATGGGAGTAGACCAAGCTTGGCCAAAAGCCTAAGCTTGGGGGAGTACGTGTTCTCACCGACTTTACATTCATGCTTATGCTTTCACTCTATTGGCCGGTGTTTACACTTTGCCACTGTATTATCCATGCTAGTTTCTTTTCGTTTTCTTGTTTTTCTTGTTTTGTGTCCTTTTGAGAAAACCCAAAAAGATTTTTCTTTCTTCTTTTGCTTGTTGGGAGCTTTCCCGTGTAAATAGTTTTCTTTTTCTTTGTGTCAAGGTAGAAGATATTGGTTACAATGCTTAGTGGTTCTTACATGCTTACCTGTTTAGCTTTCAAAGAGCCATATTATTTTGTCTTCTCCTTTGTGTTTGCGTGCAGATTCAGCTTAGTCCAATGCGCTTATTATCGTTCTCATCGTTCGATCGTGCAAATGAAAGGCAACAATGAGGATATATGATGAAGTGACTGAGACTGAAAAGCTGGTATGAACTCTATCTATTTTGTTTTTGTAAATATGACTAGCTTGTCGACCCAGATTTAGCTTTGTTGTGAGAGAACCATGTTTGCAATGACAACTTAGAGATCATAGTTTCTGATGCCATGCTTATTTAGCTGAGATCTTATAATGGTTTGTCTTGATTGCCAACATAGATTTTGAGATGACTATGATGTAGTATGATAGGATAGTATTCTCCTTTGAATGTTTCAATTGGCTTGACTTGGTGCATGTTCATGCATGTAGTTGAAACAATATCAACATAGCCTCTATGATGTTCGTATTCATGGTGATTTATATCCTGTTCATGCTTGCATTTAATGTTAGTCAAACTCATTGCATCTTGATGACCGTTGTCGCTCTCTAGTTGGTCGCTTCCGAGTCTTTTGCTAGCCTTCACTTGTACTAAGCGGGAATGCTGCTTGTGCATCCACCTCCATAAACCCAAAAGTTTTTCCATGAGAGTCCACCATACCTACCTATTTGCGGTATCTACCTACCGTTCCAACTAAATTTGCATGTGCCATTCTCTAAACCTTCAAGAAATAATCTATTTTGCATGCCCGAACCGCTCATGTGGTGACAGAGGGCTATTGGTATCTTCCATGCTAGGAGTGTTATCCTCGACATGTGTTTATTCACAGTCATTCATGAGAAAGGGGCCGGTAATTGGAATGCCCAGTTCCACGCTTAAATCGAAAACATAACTGTAAAACAAGACCCCCCCGGATTGATGTTAGTATGGACGGTACCCGAGGATTTGGCTAGCCGTGGAGTGTGATTGATTGGTGGTGGGGGAGTTAAAACTTTACTTTTCTGTTTGGGAACCGCCAATAGCATGAGTAGCATGGAAGATATTGAGAACTCTTGGTCATTGCGTTGACAATGAAAGCATGCCACCCAAAATTATTATCTTTGTTTTCAAAGCTTGATCTCTGGCACCTCTGCAAATCAATGCTTCCCTCTACGAAGGGCTTGTCTATTTATTTTCCTATCGAGTCATCCTCCTCTTATATAAGCACCAATTAGAGAGCACCTCTGTTATTTCTATGCTTTGCTTTTGATTGATATTGAGTATGACTATGACTGGATCTTTGTTGCTGTGAACTACAATGTTTAGTCAGCCCTTGATCTTTGAAAGTGCTCTGCATTTATGTTTTGCGGTCTCAGAAAGAGCTAGCGAGATACCACCTATTCATATTGCTTCATGCTTGTTTTCATTGAAGTGTTGGTATTTGAAACTCATTATTATTTGCTCGTTAGCTGATTATGCCATTGATATTAGTTTACCGTGAGACCTTTGTGTCATTTGCTTATGTGGTTAACTTGCGATCTTGCTGAAATTCTGGTTATGAGTTAGACATAGTTGCAACAACAAGATCAAACAGAGCTTGTCAAAGTTTTTCTTTCTCTCTCAGTTTGTCAACTGAGTTGCTTGAGGACAAGCAAGGTTTTAAGCTTGGGGGAGTTGATACGTCTCCAACGTATCTACTTTTCCAAACTCTTTTGCCCTTGTTTTGGACTATAATTTGCATGATTTGAATGGAACTAACCTGGTGTGATGCTGTTTTCAGCAGAATTGCCTTGGTGTTATTTTTGTGCAGAAATCAAAGTTCTCCAAACATCCTGAAAATTTACGGGGAGCAGTTTTGGAAAATATCAAAAATACCTGCGCCAGAATCCACCTGAGGGGGTGGGCCAGTGGGCCACAAGCCCCTGCTCCGCCACCACCCCCTGGTGGTGGTGGGCAGGCTTGTGGGGCCCACAGGCCTCTGCCGCTCCCAACTCCAGCTCTATAAGTTGTCTTTCGTCCGAGAAAAAATAAAAAGAGAAGTTTTCGTCGTGTTTTCGATACGGAGGTGCCACCACCACTTGTTCTTCATCTGGAGGGCAGATCTCGAGTCCGTCTTGGGCTCCGGAGAGGGGAAATCGTCGCCATCGTCATCATCAACCTTCTTCCCTCTCCAATTCCATGAAGCTCTTCGTCGTTCGTGAGTAATCTATTCGTAGGCTCGCTGGACGGTGATGAGTAGGATGAGATCTATCATGTAATCGAGTTAGTTTTGATGGGGATTGATCCCTAGTATCCACTATGTTATGAGATTTGATGTTGCTACTACTTTGCCATGCTTAATGCTTGTCACTAGGGCCCGAGTGCCATGATTTCAGATCTGAAATTATTATGTTCTCACCAATATATGTGTGTTTTAGATCCGATCTTGCAAGTTGTAGTTACCTACTATGTGTTATGATCCGGCAACCCCGGAGTGACAATAACCGGAACCACTCCCGGTGATGACCATAGTTTGAGGAGTTCATGTGTTCACCAAGTGCTAATGTGTTGGTCTGGTTATTTATTAAAAGGAGAACCTTAATATCCCGTAGTTTCCTTTTGGACCCCGCTGCCACGGGAGGGATGGACAATAGATGTCATGCAAGTTCTTTTCCCTAAGCACGTATGACGACACACGGAATGCATGCCTACATCACATTGACGAACGGGAGCTAGCCACATATCTCTCCGTGTTATAGCTATTGCATGATGAATATCATCCAAACAAATCAACGACCCAATGCCTACGAGTTTGTCCTACTGTTACTACTGCTGTTACTTGTCTTGCTCTGCTGCTACTACTGTTGGTGCTGCCATTACTTGTCTTGCTCTGCTTCTACTACTGTTGCTACTGTCGTTACTTGTTTTGCTCTGCTGCTACTGTTTCTACTACTGTTGCTTGCTACTGTTGCTACTTGCTACTGCTGTCACTACTGCTGTTCCTTGCCACTGCTATTGCTCGTTACACTGCCGATACCCGCTACTTCGCTGTTACTACTTCGATGTTCCTATTGTGCTTGGAGATACTAATCTTTCAGGTGTGGTTGAATCTGACAAATTCAGCTGCTAATACTTGAGAGTATACTCTCACCTCCTGACTGGCGTACCTACAAATTGGGTCGAATACTCTACCCTCGAAAACTATTGCGAACCCACGCGCTGGTGGGCCATCAACAACATTCTTCCAGTTTCATTGCGGGGAGTGCTACCAGCATTCTTCTGGTGCCGTTGTAGGAGAAGGTTAGTTGTTATAAGCATTCGTCTAGCTAACAATAGAGATTGCAGGATCAACCCTTTTCTGGAGCTATTGTCAGGGAAGCACAGCTGGCATCATAGCCCATCTTACCAAACTGCACGATATAGCCACCCTATTCACTAGTGAGGAAAAGATCCGCCACTACTACATGCTCAAGCAGTTTCCTTTCTTGCTACAGGATGATGCTAAGACCTGGTTCACTTATCTTGCTCCTGGTTGTGTGCATAACCCCCAGGATATGGTCTACTACTTCTCTGAGAAATATTTCCCTGCCCATAAGAAGCAAGTTGCCTTGGAGGAAATATACAACTTTGCACAAGCTGAGGAAGAGAGTCTCCCACAAGCTTGGGGGAGGCTCATCCAGCTACTGAATGCTTTGCCTGATCACCCTCTTGAGAAGAACGAAATACTTGATATCTTCTATAATGGACTTACCGATGCTTCCAAAGACCACCTAGATAGTTGTGCCGGTAGTGTTTTTAGGGAACGAACCGTAGAACAAGCTGAGATTCTATTGAATATTATCTTGTGCAATGAGAATGCTTGGACTATTCCCGAACCACCTCCTAAGCCAACTCCGAAGAAAAGAGGTATTCTATTCCTCAGTCCTGAAGATATGCAAGAAACCAAGAAATCTATGCAAGAGAAAGGCATTAAATCTGAAGATGTCAAAAATCTACCACCTATCGAAGAGATCCATGGTCTCGATAACCCGATACAGGTAGTAGAAGTAAATTCTCTGCGTAGGTTTGATGAGAGTGATACTCCTTTTGTTAAACCTGCTAGCTTATGCCTGGATGAATTTGATAACTTTGTTGCCAAACAACAGAGTTTCAATGATTATGTTAGCAGACAATTGGAAAAGAATGCTCGTATGCTTAGTCATTTAAGTGCTTGTGTGGACAGAAATGTCAATGATCTTAAGCTTCTGAGTAAACATGCTTCTATTGTTACTACTCAGGTAGAACAAGTACTTAAAGCTCAGAATGACTTGCTCTATGAGTTGAATGACAATGCCGTCAGAGTCGTTACTAGAGGCGGTAGAATGACCCAGGAACCTTTGTATCCTGAGGGTCATCTGAAGAGAATTGAACAAGATTCTCAAGGAGTTAGCACTGATGCACCTAGTCATCCTAGAAAGAAGAAGAGATATGATAGGAACCTGCACGCTAGCAACCCTGTTGCTGCTACCCATGAGAGTCCAAACGATGCCTCTATCTCTGATGCTGAAACACAATCTGGTGATGAACATGAGCCTAATGATGATATCAACAGTGATGTTCATGAAGATGCCCAGCCTAGCAACGATAATGATGTGGAGATTGAACCTAGTGTTGATCTTGATAACCCACAACCTAAGAATAAGAGATACGATAAGAATGACTTTGCTGCTAGGAAGCACGGTAAAGAAAGGGAGCCATGGGTTCAGAAACCTATGCCCTTTCCTCCCAAACCATCCAAGAAAAAGGATGATGAGGATTTTGAGCGCTTTGTTGAAATGATCAGACCTGTCTTTCTGCAGATGCGTTTGACAGATATGCTCAAAATGTCTCCGTATGCTAAGTACTTGAAAGATATTGTGACTAATAAGAGGAGGATACTTGATCTTGAGATCTCTGCCATGCTTGCTAATTACACTTTCAAGGGTGGAACTCCGAAGAAACTAGGTGATCCCGGTGTGCCCACTATACCTTGCTCCATTAAAGGTAACTATGTTAGAACTGCGTTATGCGACCTTGGAGCCGGTGTTAGTGTTATGCCTGTCTCTCTTTATCGTAGACTTGAGCTGGATAAGTTGACACCCACTAAAATCTCTCTGCAAATGGCCGACAAATCAACTGCTTTCCTTATCGGCATTTGCTAGGATGCGCCTATTGTGGTTGCTAACACCACTATCTTAACAGACTTTGTTATCTTGGATATTCCCGAGGACGATGCCATGGCTATCATCCTCGGAATACCCTTTTTAAACACTGTAGGGGATGTTATAGATTGCAACAAAGGCAATGTCACTTTCCATGTCAACGGTAATGAGCATACGGTGCACTTTCCGAAGAAACAATATCGAGTACATTGCATCAATGCTATCGAAAAAACTTCATCGATTCTTATTAGGAGCTTTGAATGCCCTATTCCTCGCGTCAAGATGAAGTATGATTTGCTTGTTGGGGAGATACACATCCCCATTGAGGTGACCTAGTGACTATTAAAAAATTCTCCGTCTTCTTTTGCGATTCGAGGAAGTTTTGTCAAGGGGATTTGATCAACCCCATTGACGGATTTCTTTCGATGACCATGAGATGGATGAATCAAGGAGTCACAAACCTATGTTCCAAGCTTTCACTTTAGGTTGCTTAGAAGAAAAATGATAGATTTAGTTTAGTTTTCCCTGTTTTCTGTTTTAGCGTCCGGTAAAAAAATACCCCGAAAATAAAAGTTCTCCGAACGCTGTGAGAATCTAGTATGATTTTTTCTGGAATATTTGACAAATACTAGGACAAAGAGTCCGTCTGGGGGCCACACCAGTAGGCCACAAGCCCTAGGGGCGCGGGCACCCCCTGGCCGCGCCACCCAGGCTTGTGGGGCCCACAAGAACCCCCTCCACCCATTCTTGCTCTCATCCGCTTCTCCTACCTCCAGAAAAAATCGTTTCGCAGCTCAAACCCATGTTCTTGCTCCTCTTGCTGGGATTTTCGATCTCTTTGCTCAAATCACCGTTCTCCGAACTGTTTTGGGGAAATTACTCCTTGGTAAGTGACTCCTCCACTGGTCCAATTAGTTTTTGCTCTAGTGCCTTATACTCCGCGTATTTTTGCTGCCTTGGTGACCATGTTCTTGAGCTTTGCATGCTGATTCTAGCTGGTCTCGAGTAGTTTTGATGCGTAATATGGCCTCAAGGCACTTGTTGGAGTAGTTGCTACTAGTTTAGTTGAACCTTGTTCACCTTTCCTTTGGGTCACTAAAAATTTCAAAAAAGGAAGATGTTCAGGAGAAACTTTCATGGTGGTTCTTCAAGCAAGAGAGGTCCCCGTCTTGCGATTCGGGAGCGTGATCCTTACCAACGTAGGGACGCGCAGGTTCAACCATGTGAATGGCCTTCTGATGAATTTATGATTGAGGCAGGCTTCAAAGATGAGTTTGATGCACTTGTTCACAACGTCGGAATCGAAGAATTCATGTCTAATAAATGTGAACAGTATGTTGCTCTCACTGCCTCTTTTGTTCGTAGATTCAAATTTTCAGCTGGCCGTGAGCCATCGGTACTGTTTGATCTCTATGATAAATCGTATACCATGGATTTAGAGGATTTCAGTAGAATTTGCAAAATACCTATTTGGGGTAACCTCAATGATCCTCCTAAATCTCCGGTTAGAGATTTTTGCGCTGGTATTACGGTTGGAGAAACTAGAGACATTACGCAAGCTACCATGGGGAGTATTCTTTTTTCCTGCCTTGCATTACTTTGCCCTCTTCATAGGCAGATGCATTAATGGCAAGATTGAGCATTGCCACCTCTGCGCACCCGACCTTAGTATCCTTAAGAGCGCAGTGACGGGTGACAAAAGCTTCAACATGGGAGCTATTATAGCAAGGAGGCTGAATAAGAATGCTATTGATTGGGATTTCTTTGGTGGGATCTATGCCACCCGCATAGCAAATTTTCTTAGAGTACCCATCCGCGAAGGAGATCCCCCGCTTCATACAGCTTTCCTTGGTCGCGTCACTATGACACGCTACCAGTACCTTGAGAGGGATGATGAATCCCTCCTATACCGATTGATATTTAACCAGCAGCGTGTTTTCCATATTACCCTTCTTGCTCCTGCTCTCTTTGACTTTCAGGTAAAACAACGATATTACATAACCAGAGGAGAGGCAGAGGAGTATGAGAGGGAGGCGACGAGTGCTCGTCTCCGTGAGGCAGCTATTCAGGCAGTGGCTGCAGCGCTCCCGTATAACCCCGATTATGATTTTGGGTTTCGCCAGGACCATCCTTGGGAGTAGACCAAGTTAGGCCAAAAGCCTAAGCTTGGGGGAGTACGTGTTCTCACCGACTTTACATTCTTGCTTTTCCTTTCACTTTGTTAGCCGGTGTTCACACTTTGCCACTGTATCATCCATGCTAGTTTTACTTTCTTTTTCTCGTTTTCTTTTCGTGTCTCTGTCTAGTTTGAGAAAACCAAAAAGATTTTCTTTTTCTTCTTTTGCTTGTTGGGAGCTTTCCCGTGTAGATAGTTTTCTTTTTCTTTGGGTCAAGGTAGAAGATATTGGTTACAATGTTTAGTGGCTCTTGCATGCATACCTGCTTACCTTTCAAAGAGCCATATTACTTTATCTTCTCCTTTGTGTTTGCCTGTAGATTCCAGCGTTGTCCAATGCACGAGCACTCTTATTATTGTTCACATCATTCGGTTGTGCAAGTGAAAGGCAATAATGACGATATATGATGAAGTGACTAAGCCTGGAAAAGCTGGTATGAACTCGATCTATTTTGTTTTTGTAAATATGACTAGCGCACTGTTCCTAGTTCAGCTTTGTTGTGAGAGAAACATGTTTGCAATGACAACTTAGAGATCATAGTTGCTTATGCCATGCTTATTTAGCTAGGAGCTTATAATGGTTTGCCTTGGTTGCCAACATGAATGTTGAGATGACTATGATGTTGTATGATAGGATGGTATCCTCCTTTGAATGTTTCAAGTGGCTTGACTTGGCGCATGTTCACGCATGTAGTTGAAACAAAATCAACATAGCCTCTATGATGTTCATGTTCATGGTGATTAATGTCCTACTCATGCTTGCAGTCAATGTTAGTTACTCTCAATGCATTTTGATGACCGTTGTCGCTCTCTAGTTGGTCGCTTCCCAGTCTTTTGCTAGCCTTCACTTGTACTAGCGGGAATACTGCTTGTGCATCCACCTTCCATAAACCCAAAGTTGTGCCATATGAGTCCACCGTACCTACCTATCTACGGTATCTACCTGCCGTTCCAAGTAAATTTGCATGTGACACACTTTAAATCTTCAAGAAATAATCTGTTTTGCATGCCCGAACCGTTCATGTGGTGACAGGGGGCTATTGGTATCTTCCATGCTAGGCTTGTTATCCTCGATATGTGTTTATTCACTATCATTCACGAGAAAGGGGTCGGTAATTGGAATTCCCAGTTCCATGCTCAAATCGAAAAGATAATTGCAAACAAAACTCCCCCATGATTGTTGTTGGTATGGACGGTACCCGAGGATTCGGCTAGCCGTGGAGTGTGATTGATTGGTGGTGCGGGAGTCAAAACTTTACTTTTCTGTTTGGGAACCGCCTATAGCATGTGTAGCGTGGAAGATATTGAGAACTCTTAGTCATTGCATTGAAAATGAAAGCATGCCACCCAAAATTATTATCTCTGTTTTAAAAGCTTGAGCTATGGCACCTCTGCAAATCACTGCTTCGCTCTGCGAAGGGCCTGTCTATTTATGTTCCTGTTGAGTCCTCCTCCTCTTACAAAAGCACCAATTAGAGAGCACCTCTGTCATTTTTATGCTTTGCTTTTAACTGTGTTGAGTGTGACTATGACTGGATCTTCATTGCCTTGAATTACAATGTTTAGTTAGGCCTTGGTCTTTTAAGGTACTCTGCATTTATGTTTTGCGGTCTCAGAAAGAGCTACCGAGATACCATCTATTCGTACTGCTTCATGTTGTTTTGATTGAAGTGTTGACATTTGAGGCTTGTTATTATTTGCTCGCTAGTTGATTATGCCATTGATATGAGTTTACCGTGAGACCTAGATGTCATTTGCTTATGTGGTTTGCTTGTGATGTTGCTGAAATTCTGGTTATGAGTTAGACATAGTTGCAACAACAAGATCAAACAGAGTTCGTCAAAGTTTTTTTTGGCTCTCTCAGTTTGCAACTGAGTTGCTTGAGGACAAGCAAGGCTTTAAGCTTGGGGGATTTGATACGTCTCCGTCGTATCTACTTTTCCAAACTCTTTTGCCCTTGTTTTGGACTCTAATTTGCATGATTTGAATGGAACTAATCTCGACTGACGCTGTTTTCAGCAGAATTGCCATGGTGTTGTTTTTTGTGCACAAATGAAAGTTCTCGGAACGTCCTGAAAATTTATGGAGATTTTTTCTGGAATAAAAGAAAAATACCTGCGCAAAGATCCACCGGAGGGGGTGTGCCAGTGGGCCACAAGCCCACAGGCCGCGGCCACCCCCCTAGGCCGCGCCGTGCAAGCTTGTGGGGCCCACATGGTACCACCGCCCCCAATCTCAGTTCTATATCTTCCGTTTCGCGTGGAAAAAAAATCACAGAGAACATTTCATCGCGTTTTGCGATACGAAGGCGCCGCCACATCCCGTTCTTCATCTGGAGGGTAGATCTGGAGTCCGTTTCGGGCTACGGAGAGGGGAAATCGTCGCCATTATCATCATCAACCTTTCGGCATCGACAATTCCATAATGCTCTTCATTGTTCGTGAGTAATCTCATCGTAGGCTTGCTGGACGGTGATGAGTTGGATGAGATCTATCATGTAATCGAGTTAGTTCTTGACGGGGATTGATCCCTAGTATCCACTATGTTCTAGATTTATGTTGCTACTACTTGGCTATGCTTAATGCTTGTCACTAGGGCCCGAGTGCCATGATTTCAGATCTGAACCTATTATGTTGTCACCAATATATGTGTGTTTTAGATCCTATCTTGCAAGTTGTAGTCACCTACTATGTGTTATGACCCGGCAACCCCGGAGTGACAATAGCCGGAACCACTCCCGGAGATGACCATAGTATTAGGAGTTCATGTATTCACCGCGTGTTAATGCGTTGGTCCGGTTCTTTATTAGAAGGAGAACCTTAATATCCCGTAGTTTCCATTATGACCCCGCTGCCGCGGGAGGGATGGACAATAGATGTCATGCAAGTTATTTTCCCTAAGCACGTATGACTACATACGGAATACATGCCTACATTAGATTGACGAACGGGAGCTAGCCACATATATCTCCGTGTTATAGCTGTTACATGATGAATCACATCCGTCACACTCATCCATCACCGATCCACTGCCTACGAGTCTTTTACTACTGGTCCTCGCTACGTTACTTTGCCTAGGCTTGTCCCTTGCTACAAGAGGGATTGGGCCACTTTGCTGCTGTCACTACTGCTGTTACTTTGCTGCTACTGTTGCTACTGCTGTTACTTGTTACTTTGCTACTGCTGCTACTACTATTCCTTGCTACCCCGCTATTACTTGTCGCAAGACATTGTTGGCGCTAACATCCCGTCAACAAGGCTTTTTCTGGCACTGTTGCTATCATACTACCTTGCTACGGATACTTTGCTTGCGGACACTAATCTTTCAGGTGTGGTTGAATTGACAACTCAACTGCTAATACTTGAGAATATTCTTTAGCTTCCCCTTGTGAGCGAATATATAAATTTGGGTTGAATACTCTACCCTCGAAAACTGCTGCGAATCCATACGCTTGTGGGACTTCAGTCCCCTTTCTCACTTTGCTACCTTCTTATTCCTCTCGCCCTCCTTCTAGTGCCTTCGACGCTCGAGCTCACCGTAGTCCAAACTGCAAGAAGTGACTTGGCTGCGCTGTTGTAGTCATTGGAGCTCGTCCACTCCGCTCGCGGTTTTCTCTGGGAGCACACCACCTTGAAACGTCCTCCTTCGTGGATCTGGTGAGTAGCATTCCCTCCATTAGGTTTTTAGGTCTTCTTTAGAGTTCTTCGGGTTCATCGGAGTTCTTGCTAGCGGTAGTCGTAGATCCAATAACTCCACGTCTTTTAGAAAATGTAGTTTTGGCCCGATCTCCGTTGTACTTCTGTAATATAATAGATCCAAAATACCTTACCCATGAGATCCTGCAAATAGTTTGCTTTCGACACCTCCGCTGCTCAGGATATTTATATTTATTTTTACTGTATTTATGAGATATGTTCATTCTTCTATCTCGATAGAAAGTAGTTCATGCTCATGAGAAAATTCGCTAAGTCCCTTTGTCCATGTTTAGCTGTCTTACTGACATATGCCAGCTTGTTTTTTCCAAACCAATCCATCAAAATTAGTTTTGGCTTATTTGCTGGCTTACCATGCTTCTCGTACTTCATTTGTTTATTTCGGCGAGTTATACGCTTGCATGTAGCTCATCCATATGCCGGCTTATTTTTCTTCCTTTTCTCTTTGTAGTTGATCCGTAATGGCTCCCAAAACTAGCAAAGTCTGGTTGGGTAAGATCTCAAGAATCCGTACTTACTTTAGAGAACATCATCTCCCAAGGTTTCTTGCCGACTCAAGATGAAATCAGTTGGCGAGCACCCGAGGAAGAGTCTTCTCCACGACCTCGCCAAGGAGAAGTCGTGGCTTTCACAGATCATTTGCTAAGAGGCTTTTGCCCCCATGGGTCAAAGTTTTTCAAACACCTTCTGATTTTTTCAACCTTAGGCCACATGATATTGGCCCAAACTCAATGACCAACATCTTCCAATTCCAAGTCCTTTGTGAGGTCCATGTTCAATCGAGCCAACTATCACCCTTTTCAGTGAATTCTTTTACATCAACCATCAGACTGAACTGGAAAACGGCCCCAATGTAGAACTTGGTGGGATACCTATTCAGAGAAGGAAGAACAACCCTTTCTCTGAGTCAAAATTGGCGATTCATCCCAAGGTTTGGAATAAGACTTGGTTTTACTGCAAAAATACTACCCATGAAGACCAATGTTTTTGCCGAGTTATAGATTGGACCAACTTGATGCATCCACTAAATTTCTGTGTTGGCGTGCTGATGAGGAAAGGAAATAATTGGCACCCGTACTTTTGATACTGAAAGGTTTGACTGCTCATGGCCTCACCAGAATCAACTTAGTCGGGTGCTGGATAAGTTAGAATTCATCCGCTTTGTTTAAGGGGCGATTTGATGGTCAACTATAGTGATGAGCCAACAGAAGTTCAACGCTTCAATGAGGACAACTTATTTGAAAGTGACATCAATAAAGCTACCAAGAAGTTTTTTGCTGACTCAAAGAAGAAGTGTAGCACGACCGTGTTGGCTCCATTTTGCTTGACCAACCCGGTTCCTCCTGTAAGTTTATTTGAACTTTCTCATTTTGTTTTCTTTGTTACGATCTTCTCGTTTATCTTGCTCATTTTCCGGCGTGTATGATATCTATAGACCAAATCTGATTGGTGGAAAGCTAGAGCCAGGAATCTTGTTCCCCCTCAGTCTGAGCAGGCGGATGACCCGGCTGGAGGAGCCGCCAATGATGAAGAATCTAAGGTAGAGCGTGACTCGCTTGTCTGCCTCTTTATCGAACTTGCCGACGCTTCTTCTCCCGAGGATAACTCTGAAGCTAGTGAAGCCGGCAATGCTGAGGTAATTTTGATCTCCTCCAATTCACCAAAACAGTTTATACCTAAGAGGACATGACAAGCTGTCAGGAAAGTTAAGTTTTTGAACCCAGATGCTTACTTAGATCCAAACTTTATTTTGAAGAAAAATCAGCATGGTGGACAATCGAAACGCAAGACCCGGAGTAGCTCCGGGGAATTATTCACCGACTTATCTCATGAGCCAGCCACCCGTAAGCAGCGTCTCGAGGTGCCCCATAGTCCCACTCTTTCTCGCATGCGAGCTGGCCTTTTTAAGCAACCACTCAGCCCTTCTGCTCAAAATATCACGAATCACCGCCCTCTTATGGCGACTCAACGGGGACGCAAGTGCCTTCTTTCACCATTAACCATGGGTAAGTGTTTTATCAAGCCGATTTTATTTCCTTGGTCATCACTTGTCATTTATTTTACTTAATATTTGCTTCCATGATTGTAGAGCTAAGGCTATTGTGAGGAAAAAGATTGGTGAATCATCTTCTGCTGCCAAGGACTCCAATGATCAAGATATACCAATGGATGAGTCGGTGATCCAGACTGCACCTACTAGTCAGCGTGGCACAAAACTGGGGTCTGAGCCGGTTCAAGGGGAAGAGACGACTCACACTAAGGAGCCGGTCATTATGGACACATTAATTGAAGAACAAATCATGGTACATGACCCGGCTGCAGATGTTAACCCATCAAATCCTTCATTAAACGTGGGTAGCACTGCCCCATCAACCGCCATGGATGATATAGATATCACTATCATTGATGAGGCATCCAAGGGTGTTGAAACTTCAAATGTTTTGGCCAAGGTGTTGACTAAAAATGATTCGGAAACTTTGGACAAAGGGAAGGCCAAGCTGGAGCTTCCAAATGTTGCCAGCCTTGATGTTGATGACTTGCATCAACAATATCTGACCCAACTGTTTGAGAGCCGGGATGCTAAAATGAGTTTAGACAACACACTGAGATGGAAATATGATGTAAAAGACTTATCCTTTTCCTAGTTATCGTATATACTCTTGTATGCCCCAAGGATGATGAGTGTGATGAGTGTGGTCTATGGTGAGTTCACCATCAAATTTCGTGTAAGGTCGAAAGTTGATGGTATTAAGTGGGCTTTAGTGGCTGTATATGGGGCGACACAATTGGAGCTCAAACCTGATTTTCTTGCAGATCTAGTGAGAATCTCCGGAGATGAAACACTACCAATTATGGTGGGGGAGATTTTAATATTATTCGAAGACATAATGAAAAAAATAATGACAATTTTGACACAAGATGGTCAACGATGTTCAATATGGTTATTGAGAGTCTTAATTTAAGGGAGATTGATCTTTCTGGGAGACAATACACTTGGGAAAATTCACTACCGGTACCAACATATGAGAAGTTGGATCTGGTTCTTACTAGTGTTGAGTGGGAGCAGAAATACCCATTAGTCACTGTTCAAGCTTTACAGAGGGCAATCTCAGATCACACCTCTTCTGGTTGACTCAGGGGAGGCCAATCATAGGGGCAACAAGAATGTCTTCTCATTCGAACTAAGCTGGTTTGAAAGAGAAGGTTTCATGGATCTAATTACCAATGAATGGGTTAGAGACTTAGGTGGATCCACCAGTGTGGAAATTTGGCAAAACAAAATCAGAAATTTGCGCTGATTCCTTAGAGGATGGGCGAAAAATCAAAGTGGTACTTATAAGAAAGAAAAAGAAAGACTAACGGAGCTGATTGATGAACTTGACGTCAAAGCTGAGTATGCGCAGCTAAATCTTATTGAAAGGAATATTAAAATTGATGCTGAGATTAGATTGCAAAAATTACTGAGAGAAGAGGAGATGAAATGGGCTGTAAGAGCTAAGGTGATGAAGGTGATTCATGGGGATGATAACACTAAGTTCTTTCACATGATTGCAAATGACAAACATCGAAAGAAGATAATTACTCAGCTAGAGAAAGATGAGGGAACTATAATAGGTCATGAAAACTTAAAGTTATATATCTCAGAATATTATAAGAGTCTTTTTGGTGCACCAAATGAGATGATGATCTCTTTGGATGAAACCAATGTTCAGGATATACCTCAACTCAATGAACAGGAGAATGAGGTTTTATCAGCTAGATTCACAGAGAAAGAGGTGTATGATGCAATAGTACAAATGAAACACAATAAAGCACCAGGACCAGATGGGTTCCCTGCAGTATTTTATAAAAAGTGTTGGCATGTTATTAAGGGGGATCTAATGGCTATGTTTCATGATTTATTTAATGGTTGACTATAGTTATTCCACCTTAACTTTGGAACAATCACGTTGTTGCCAAAAAAGGTGGACGCCATGCGAATCCAACAATTTAGACTTATTTGTTTACTCAATGTGAGCTTCAAGATTTTTTACTAAGACATCCACCAATAGATTAACGAAGATAGCCAATTCAGTTGTCCAACCAACACAGTCTGTGTTTATGCGTGGGCGACACATCTTGGAGGGTGTTGTTGTTTTGCATGAAACGCATCATGAAATTCACAGAAAGAAACTAGATGGGGTTATCTTTAAAGTGGATTTCGAAAAATCTTATGATAAAGTTAAGTGGTATTTTCTTCAACAAGCCTTACGTATGAAAGGTTTCAATGAAAAGTGGAGACATCAGGTTGACACTTTCATTCATAAAGGGAGTGTCGGAGTTAAAGTTAATGACGACATTGCTCATTTCTTTCAAACCCATAAGGGGTTCAGACAGGGGGATTCAATGTCTCCAGTATTGTTTAATATAGTAGGAGATATGTTGAGAATACTCATTGAAAGAGCCAAGGACAAAGGACAAATAGGCGGTCTCATTCCACATCTGGTAGATGGAGGTATGTCCATTTTACAATATCCGGATGATACAATTATTTTCATGGAACATGATATGGAGAAAGCGAGGAATATGAAATTAATATTGTGTTTATTTGAACAACTATCGGGGTTGAAAATTAATTTTAACAAAAGTGAACTCTTATGCTTTGGGAAGGCAAGAGAAGAGCAAGACGCTTATCGACAACTATTTGGTTGTGAAATGGGTTCGCTACCTTTTAGCTATCTTGGGATCCCTATTCACCATAGGCGGTTAACAATTAAAGAATGGAAATGTATTGAAGAAAGATTTGAAAAGAAACTAAGTTGCTGGAAGGGCAAGCTTATGTCATATGGAGGCAGGTTGGTTTTAATAAACTCTATTTTAACAAGTCCACCCATGTTCCTTTTGTCTTTTTTCGAAATACCTATAGGGGTACGGAAAAGACTGGATTTTTATAGATCTCATTTCTTTTGGCAAACTGACGAGAATAAGAAAAAATACAAACTAACACGTTGGGATATGATTTGTAGACCCAAAGATTAGGGGGGTTTGGGAATTGAAAATTTAGAAGTAAAGAACAAATGCTTGCTTAGCAAATGGTTGTATAGAATATCCACAGAGACAGAGGGTATGTGGATTCAAATTTTAAGAAATAAGTATCTAAACTCAAGAACTCTAGCTCAAGCTACAATTATACCCGATGACTCACCTTTCTAAAAAGGGTTAATGAGGACAAAGATTAATTTCTTCCAAAGGGTGAAATTTATTGTAGGGAATGGTACCTCAACAAGATTTTGGGAAGATACTTGGCTTGGGGACACACCACTTGCTTTACAATATCCCATGCTATATAATATTACACAACGTAAGCAGGACTATGTGTCCACAGTCTTACAATCGATACCTATCAATATGCACTTCAGGCGAGCTCTAGTAGGAGCACGTTGGGAGGCATGGATGCATCTGGTAAGAAGACTTATGCATGTACAACTATCAGATCATTCAGACAGCGTTAGATGGATTTTAACTGTCAATGGGGTATTCCCAATAAAGTCCATGTACACAGATCTGATTAATTCACGACCTTTAGCTAGATAGTTGCATATTTGGAATATTAAAGTGCCGTTAAAGATTAAAATTTTTATGTGGTTTTTACACAAAGGTGTGGTATTAACCAAAGATAATTTAATTAAGCGTAGTTGGAGAGGTAGATCTAATTGCTGTTATTGTGATCAACATGAAACAATTAGACACTTGTTCTTGGAATGCCCTCTCGCAAAACTACTTTGGCGCACTGCCCATATAGCTTTTAATGTGATCGCACCTACATGTATCAATTCAATTTTTACAACGTGACTCAATGGAGTGGACGTTACAATATCTAAACTTATTAGAATTGGGATATGTGCTCTTTTGTGGGCTATATGGAATACCAGGAACGACATAATCTTTAATGGTAAGAAATTCAACATTTTTTTGCAGGTCATACTCCGAGCAACGTCCTGGATCCGTACGTGGTCATTACTCAGTCCTGCGGACAACAGGGAGCTTATGGTTACTGGGTGCAACCGATGGGAGATGGCCGCATGGGTTATCTTCAACCGGTTTGGATGGCGTGCTAGTAATAAACTAGGTGTATAGGCATCATAGTGTGCTATTAGTTATGCCGGATGTGGCAAGTTCTTAAGAGTTGGTTTATTTTCAGATTCATTTTATTTTCATCTTTCAGACTTATCTCGAACTATGTTGTTACTTTAGATTTTTAATAATATGGCTGCATGCATCGATTGATGCACAGGCCGGGGGCTCGTTTCCTCCTTTTTTAAAAATGCCCCAAGGATGATCTCTTTCGATAAGTAATGAGTTGGGTCTTGTTATAATTCTGAAAACCAACCATAGCTCTGAAAGGATCGGCTCATCTGTTTGAGATGGTCGGGTCTTTCTATATTTTTTAAGAACCAATCGTAGCCCCCAAGTACTGGGTAATTATGATAATAATGAGCCGATGCTTTTCGTAAAGTTTTGCAAGATAAAAATGCCAACTGTATGCTCGAAGGGGCGAATTATCTCTTTGGGATAGCCCGATCTTGTTTGCACTAAGCACTTATCATTTCCAAAGTGCAAAACAGGATAAGTAGCCCCCAAGTGCCATGTAGAGTGTGTGCAACTACATGGGAGTTTAGATAAATTTTTTGTGTTTTGTATCCCCCAAGTGTCGGGTCGTCTGCTTGCGATGGCTCACGGCTTGGTATACTTGTTCTCATGTCTTGGATATTTACAGGTTGCAAGTCTTGTTAAATGAGGCAAAATCTCTTGCACCGGCTTGCAAAAAAAAAACCTAAGGAGTAGCATAAGATTAAGATCGATGTCGAACTTTTGGCGGCTCGTCTTCAAGACTCTTTGAGCAAATCAAATGAGCACTTGGAGAAAACAACAACGAAATTTGATGAAGAAAAGACCGGTTTATTGCAACATGGTGAAGCGGCTGAAACACAACTTGGTGCGACGAAGGAAGATTTACTAAGTCTTCAACGTCACAATACCAATATGAGTGAGGCCATCTTTGGTGAGTGATGATATCATAGTCATCTGATGGGTTTACATTATCCGCCGACTCTTTTTTATGTATTTTTCTTGTTCGCAGGCAGGAAAAGTGACAATCGTGTGAAGGATCCAATAATGAAACTAAAGGCTATTTACACATACTCGGAACAGATGTTCACATGATGTGTTTACACTATGAAATCTATGACCAACGATATCAATACACCTAACCAACTTAAAAGCCTGCTCATAGATTTGTCGACTCTTCCTCGACAGATCTAGGAGCTGAAGAAATCAGTGACTCGTGCTAGAGTGGGTGCTGATCTTGCTCGCGCCAAGGCGTATCTGCGAGAGTTAGAGCCGTCTGTCATGGAAGGCGGGTTCCTGGAATACAATCTCGATGACTCAGAATTCTCACACCAGGACTTCGCGAGATGTCGAAAGGAGACCCGTATTCTGGCCACTCAACTTGCTGATGAGTTGGACCTGACAAAGTATCAACCCGGCTACTCCAACGATAATAAGTGTGTCAACCCGCCATAATATAAAGAAGTTGAACTTGTTCCTCCTTGGTGTAAGAAAGATTTTGCTCCTAATGTCAACCCCTCCATTATCTCCCGCGGTGACTCAATTTTTCCTGCTATATCAACTATCGAGTGGATGCAAAAAGACCCCAGATCGAGGAAGACGAGCCGGTCGAACATGACCCGGAGGACCAACAGATGGAGGTAGACCCGGAGGCTGCTTGAGCCGGCACACGGGAGTAGCTTTTTGTCCTTTGTAAAAAACTTCTCATGATTTTGCGGATCTAAATCGAGCCTGTAATAGGAGTAGACCACTTGAGCCGTGTGTTGTGCCATCGTGCACATAATACTTTGTGATATGTTATCTGTTGTCACAACTTGATCATTGGGTTTGCTTTGTATAGCAAGTGCTGTATATATTTGACAAGTCATCCTTCTTCTGCATACCATGAGTCGGTAGAATGAGATTATGCTTAGATATAACAAAGTTCCTGGTATTTTTTACCAAGTTAAATCTAGTCATCATGTGATCCAGTGAAATAATCCGAGGTGTCTATTAATGACCCGACAAAAATAAAGTAAGATTTGTACCTGCAATTCAGGATATACAAAAGAGGGATATATTATTGTATAATTTATAAGTCGGCTTTTAAGACTGGCATCGAGACTGTCTTTCAAGGCCCAAGTCTAGCTTCAGTGAATCTCGCGTGATAGCCCATGGTTTATCCTTGCTCGCTGTAAGCCAGCACTCATGTGACTTAGGCTGGTGTCTTAACCTAGATAAGTTCAGGGTCCATATGGATTGACTTATCAAGTGTACACTGGATCATCTTTTTGGAGTGACATCTTGCAAACAGGAAGGTTTAACCAAGTTTATAATGGCATTTAGCCGAGTCAAGTGGGATATTAAAGGCTAACTCATTGACTCAGGAACCCCCAAGTGACTTATGTTCAAACAATAAAGACTCATGCACAATGGTTTGAGATGAAACGACAAAGACCCCGAGTTTCGGGGGTGCCGACATGATCTTATCGAACACAAAGGTATATACATATGTATGTACAACAATGTGGAGACAGAGCCTCTAAGTATAATAAGGCCAAAGATGAGCAATGTTCCAGGGCCTCTTGGTTTCCTCTTTGGAGGTATGGGATTTCTGGTGCTCCCATATGTCAACTAGGTAATATGACCCATTGTTGAGGTTCTTGTTGATGAAAAAAGTCCCTTCCCATGGTGGTGAAAGTGCATGCATGTTTGGTCTTGAATCAAACGAAGCACTAAGTCAGCTACCTCGAAAGTAAGGCTGCAAACTCTACGGCTATGATAGCAACGTAGGTCTTGTTGATAGATAGCTGGTCTTGAGGCTACGAGATCATGTTCCTCATCTAATGCATCAAGGGAGTCCTAATGAGCTTGTTCATTATCAGCCTCTACATAAGAGGTAACCCTAGGGGAATCGTGTGTGATGTCGCTTGACAAAACAACTTCTACTCCATAAACTAAGAAAATGGTGTATATCCCGTGGATTTGGTCGGAGTAGTATGTATGCTCCAAAGTATTGATGGAAGTTCTTCAACCCAACAACCATGAGTTCGCTTGAGGGGGACCATAAGCTCGGATTTGATTCCGTGCAATATCTCATGGTTAGCTCATTCAACTTGTCCATTAGACTGTGGGTGTGCAACCAAGGCCAAATCAAGCCAGATATGCTTTTGTTGACAAAATTGTTCCATTGATCCCTTGGATAAGTTTGTGTTGTTATGTGTGATGATGCTATGCGGATATCCAAAATGGAAAATCAACTTAAAAAAATAGCGTTGTCTCGGCATCACAATTGTTGATCGGTTGTGCTTCAACCCACTTCGTGAATTTATCAACTGCCACCAAAAGGTGGGTCTTCTTATCTGATGACGGATTGAACGAACCGACCATGTCAAGCCCCAGACTACATACGGCCAAGTAATTGTTATCATCCGTAACTCTTGAGCCGACACATGAGCTTTTCGTGCAATTTTTTGACTACGGTCGCACTTTCGCAAGATGTCTTCAGCATCAACGTGAGGAGTAAGCCAGTAAAAACCACGTCGGTATGCCTTGGCCAACAATGATCTTGAGCCAGCATGATGACCACAATCTCTGGTGTGGATTCCATTAAGGATCTCTCGGCCTTCTATAGGGGAAATACAACATTGAAACACATTGGTAATGCTTCGTTAATGTAACTCGCCATTAACGATAGTCATGAACTTGCAGCGCCTGATAATGTGTCGGGCGATGATTTCCTCATCACGGAGCTTGCCATAGGTCAAATAAGCTAAATAGGGGCTAGTCGAATCAGGGATAGCATGAAGAGTCGCCACCAACTGTGTCTCTGGGTCAGGAATAGCTATGTCTACTTCTCATGGCAACTTGACCGAGGGATTGTGAAGCACGTCAAGGCAAACATTGGGTGGAACCAGCTTATGTTGCGAGCCGAGTCATAACAAAGCATCTGCAACCTCGTTAAGCCGGTGATCAATGTGATCAACTCGATAACCTTGGAAATGACCTGCATTGACCGTGACTATTCGTTGGTAAGCCGACATGACATGATCTTTTGAATACCAAGTTCCCGATACTTGCTGAGACACTAAATCCGAGTCTCCCAAATACCTGACCCGACTTAAGTTCATGTCCTTAGCCATCCAAAAGCCATGGAGGAGAGAATCATACTCAGCTACATTGTTAGTACAAGTGAACATGCACCATAAAATATAACAAAAATTGTCATCTCACAGGGAAGATAGAATAACTCCAACCCCCGAGGCCTCCAACTGCCTGGAGCCATCAAAGTGTATTGTCCAGTATGTGTTATCCGGCCTCTCCTTGCGGACTTGTAACACAGTCCAATCATTAACGAAGTCCACCAATGCTTGGGATTTAATGGTTGTCCGAGGCACATATTTCACCTAGTGTGGTCCAAGGTCGATCACCCATTTAGTGATCCGACAAGTAGCCTCTCTATTTTGTATGATATTCCCAAGAGGAGCTAAACTCGCCATGGTGATTGGATGTTCTTGGAAATAATGTTTGAGCTTACGACTAGCCATGAAGACACCGAATACCAGCTTCTACCAATGTGGGTATCGTTATTTTGGTAAGGTCAAAACTTCGCTGACATAATAGACAAGACGCTACACTGGGTAGTCCTTCCCTGCCTCCTTGCGCTCGATAACAACTGATACACTCACCGCTTTGTTATTTGCAGCAATGTATAGGGGCATAGGCTCTTTGTCAACTGGGGTGGCTAGGATGGGTGGCTTGATGAGCTACTTCTTGAGGGCTTCAAAAGCGTCATTAGCAACATGAGTCCATACGAAATTGTCAGTCTTTTTCAACAATTGGTAAAGAGGAATTGCCTTCTTGCAGAGGCGACTTATAAACCAGCTCAAAGTGGCGATGTGACCCGCCATGCGTTGGACGTCGTTGATATTAACATGCTTAGCAAGTGAGGTTACTGCGTTGATCTTGTCCGAGTTAGCCTCGATATCACACTCTAAAAATAGGAATTCCAGCAATTTTGCTGTAGGAACACCAAAAACACCATTGGCCGGCTTAAGCTTCATTCTATACATGCGAATGTTGTCAAAAGTTTCTGTGAGGTCATCCAACAGAGTCTCCTTCTTCTGAGATTTAACCACAATATCATCGACATAAGCATGAACATTGCACCCAATCTGAGCGTGCATGTAGTTCTGAACACAACATTGATATGTAGCACATGCACTCTTAAGCTCAAAAGGCACGGAAACATAGTAGAAAGCTCCAAAGGGGGTGATGAAAGCCGGATTCTATTGATCCTCAACAACCATCTTAATCTAACGATAATCGGAGTAAGCACCCAAGAAACATAAACCCTCACAGCCAGCCATAGAATCAATAATCTGGTTAATGCGGGGAAGAGCAAACAGGTCCTTAGGACAAGCTTTGTTGACATATGTGTAGACAACACATATACGCCATGTGCCATTCTGATTTAAAACAAGCACTGGATTTTCCAACCACTCTTGGTGGAAAACTTCAACAATGAACCTGATATCTAGGAGCCGAGCCACTTCTTCACCGATATCTTTTCGTCTCTTCTCGTCAAAATGATAGAGCTATTGTTCAATAGGTTTCATCTTAGGATACACATTAAGGTGGTGCTCAGGGAGTTCTCTCGGCACACCACGCATGTCAGAAGGTTTCCATTCAAAGATGTCCCAATTATCATGGATGAACTCGATGAGCGCGCTTTCCTATTTGGGATCCATGTCTGTCCCAATGGTGAACTGTTGGGATGAATCACGTGGAGTAAAATCAACTTGCTTGGTATCTTCTCTCGGCTTAAACTTGAGGGCGGGTTCAGACTCTGTGGTGGGCTTTGATACGTCTCCAACGTATCTATAATTTTTGATGGTTTCATGCTATTATCTTGTCAAACTTTGGATGTTTTGCATGCTTTTTATTTATTTTCTCGGACTAACTTATTAACTTAGTGCCAAGTGCCAGTTCCTGTTTTTCCATGTTTTTGACCCCTTTCAGAGGAGATTTTGAAACGGAGTCCAAACGGAAGAAAATCCCCGAAAAGATTTTTTTTGGAACGGAAGAAGATCGGAGAACTTGGGAGCCAAGCCAGAAGAGCCCCAGGGGCCCCACAAGCCCCCACCCTGCGGCCAGGGGGGTGCCATCCAGGCTTGTGGGCCCCCAGGAGGTCCCCTGATCTAGATCTTGTGCCTATATATTCCCAAATATTCCCAAAAAAAATCGATAGATCATCACAATCGCTTTTCCGCCACCGCAAGCTTCTGTCTCCGCAAGATCCCATCTGGGGCACGTCCTGGTGCCCTGTCGAAGGGGGGATTCGGACACAGAGGGCTTCTTCATCAACACCATGACCTCTCCGATGATGCGTGAGTAGTTCACCATAGACCTACGGGTCCATATCTAGTAACTAGATGGCTTCTTCTCTCTCTTGGATCTTCAATACAAAGTTCTCCATGATCTTCATGGAGATCTATCCGATTTAATCTTCTTTTGCGGCGTGTTTGTCGAGATCCTATGAATTGTGGATTTATGATCATATTATCTATGAATCTTATTTGAGTTTCTTTTGATCTCTCTTATGCATGATTTCATATCCTTGTAATTCTCTTTGAGTTGTGGGTTTTGTTTGGCCAAGCAGATCTATGATACTTGCAATGGGAGAAGTGCTTGGTTTTGGGTTTATACCGTGCGGTGACCTCACCCAATGACAGAAGGGGTAGCGAGGCACGCATCGTGTTGTTGCCATCAAGGGTAAAAAGATGGGCTTTTCATCATTGGTTTGAGATTATCCCTCTACATCATGTCATCTTGCTTAAAGCGTTACTATGTTCATCAGGAACTCAATACACTAGATGCATGCTGGATAGCGGTCGATGTGTGGAGTAATAGTAGTAGATGCAGAAAGTATCGGTCTACTTGTCTCGGACGTGATGCCTATATGCATGATCATTGCCTTAGATATCGTCATGACTTTGCGTGGTTCTATCAATTGCTCGACAGTAATTTGTTCACCCACCGTGATATTTGCTATTATGAGAGAAGCCTCTAGTGAACACTATGGCCCCCACGGTCTACTCCACACCATATTTTCAGCCTTACACTTTTTATTTCGTTGCACTTTCCACCTTCAGATCTCACTTTGCAAACAATCTTGAAGGGATTGACAACCCCCTTTGAAGCGTTGGGTGCAAGCTTGTTTGTGTTTGCGCAGGTACTTTGGACTTGATGAGTGTCACGCCCAAGATGCGACCCTATCCTCAATTTGGCACGAAGGCCTCGTTAGGGACAGAAGCGCATCTCGTCGTGTCGCAAGAATGGATATCGAAGTACATGTACTAAAAAGAAGATATATATATATATATATATATATATATATATATATATATATAGAATTGGCTTACACTCTCCACAAGCTACATCAGAGTCACATCAGTACATTACATAATCATCAAGAGTAAGAGCAGGGTCCGACTACGGACGAAAACAAATGAGAAAAGAAGAACGACGTCCATCCTTCCTATCCCATGTTGCTGGCCTGGAACCCATCCTAGATCGATGAAGAAGAATAAGAAGAAACAACTCCAAATGATCAACCAACGTGCTCGCGTCAACTAACCTTTACCTGTACCTGCAACTGGTGTTGTAGTAATCTATGAGCCATAGGGGACTCAGCAATCTCATTTCCAAAGGTATCAAGACTAGCAAAGCTTAATGGGTGAGGCATGGTTAAGTGGTAAGGTTGCAGCAGCGGCTAAGCATATATATCTGGTGGCTAAACTTACGAGTACAAGAAATAAGAGAGGGAAGATCTACGCATAGCGGACGTGAACTACTGGTGATCAAATGAATGATCCTGATTACATACCTATGTCAGACATAACCCCACCGTGTCCTCGATCGGAGAAGGAACTCACGAAAGAGACAGTCATGGTTACGCACATAGTTGGCAAGTTTTAATTAAGTTAACTTCAAGTTATCTAGAACCAGTGTTAAACAAAGTTTGCATGTTGCCACATAACCGCGGGCACGGCTTTCCGAAAAGATTTAACCCTGTAGGGGTGCTCCAACTAGTCCATCACAAATTACCACAAGCCGCATAGAAATCCTCGATCACGACACTCGCGATCTCGTCGGATTCCTTAGTGGAAAACCTCAACTCTGAGATTAACCAAAGCATCACCGGAATCCCGATGCACAAGATATTCCGTCAAAGGTAAAACTAATGCAGCAAGGCCGCCCCACGTGTCGACGATCCCGATAGGAGTCGCGTACGTCGTTCTCAGGACACGCCGGATGAGCGATGGTTACCACGCCAAACGCCGAGTTGCCCCGGGTAGCGTTAATAAGCTGCTCTGTTTTGGACCAACACTCATGAGGAGCACTGGCCCGGGGGTTGATTAACTTTCCTCGGGTTAATTACTCCCTATGCAGTTCATTAGTTATTAGGAAAATGTAGTACCAAAGTTGGGCCTTGCCAGACCAGCTTTAATCTAAAACAAATTATCAAGGGGGTCCCCATAACAACCCTGATCGTGTTAGTAGCGCTCAATTATGGAACGTAACACCGGTAGCCAAAAACTAAGGGGGCAAAGGTGGAACAAAACACCAGGCTAGAAAGGCCGAGCCTTCCACCTTTTACCAAGTATATAGGTGCATTAAATTAAATAGCATTTAAATATGGTGATATAACAATGAACCCATGTTATCACATGGAAGCATCTGCACCTGCAACTAGCAACGCTAACAACATGGATAAGCAAGCGGTAACATAGCCAATCAGTGGTTTGCTAGGTCGAACAGGTTGAAGGTTATCATGGCATTGTTGAGAGGCAGATATGTAAACATGTGGTAGGCAACGAGACAAAACGATAGAAGCGATAAAACTAGCATGGCAATGATAGTAATGGTATCTGGGGAAATGGTCATCTTGCCTGAGATCCCGCTTGGAAGAAGAACTACTTCGAGAAGTCGGCGAACCAATGTAGTTGAACGGGTCCTCACATTCCTACACGCTTGCGGAACTCTATCGAGACGGAGCAAAGCGGAAACAAACATCAACACAGATATTGACCACACGATGCACCACATGATGCACAACCTAATATGATGCATAATCAGTTCACTGATGCAAGGCATGGCATGGCAATTCACCTCACACAAGCACTACACATTAAGTGAAGCTCGATATGCAAAACGGGTTACATATCGTCGAAACTCCACGATTAATTACTTAGTTTACTCCCGATTATTTACACGGCAATATTAAACTGTTGTTAACATGGCAAGGGGTGAAGCGATGATTCTACCTATCATACTAGTCGATAGCACGCGGGACTTAGAATGGAGCTACGACACAAGAGACATGCAACACACGATATATGTCATGAATGCGTCATGCATGCAAGTTCAAACATCATGGGCAAGAAGAGAAAGAAACTGGTGTCACCACGGCGAGCGAGAGGGAACCATGGCGGCAAAACGGAAATGATGCCACGACAACGTTCCTATCCCGATAACTCGTCGAGATATCGTGCCAACGTATATGAAGCGTGTGCGGGAACGCAAAATGAAGACGGGGTGATCCCGCTACCGGGTTCCCATGTGTCGGGGCTCAACGAAAGAGGGACAACGTGAACGGGCAACATATGGCGCATACATACGGTACATCTCATACAAGACATGTGTACGGTTCTCGGCCACGTTTCATCGGTATACCTTAGAGGCGTGCGAATCGGAGGGGTTCGGTTCGTAGCGGACTTCGTGGAAGTCGTGGTACACGGTCTCGTCGACGGTAGTCGTTCTCTTGTCGTCAGTACATGGTCTTCAGCATCGGGAGTCGAATACATTCCCGGGGGGTCGTCGAGGACGTCGTGGTTCTCGTGAACTTGTTGATTCCACGGCGGCGGGGATGGTCTACGCGGCAACGGCAGGCGACACAACAACATCTAGCGGGCAGCGGCCCACAAGAACTACGACAACTAACTTAGCAGCACGGCAATGACATCAGCATCCACTAGCTAGCAGCAAGCTACTACATGCAAGGCAAACAACAAGCCAACAACACGAAGCTACATCACACAACCTGCACCTACATCCGGCAGCAGCATAACGCGGCGCAGCACGCACAACAGCAAGCGGTATCACGCAACAACATGCATCGGCACGAGGAGGCCGCCGGGGAGGCACGACATGGGACCGCCGGCGAGGACGAGGTCGAGGGCGAGGAACGGCAGAGGCGAGCACCTCGGCCTGCTGCAGGAGGCTAAGCCAGCGGCGGGGCGAACGGCGAGGCAGCCATAGCATGGCGGCGTCGGCGGGGCCTCAGGTCCTGGTACCGGAGGCGCAGTCGGGCAGGACGCGGCGCGCAAAGGACGAGGGAGGCGGCGAGGCGGGCGCGGCGACGACCACGGGAGGCCAGGGCGGCGGAGGTGGTCGGGAGCGAGGGCATGGCCATGGCGCGGCCGCGCGGGGCTGATGGTGGGCGTCGGGGAGGTGCCACTGCAGCGCGGCGAGGTCGGGCAAGGGACGAGTCACAAGCGGTCGCGGGGTTGGCACACATCGAGGGAGGGAGGAGCACGGGACGAGGGGGCTACGGGAACCAGAAGGGAATGGGAGAAAGAAGGGGATCGAGCAGAGGGATCATGGGCGCTAGGGCAGGGGGGAGCTGGGCCTTGGGCCAGCTCGGTTGGGCCTCCTCCCTCCCCCTATTGGGATTTTATCCCCCCTTTTTTTTAAACAGAGAAACACACACACAAAATGATTAAACAAGATAGGATAATACTTTTGGTTCCTTTAAAAACCACACCCCAACTATAAGAAATAGTTGGGCATTTTTAAATGAATAAAACTAAACCTTTTTGAAGAAATTAATAAAACCTTTTCTTACAAAAGAATAAAATCAAACCCCTTTTAGAAATGAAAATGCAACTCTAGTTTGAATTGAAACAAAAGAAGAAATAAGAGAAAAGCCCAAGGGGTTGCCCCCACCTTTTAACAAAAGGAGTTTGAAAAGAAGGCGATTTTTAAAAGGGGTTAAAACGGAAACTTTTACGCAACCCCAAAACAAATAAAAGAGAAGAGAGGAGGGGAGAAGGTTTTAGGTCCACGATGCAACAGGGTTTGAAGCGGCTATGTTGCACCCACTGTCAACACGCCAACGAACAACGCCACACTCACAAAGCACTCACAAGCAACACCGACAAATAACATAGTTGACACGATGCCATGCATGATGCCATGATGCAAACTACATGACGATGCAACAAATAAAACTAGCCACACGACGGATACGGAAATAAAGGGGAATCTTCTGGAACATCGGCATCGGGCTGTCACAACTCTCCTACACTACAAGAGGATCTAGCCTCGAGATCCAAGAATGAATGGGGGGGGAGGATGAGAAAGAGCAAGAGGTAAAAACTTAGTCGCTTCTTTGACAAACGAGTGACTCCAACGATCCTTGAAGGTTGCAAAGAGATGAGGACTGATATGAGAAACAAGCAAGAATTCATGGAAAATTTCGGCAGCACTTGGTAGGAAAATGGGACAAAAAAGTCGATAAGAAGACAGAATTAGACAATATTCATAACAAGCAACTAAATAGAACAAGGGAACACCATGAACTTCATAGAACAAGAAGCTAGACCCAAAAGAGCAATATCACAATGCCTCCGGAACAAGAGAATATGAACTAGCTCAAGCGGAAGAAGAGAATGAAGAAAGAATGCCAACTATCATCACAATAGAATTGAAGAGCCTCCGGACAGAGAATTGACTTAGTAGTTGGAAAACCAACAACGAAGAACAAGACAGAAGTGGGCTTATGAAGATCATCTCAAGCAATATGAGGTGACAACCAACCACTAAAAGAAACAAGGATAGTAGAAAGCAAAGATATCAAAACTTCTTACACTGAGGGTGCATTGAGAACTGGGATTAATGACAAGCACCATGATAGCACAATCCATAGGAAAAGCTTTAGGTGAAAACTAAACCAAGATAGCTCAACGAAGAAATCATGGGTTGAAATATCTCATGATCATAGAATTGGTGGGTTTAATTATCTCATTCTTGAAAGGAAAACTCTTCGAGACTCCTACACTAACAAGAATGCTATAATACCACCTCAAGGATAAAGGAGAACAACACATTGTAAATGCAAGAGAAAGAATAGTTGAGGTACTCCAACAAGAAACTTGAAGAACACTTGAGAATGAATTGAAACCTTGATGAACCACCATGAAGGACCTCCGTATACAACTGAATGATGCAACAAATATGAATGTAGAAAAGAATAAGATTATGACCTTGCCAAGATTTAGATGAAGCCTCACAAAGAGATACTTAAAAGAACTTGGAACTCCGGAAAAGAAAGATAAGCACACGAGAAAAGAATTGAAACCATGAGCCACTCCGGAAGAAGAATTGAAATCTCTTGGAAGAAGGAAGAACAAGAATAAGAATTATGTTATGCTCATCCTTCATCAAATTAAATTGATGACAAGCAACAGATTTAGCATACAACTTATTCTTCTTGAAAGAATCTTGAAGAGACAGAGAGATAAGCACCACTTGAAGCATAATTGAAGGAAGCACCGGTAAGAATTCACAATTGAATGGAAATACCAAGAATTAATGGGATACATGAGAATGAAGAGATCATGATCCACCTGAGAGAAAAATTTAAACAAGACACCAGAATAATTGAGAGACGAACGAAGAGACAACAATTGAGAAGAATTGAGGATGAAAGCTGGAAGCTGAGAACGAAGAATCTTCTAAAATGATGGCCTTCAGAGGATAGAGAATGAAAACAACTCAGAAAAGCACTAGATAGCAAGAAATAGATACGCATGATTGGAGCAATTCAAGATGATAACACAAAGCTGAAATGACGAATCTGCAAGAGAATGACAAAGATTTGAGAGAAACACTCCTTCGATCTTCAAAGCTGAAATGATGAGGAGAACACCACCAAGAATAACTGAGATACTCCGGAATAGAGAAGAATGAAAGGTTGAGACAAAGAATGAATTAATTCAAATAGATCTTGAAGAAGGGATATGACTGATGAAAATCATACTTACGTCATAGTTGAAAAGATTTAGAGGTCTCTGGAAAAGATTAAAAGAGCGAGGTAAGATCCTGGGAAAACCTGTGGGTTATGGGCCCACTCAAAGAAACCACCGTTAGAAAAGATTGCTTAGAAGAGAGATATTGCACCGGTATGAAGAGAACTAGATGAGGTTGAGAACCTCGAAATAATTGAAAATACTAGAAAGAAGAACTACAGAGATAACTTCAACGCTCCGGATCGAAAAGAGAGAAATAAATACCAAGATAGGCTCATAAAAATTTCCGACATGGGGAAGAATTACAAGGATAAATAGGATATGATGAACATGGACAACTGAATTAAATTCACCAGAAAAAGATAACCAGGTTGAAGGAATGATGAACTAGAACTCCTCAAAATCTACACAATGAATCGCCGAGTAAGAGAGAAAAGAACAGACAGTGGAAGCACAATGATAAGAAAACTCTTGGATGAAAATTGAATCACTGAAGAAAAAGGTGGGAGGGCGGGGAAAAACAAAGACAACTAGATACAGATGAGATGAACTCCGGAAAGAATTGAGAGAATGATCTGCAAAATTAGAGAGGATTGAATTCACTGAAGAGAAGCACACCGGTTGCAAAAGAATTAACATGACGACTCCGGTTGACAAGAATTGATAAGACGATCTGATTGAGCAAAGAATTTGCATTCACATAAAAATATGAGAACACAAATTAGGAAAGATCTGAAATCACCACCTGACATCGAAGCAACTCGAATTACCATATTCAACAAAACAAAGGGATGAGGCTTACAATTAGCCAGAACAAAATCATGAGAAAGATTTCGTCCGATATGTTCGTGGACAGGATCGCACGAGCTCGATTTTACAGTAGCCATCAAGTGCAAGGCAGTGCACCCGTCATATGAAGCGTCCCCGAGTCGTTGCAAGCTAGAAGGACTCTTTAAGACACAACGAGAACCGCTATAAGTCGGCCGTCAACAAACGAATCCACTAGATGTCAAACCCCAACCTAACATCATGCATTTGTTGGAAGATTGTCCTATAAGTAACTACTTGAATTCCCACCTAAGAATTCCCGAAATATATGGTCATGCAATCTGGTACACGGATACAAGGAGTAATAATCACACAACTCCTATACTAACATTTCACCTGTATCACATCCGCCAACACACAACCAGAATCTCGGACCTTCATCTACAACAGACCCTCGTGATCACAACGATACAAAGTATGGCAGTACTCCCGAACAATCTGCAGCAGTACTGGGACATCGGGGTTATCTCGCCACTACTAGTATTGAAGCAATTATGAACATCCTTCGTTCTGAGATACTAAGAAATCTGAATGATAACGATGTGCTCAAGAATCCCCTGGAGCTCAACTCCTCGGAAGAAAATCAAGTCAGACAGGAGGCACCAAGACAGAACTCCGTCACATCGGCATCATATAGATCCCAAGAATATCCGCGTGATCCTAAAATTGTTTTGAGTGAGAAGAGGAGTAGAATAAATTATTATGTCAAGATTCCTCACCAAAGCATAGAAGAGAAGAAAAAACAATCCTACTCTCCGATATATAACTAGACTCAAAGCAGTTTTTCACTAGACTCGACTCAGCCAAGTTCGATCAATCAAGGGGGCTCCTAGGTCGGTACTGCTCTGATACCAACTTGTCATGCCCAAGATGCGACCCTATCCTCAATTTGGCACGAAGGCCTCGTTAGGGATAGAAGCGCATCTCGTCGTGTCGCAAGAATGGATATCGAAGTACATGTACTAAAAAGAAGAGATATATATATATATATAGAATTGGCTTACACTCGCCACAAGCTACATCAGAGTCACATCAGTACATTACATAATCATCAAGAGTAAGAGCAGGGTTCGACTACGGACGAAAACAAACGAGAAAAGAAGAATGACGTCCATCCTTCCTATCCCAGGCTGCCGGCCTGGAACCCATCCTATATCGATGAAGAAGAATAAGAAGAAGCAACTCCAAATGATCAATCAACGCGCTCGCGTCAACTAACCTTTACCTGTAACTACAACTGGTGTTGTAGTAATCTGTGAGCCATAGGGACTAAGCAATCTCATTTCCAAAGGTATCAAGACTAGCAAAGATTAATGGGTGAGGCATGGTTAAGTGGTGAGGTTGTAGCAGCGGCTAAGCATATATATCTGGTGGCTAAACTTACGAGTACAAGAAATAAGAGAGGGAAGATCTACGCATAGCAGACGTGAACTACTGGTGATCAAATGAATGATCCTGATTACATACCTACGTCAGACATAACCCCACCGTGTCCTTGATCGGAGAAGGAACTCACGAAAGAGACAGTCACGGTTACACACATAGTTGGCAAGTTTTAATTAAGTTAACTTCAAGTTATCTAGAACCAGTGTTAAACAAAGTTTCCACGTTGCCACATAACCGCGAGCACGACTTTCCGAAAAGATTTAACCCTGCATGGGTGCTCCAACTAGTCCATCACAAATTACCACAAGCCGCATAGAAATCCTCGATCCTGACACTCGCGATCTCGTGGAATTCCTTAGTGGAAAACCTCAACTCTGAGATAACCCAAACCATCACCAGAATCCCGATGCACAAGATATTCCGTCAAAGGTAAAACTAATCCAGCAAGGCTGCCCGACGTGTCGACGATCTCGATAGGAGTCGCGTACCTCGTTCTCAGGACACGACGGATGAGCGATGGTTACCATGCCAAACGCCGAGTTGCCCCGGGTAGCATTAATAAGCTGCACTATTTTGGACCAACACTCATGAGGAGCACTGGCCCGGGGGTTGATTAAATTTCCTCAGGTTAATTACTCCCTATGCAGTTCATTAGTTATTAGACAAATGTAGTACCAAAGTTGGGCCTTGCCAGACCAGGTTTAATCTAAAACAAATTATCAAGGGGGTCCACATAACAACCCCAATCGTGTTAGGATCGCTCAATTATGGAACATAACACCGGTAGCCGAAAACTAAGGGGGCAATGGTGGAACAAAACACCAGGCTAGAATGGCCGAGCCTTCCACCTTTTACCAAGTATATAGGTGCATTAAATTAAATATTATTTAAATATGGTGATATAACAAGGAACCCTTGTTATCACATGGAAGCATCTGCACCTGCAACTAGCAACGCTAACAACATGGATAAGAAAGCGGTAACATAGCCAATTAGTGGTTTGCTAGGTCGAACAGGTTGAAGGTTATCATGGGATTGTTGAGAGGCTGATATGTAAACATGTGGTAGGCAACGAGACAAAACGATAGAAGCGATAAAACTAGCATGGCAATGATAGTAATGGTATCTGGGGAATTGGTCATCTTGCGTGCGATCCCGCTTGGAAGAAGAACAACTCCGAGAAGTCGGCGAACCAACGTAGTCGAACGGGTCCTCACATTCCGACATGCTTGCGGAACTCTATCGAGACGGAGCAAACCGGAAACAAACATCAACATAGATATTCACCACACGATGCACAACATGATGCGCAACCTAATATGATGCATGATCAGTTCACTGATGCAAGGCATGGCATGGCAATTCACCTCATGCAAGCACTACACATTAAGTGAAGCTCTATATGCAATGGGTTACATATCGTTGAAACTCCACGATTAATTACTTAGTTACTCCCGATTATTTACACGGCAATATTAAACTGTTGTTAACATGGCAAGGGGTGAAGCGATGATTGTACCTGTCATACTAGTTGGTAGCACACGGGACTTAGAACGGAGCTACGACACAAGAGACATGCAACACACGATATATGCCATGAATGCGTCATGCATGCAAGTTCAAACATCACGGGTAATAAGAGAAAGAAACAGGTGTCGCCACGGCGAGCGAGAGGGAACCGTGGCGGCAAAACGGACACGGAAACATTCCTATCCCGATAACTAGTCGAGATATCGTGCCAACGTATAGGGAGCGTGTGCGGTAACACAAAATAAAGATGGGGTGATCCCGCTACCGGGTTCCCATGTGTGGGGGCTCAACGAAAGAGGGACAACGTGCAACGGGCAACATATGACGCATACATACGGTACATCTCATACAACACATGTGTACGGTTCTCGGCCATGTTTCATCGGTATACCTTCGAGGCGTGCGAATCGGAGGGGTTCGGTTCGTAGCGGACGTCGTTGAAGTCGTGGTACACGGTCTCGTCGACGGTAGTCGTTCTCTTGTCGTCGGTACATGGTCTTCGGCGTCGGGAGTCGAACACGTTCCCAGGGGGGTCATCGAGGACGTCGTGGTTCTCGTGAACTTGCTGATTCCACGGCGGCGGGGATGGTCTACGCGGCGACGGTAGGCGACACAACAACATCTAGCGGGCAGCGGCCGACAACAACTACAACAACTAACTTAGCAGCACGACAACAGCAGCAACATCTACAAGCTAGCAGCAAGCTACAGCATGCAAGGCAAACAACAATCTAGCAAAGCAGCAACATCAGACGACAGAGAAGCGACAACACCTACAACAACACGAAGCTACAGCACACAACCTGCACCTACATCCGACTGCAGCATAACGCATCGCAGCAAGCAGAATAGCAAGCGGCATCAGGCAACAACATGCATCGGCACGAGGAGGCCGTCGGGGAGGCGCGGCACGGGACCGCCGGCGAGGATGAGGCCGAGGGCGAGGAACGACGGAGGTGAGCACCTCGGCCTGCTGCTGGAGTCTAAGCCGGCGGCGGGGTGAACGGCGAGGCGGCCATAGCATGGCGGCACCGGCGGGGCCTCTAGTCCTGGCACCGAGGCGCAGTTGGGCAGGACGCGGCGCGCAAAGGACGAGGGAGGCGGCGAGGCGGGCGCGGCGACGACCATGGGAGGCCAGGGCGGCGGAGGTGGTCGGGAGCGAGGGCATGGCCATGGCGCGACCGTGCGGGGCTGCTGGCGGGCGTCGGGGAGGTGCCACAGCGGCGCGGCGAGGTCGAGCAAGGGACGGGGCACAAGCGGTCGCGGGGTTGGCACACATCGAGGAAGGGAGGAGCACGGGACGAGGGGGCTGCGGGAATGAGAAGGGAACGCGAGGAAGAAGGGGATCTAGCAGAGGGATCCTGGGCGCTAGGGCTGGGGGGAGCTGGGCCTTGGGCCAGCTCGGCTGGGCCTGATCGCTCCCCCTATTGGGGTTTTATCCCCCCTTTTTTAAAACAGAGAAATACACACAAAAAAGGATTAAACAAGATAGGAAAATACTTTTGGCTCCTTTAAAAACCACACCCCAACTATAAGAAATAGTTGGGCATTTTTAAACGAATAAAACTAAAACCTTTTTGAAGAAATAAATAAACCCTTTTCTTACAAAAGAATAAAATCAAACCCCTTTTAGAAATGAAAATGAAACTCTAGTTTGAATTGAAAAAAAAGAAGAAATAAGAGAAAAGCCCAAGGGGTTGCCCCCACCTTTTAACAAAAGGAGTTTTAAAAGAAGACGATTTTTAAAAGGGGTTAAAACAGAAACTTTTATGCAACCCCAAAACAAATAAAAGAGAAGAGAGGAGGGGAGAAGGTTTTAGGTCCACAGTACAATAGGGTTTGAAGCGGCTCTGTTGCACCCACTCTCAACACGCCAACGAACAACGCCACACTCACAGGAAACACCGAAAAATAACACAGTTGACACGATGCCATGCATGATGCCATGATGCAAACTACATGATGATGCAACAAATAAAACTAGCCACACGATGGAACGGAAATAAAGGGGAATCTTCTGGAACGTCGGCATCGGGCTGTCACAACGAGGCCCTCCTTCTGGATCGATACCTTGGTTCTCAAACTGAGGGAAAAACTTACTACTCCTGTGCTGCATCACCCTTTCCTCTTCAAGGGAAAAACCAACGCAAACCAGAGAAGTAACAAGAAGAATTCCTAAGCGCCAGGGAAGGACTTTTGTTGCCGTAGCAGAATAATTTCTGGCACTGTTGCCGGGGAGGAAGATCAAGTCAAGAACTCATCCAAGTAGGTGTCGCAAACTCATCTCTTGCATTTACTTTGTTTGCCAGTTGCCTCTCGTTTTCCTGTCCCCCACTTCACCAATTTGCCTTTTTTGTTCGCATTTTCGTTCGCCCTTTTTGTTCGCCCTTTTTCTCGTCTGCTTTTTGTTTGCTTGTGTGCTTGCTTGTTTGCTTGCTGAAGTCACCATGAACGAAAACACCGAACTTTGTGACTTCTCGAATACTAATAATAATGATTTTATTAGTACTCCGATTGCTCCTGCCACTAGTGCGGAGTCATACGAAATCAATGCCGCTTTGCTGAATCTTGTTATGAAAGAGCAATTCTCTGGCCTTCCTAGTGAAGATGCCGCATCCCATCTCAATACCTTCATTGAGCTTTGCGATATGCAAAAGAAAAAAGATGTGGATAATGACGTGATTAAATTGAAGCTTTTTTCCTTTCTCGTTGTGAGATCGCACAAAAACTTGGTTTTCTTCTTTTCCCCGAAATAGTATCGATTCTTGGGATAAGTGCAAAGATGCTTATATACCCAAGTATTTTCTGCCGGCTAAGATCATCTCTCTCTGTAATGATATCATGAATTTCAAGCAACTTGATCATGAACATGTTGCACAAGCTTGGGAGAGAATGAAATTAATGATTAGAAATTGTCCCGCTCATGGCTTGAGTCTTTGGACGATTATCCAAATCTTTTACGCTAGCTTGAATTTCGCTTGCAGAAATATCTTGGACTCCGCCTCAGGTGGAACGTTCATGGAAATCACGTTAGGAGAAGCCACAAAGCTCTTAGACAACATCATGACGAACTACTCTCAATGGCACACTGAAAGGTCACCTACTAGTAAGAAGGTACACGCTATAGAAGAAATTAACTTGTTGAGTGCTAAGATGGATGAGTTAATGAATTTGGTTGCTAGTAGAAGTGCTCCTTTGGATCCTAATGATATGCCTTTGTCTTCTTTGATTGAGAGTAGCAACGCTAGCTTGGACGTTAATTTTGTTAGTAGGAATAACTTTGGCAACAACAACGCTTTTAGAGGAAACTATGTTCCTAGGCCTTTTCCTAGTAACTCCTCTAATAACTTTGGCAACTCCTACAACAATACTCATGGAAATTACAATAGATTACCCTCTGATCTAGAGAGTAATATCAAAGAGTTCATCAACTCTCAAATTTTTTTCAATGCGTCCATAGAGGAAAAACTACCTAAAATTGACGATTTGGCTAAGAGCGTTGATAGGATTTCTTGTGATGTTGATGCTTTGAAAGTTAGATGTGCTCCTCCTAAAATCAACATGGATGAAACTTTGAAAGCTATGTGTGTTTCCATGATAGAGAGCCAAGAAAGACCCGCCCAAATTCATGCTAGACATGAATGGCTTAAAAAGGCGTGTTCTCGTGATGAGAATCACGAAGATCCTAAAGTGCTTGGTGTGAATCCCATTGAATCTTTGTTTTATTGTGTCAAACCTAATGATTATGGGGCTGTATATGAATCCACTTTGGTTGAAAAGTGCCCCAAGGATTCGGAGTCCATCTATCTTGATGCTAAAAGCATTAAAAGTGGAGTAGAAGACGTTAAAACTTTGAGTAGTAATGAAATTACTACCGTGGATTTCAAGGAATTCAATTATTATAGTTGCTCCTTGATTGAATTCGTTTCTTTGATGCAATCCATGTTGAACTCTCCACACGCTTATAGCCAAAACAAAGCCTTTACCGATCATATCGTCGAAGCTATGATAAAAGCTCTTGAAGAGAAACTTGAATTGGAAGTCTCTATCCCTAGAAAGCTTCATGATGAGTGGGAACCTACCATCAAAATCAAAATCAAAAACTATGAGTGCAATGCTTTGTGTGATTTGGGTGCTAGTGTTTCTGCGATTCCAAAGTCTTTATGTGATGTTCTAGGTTTTAATGAGATTGAAGAGTGTTCTCTTAATTTGCATCTTGCTGATTCTACTATCAAGAAACCCATGGGAAGGATCAATGATGTTCTTATTATTGAAAATATGAACTATGTACCCGTGGATTTCATTGTGTTTGACATTGATTGCAATCCTACATGCCCTATTATTCTTGGTAGACCTTTCCTAAGGACTATTGGTGCTATCATCGATATGAAGGAAGGGAATATTAGATTACAATTTCCTTTAAGGAAGGGCATGGAACACTTTCCTAGAAAGAAAATAAGATTGCCTTATGAATCCATGATGAGGGCCACTTATGGTTTGAGCACCAAAGACGACGATACGTGATTCTATCGCTCCTATGCCTAGCTAAGGGCGTTAAACAATAGCGCTTGTTGGGAGGCAAACCAATGAATTTTTCTTTTTCTTTCTGTTTTCTTGCGTCCACACTTTCATAATTCTGTTGTGATTGTGTTTTTTGTGTTTCTTTTTGTGTTTGAGCTAAGCAAAACCTTTATGACTAGTCTTGGTAATGGTTGTTTGATCCTGCTGGAAAAAGACAGAAACTTTTCGCTCACGAGATGATTTTTCATTTTTATATAGAAAGAGCTTTCGAATTGATTCTTTTTGATCCTGATTGATATGCTTTTTCCCAGACCATCGTAATTTTCCAGATTTTTTGAGGTACCAGAAGTATACGAAGTATACAGATTTCTACAGACTGGTCTGTTATTGACAAATTCTGTTTTTGTTGAGTTGGTTGCTTGTTTTGATGAAACTATGGTTAGTATCGGGGGAGGGGGGTACTAGCCATGGAAAAGTGAGAATACAGTAGCCCATCATCAATATATATGGAATTCAAGTTTGCTACAGTACCAAAAGAAGTGGTAGTTTGTTTTCTTGTACTAATGTTATCACAAGTTTCTGTTTAAGTTTTGTGTTGTGAAGTTTTCATGTTTTGGGTGACGTTCTCATGGACAAAGAGATAAGGAGTGGAAAGCGGTCAAGCTTGGGGATGCCCAAGGCATCCCAAGCCAAATTCAAGGACACCAAAAAGCCTAAGCTCGGGGATGCCCCGGGAAGGCATCCCCTCTTTCGTCTTCAATCCATCGGTAACATTACTTGGAGCTATATTTTTATTCACCACATGATATATGTTTTGCTTGGAGCGTCTTGTATGTTAGGAGTATTTTCTTTTTGTTGTGTCACAACTGTCCTTGCTGAACACCTTTTTGAGAGAGAGAGACATGCACTCATCGTGATTTTGATAGAATGCTCATAGTGCGTCACTTATTTCTTTTGAGCTAGATACTTTTGCTCATAGTGCTTCACTTATATCTTTTGAGCTAGATACTTTTGCTCTTGTGCTTCACTTATATCTTTAGAGCATGACAGTGCGTGATTTGGTAGTTGGCTTATGCTATGAAAGTAGTCCCAAATGTGATAGGTTCCCAAAGAGGATGCAAAAACCGCCATCTTCATGTGCATTGAGTAGAAAGAGAAGTTTTGATTCCTCTCAATTAGTTTTGAGACGTGGATTCGGTAATACTAAGAGTTATGTTAGTAGGGTGTTGTGAATCTAGAAATAATTGTGTTGAAGTTAGTGATTCCCGTAGCATGCACGTATGGTGAACCGCTATGTTAGGAAGTCAGAGGATAATTGATCTATTGATTGTCATCCTTTGTGTTGAGGTCGGGATCGCGCGATGGTTTACACCTACCAACCCTTCCCCTCGGAGTATGCGTTTAGCACTTTGTTTTGATTACCTATAAAAACTTTTGCAATAAGTATGTGAGTTCTTCATGACTAATGTGACTCCATGGTATATATGCACTTTCACCTTCCACCATTGCTAGCCTCTCTAGTGCCGCGCAATTCTCGCCGGTGCACAAACCCACCAAATTCCTTCCTCAAAACAGCCACCATACCTACCTACTATGGCATTGTCATAGCCATTCTGAGATCTATTGCCATGCAACTCCCACTGTTCCGTCTCATGACTTGTGCTGTCACTCTCATATTTCCATTGCATGATCGTAAGATAGCTAGCGAGATGTTTCAACGTCATACGCCATGCTAGATCGTTGCACATCCTGGTACACTGTCGGAGGCATTTCCTATGGAGTCATCATCATTGTGATCTTTGAGATGTGAGTAAATAAAAGTGTGATGATCATCATTATTAGAGCATTGTCCCATGTGAGGAAATAAAAAAAAGAAGAGGCCAAAGAGCCCAAAAACAAAAAAAAAGAGAAAAGAAAAGAAAAAAGAGGCCTAAGAGCCCAAATAAAAAAATGAGAGAAAAAGAGAGAAGGGACAATGCTACTATCCTTTTCACACTTGTGCTTCATGATAGCACCATGTTCTTCATGATTGAGAGCTTCTTTCTTTGTCACTACCATATGCTAGTGGGAATCTTTGTTTTATGACTTGGCTTGTATATTCCAATGATGGGCTTCCTCAAAATTGCCCTAGGTCTTCGTGAGCAAGCAAGTTGGATGCAGACCCACTAGTTTTCCTCTTAAGCTTTCACATACTTATAGCTCTGTGCATCTCTTGTATGGCAATCCCTACTCATTCACATTGATATCTATTAATGGGCATCTTCATAGCCTGTTGATACGCCGAGTCAGTGTGACCATATGCTCCTTTTTGTCTCACAACCACCACCACACTCTATTCCACCTATAGTGCTATATCCATGCCTCACGCTCATGTATTGCGTGATAGTTATAAAAGGTTTGAGAAAGTAAGAGTGTGAAAACAATTACTTGTGTGAGGATGATGGAGCATAGTCAGACTATATGATTTTGTAGGGATAACTTTCTTTGGCCTTGTTATTTTGAAAGTTCATGATTACTTTGCTAGTTTGCTTGAAGTATTACTGTTCTCATGTCAATAGCAAACTATTATTTTGAATCTTACGGATCTGAACATTCATGCCACGTGAAAGAAGTTGCAAAGGAAAACTATGCTAGGTAGCATTCCACATCAAAAATTAGTTCTTTATCACTTCCCTACTCGAGGACGAGGAGGAGTTAAGCTTGGGGATGCTTGATACGTCTCCAACGTATCTATAATTTATGTTGTTTTCATGCTATTATCTTGTCAAACTTAGGATGTTTTGCATGCTTTTTATTTATTTTCTAGGACTAGCTTGTTAAGTCAGTGCCAAGTGTCAGTTCCTGTTTTTTCCATGTTTTTGGCCCCTTTCGAAGGAGATTTTGAAACGGAATCCAAACGGAAGAAAATCCCTGAAAAGATTTTTTTTGGAACGGAAGAAGATCAGAGAACTTGGGAGCCAAGCGAGAAGAGCCCCAGGGGCCCCACAATCCCCCACCCCGCGTCCAGGGGGGTGCCATCCAGGCTTGTGGGCCCCCTGGAGGTCCCCTGACCTAGATCTTGTGCCTATATATTCCCAAATAGTCCCAAAAAAAATCAATACATCGTCGCAATCGCTTTTCCGCCGCCGCAAGCTTCTGTCTCCGCAAGATCCCATCTAGGGCACGTCCTGGTGCCCTGCCGGAGGGTGGATTCAGACACAGAGGGCTTCTTCATCAACACCATGACCTTTCCGATGATGCGTGAGTAGTTCACCATAGACCTACGGGTCCATAGCTAGTAACTAGATGGCTTCTTCTCTCTCTTGGATCTTCAATACAAAGTTCTCCAAGATCTTCATGGAGATCTATCCGATGTAATCTTCTTTTGCGGTGTGTTTATCGAGATTCGATGAATTGTGGTTTTATGATCAGATTATCTATGAATCTTATTTGAGTTTCTTCCGATCTCTCTTATGCATGATTTCATATCCTTGTAATTCTCTTCAAGTTGTGGGTTTTGTTTGGCGAACCAGATCTATGATTCTTGTAATGGGAGAAGTGCTTGGTTTTGGGTTCATACCGTGCGATGACCTCACCTAGTGACAGAAGGGGTAGCCAGGCACGCATCGTGTTGTTTCCATCAAGGGTAAAAAGATGGGATTTTCATCATTGGTTTGAGATTATCCCTCTACATCATGTCATCTTGCTTAAAGCGTTACTCTGTTTGTCATGAACTCAATACACTAGATGTATGCTGGATAGCAGTCGATGTGTGGAGTAATAGTAGTAGATGCAGAAAGTATCGGTCTACTTGTCTCGGACGTGATGCCTATATGCATGATCATTGCCTTAGATATCGTCATGACTTTGCGCGGTTCTATCAATTGCTCCACAGTAATTTGTTCACCCACCGTGATATTTGCTATTATGAGAGAAGCCTCTAGTGAACACTATGGCCCCGAGGGTCTACTCCACACCATATTTTCAGCCTTACACTTTTTATTCCGTTGCACTTTCCGCCTTCAGATCTCACTTTGCAAACAATCTTGAAGGGATTGACAACCCCTTTGAAGCGTTGGGTGCAAGCTTGTTTGTGTTTGCGCAGGTACTTTGGACTTGACGAGGCCCTCCTTCTGGATCGATACCTTGGTTCTCAAACTGTGGGAAATACACCCTTTCCTCTTCAAGGAAAAAACCGACGCAAACCAGAGAAGTGACAAGAAGAATTCCTAAGCGCCAGGGAAGGACTTCTGTTGCTGTAGCAGGCTTCTTGAGGGAGGTCATGTCCGTCGGGTTAACATTAGCTGTGTAAAACTTCAACTCTTGTGCTGCACAAGCTGACTAAGTGTAAGCTGCATCTCCTTCCTGGCATTCCTGAGCAATTTTCTGACTTCCATCAACAGTAATTGTTCCATTTGACCCAGTCATCTTGAGCTTGAGATAGACATAACAAGATCGTGCCATGAAGCCTGCATAACCCGACCATACAAAGAGGGCATGACAAGGGCTCTTGATTTTGGCCAACTCAAAGGTTATAGACTCGCATCGATAGTTAAATTACGTACCGAAAGCAACATTGAGAGTGATTCACCCAATTGGATATGTTGAATTGCCGGGCATGATTCCATGGAAAACCATGGTAGAAGACTACAACTTTTTCTCAAAAAGATTCATCCGTCGGAACATGTCATAATAGAAGGTGTTGATACTGCTGCCCCCGTCCATGAGTACTTTTGTGAGCGTATAACCACCAACTTGAGGTGCCATTACTAAGGCAAGACTACATGGGTTGTCAACCCGGGGAGGATGATCCTGTGTACTCCAAGTGATTGGGTACTCACACTAGTTTAAATACGTCGGAAGAGCTGTCTCGACCATATTAATGGCTCTATGTTGAAGCTTGAGAACGCGTGTGCAAGTGCTGGTGGTGAAAGCATGATATTATCCAGCATTCAACTCCTTTGGATTGCTCTCAAATATGGATTAATCATTATGCTCATGATTTCCCTTCCTAGAACGTTTATGACCACCACTGTTGTTGCCGTGATTCTGAAACCCAGCTCCTGAGCTGCCCGATCCTTGGAAACCTTGACCTGAAAAACCACCAAATGAGTCGACACCCGACCCGCTGATCCCAGGATGACCCGGATTTCCACCATTTCCAAAACTATGGTAACTCCGATACACTTGGTTGCAGAATTCCTGCATGATATAACAGTTCTCCCATGAGCGAGTGCCCGACTTATGTGGGAAACTATGTTTTGGTCGAGGGGCTTTAAGTGCTTCTTCATAGTTACGACTCTTGTTCGCATTGCAAGCTTTGCCAGAGTTATTGTTCCATCGCTGATTCTTAAAACTAGTATTGGTGTTAGTAACAAAATCTGACCCGCCATTAGGATGCTTGTGCTTTCCACCATTTCCTTCATTATTATGATTCCTGTTGTGTCCCGGGCTATGTTGCTAATGACCCTTATTATTATCATGTTTCTTTCCTTTCCCATATTTATCATCATCTGAACCGGGATCTTTAGTGTTGTCCGACTGAGCGTAACTAGGAAGGACATCCATGAGGTCTCCAATATCTTGAAACATTCGCTTGAGGCGCCCAAGCTTCAGGACAAGAGTCTGGAAGTGGAAATTCTTTTCCAAAATCAAAACATACTGGGCAGGTGTTACACTGTCTGAAGAGTGAATGATCTGTATGACCCGACGAGTCCAATGATGGGTAGACTCATCCTCTATTGAATACAATGATGTAAGTAAACTATAATCATTGGACGTTTGCATGTACCTTGATTTTTTTGATGAAGAGTTCCTTCAACTCTTCCCAGCTATTTATTGAATTCTGGGCAAGTTTTTTCAACCATGTATGTGCCAATCCTACTAACATCATGGTCACGTACTTGGCACAAATTGCAAAATAATTTGAAATGGTAATAAACAAGCATTTATTTTCTGTCCCTAAAAATTGCCAAACCAATTTTATTAAATAGGGTCTATTTTTGAGTGCAAATCATGTTTTTATTATTTTCAAAACCTTCCCTATTTGTGTGAGGAGAATTTTGAACTCCGTCTTAAACTAAAAAAACAAAGGTTTTCTGGGGGGGGGGGGAGAGGCCATCCACCCCGGGCTTCTCCCTCCCTCATAGCCAGCAACAGAACACCTAGGCTTCTCCTTGGCCCAGCTAGCCCCTGGACTGCAGCCCACCTCAGCGTAGCCCCATCCCATGAATACATGAGCATCGTTGTTCTCGTGTACGGATTCTGTCAAAAGAGCCACGCCGACCACTCGGTGATTTGATGGCTGGAGCTTGTCTGATCGTCCTATAAAAGGTGTCCTAGCCCAGACCCTACCTCTCTCAACCAATTTCTGCCCTCTCCTCTGTCCGCCGCCGCAGGTAAGTCTCATTCAAGTGCTTGTCGTAGCCCTACCCGCCATGCTCCGGCCGAGCTCACGCTTGAGCTCGGGGTGACCTCTTCATCGCGCGTCCGGCATTCTAGTGATGCGGGAAGGATCTCTTGTGACACCCTCTTCTTCCTTGATGAATCTCGCATTGCCAAGGCCAAGTTCTCCGTCACCCTTGGCCTCTTCCTCTTCTCCTACTCGGATCAGTGAAGCCCTGGACTTCCACCGGTATTTGCGACAACTCCATCGCATATCTGGCCACACCTTCATATCCTACAAACACTAGGTGAGATGCGCCTTCTCGCTGCCATTTTGTTATGAAGATTTTCTTCCCGTGCTTGTCGTAGTGTCGTTGCCGTTTTGTGCTCTTGGTGCTCCAACGTGGTCAGTATTTTTTTGTTGTGCCCCGTCGTGCCTTGCGCATGCAACAACTCGTTGGTGAGCCGCGCATGCATGCCTTTCAACTGCATCCACTACCCCATTCCTATAGGCTCGACGGTGCTCTGCATCCCGAGCATCACTGCCCCGTTCGCCTTCCACATGGCTGAGCAGAGAAAGGGCTTGAACGCCCCACATTCTTTTGCACCTCGCAGCCCCTCCTCACACGCGCGCACCCTCATAGGTTTCCGCACCCATGACGGTGCTCTTCTGGACTCGTCGACGCCCGTCAGTCACTGGAATCTGTCTTCTGTGTCGGAGTTCTGCGAGGTAGGAGAGATATGACCTTCGGTTGTCTATTAAGTCTAGAGCCTCCTTCATACCATAAGGCATGCTGTAGCCCAGCTGGTCAGCCCCTCTGGCCCGGACGCTGGAGGTCGTGGCACTACAGGAATCTGCTTATTTGCCGTCCACCATAGCAGACGGCAAAGGTCCCCTCCACTAACGTCAAAGATCTTTGTCGTCCACCGGCCGACGACAAAATTTCCGGCACTGAAAGTCACATCAAAGGCTTTGTTTCTCGTCTGCTGGCTGGTAGCAATGACAAAGATTTTTCCCGTCGGTCTGCCTAGGCCCACAGATGACAAAGGTGCTAGACGATAGAGGACAGGAATCTGCTCTGTCAAATGGCTAACAGAGCCTTTGCCATCTGCGAGCTGGCGACAACCTTTGTCGTGTGCCAGCTGACGTCACCACTAGCTCCGCTAGCCGGCGCTTGCCGTGTCCTTTGTTGTGTGCCTGGGAGTACGTTTGCCGTTTGCCTGAGTGCCTCTTTGCCGCGTGCCTGAGGGCCCCTCTGCCATCAGCCTTGATCTAGCTGACGACAAAGTGAACATATGGGTCAGACCTGCTGCTCCAAAGTTGCATAGGTAGCTGCCACATGGCACTTTGCCATCAGCTGGCACTTTGCCATCGGCTAGCACTTCGCTGCCCGCTGGCGAACGACAAAATGCTTGTGTTGGCACTTTTTTGTTTATTTTCAGTTATTTCCCTGCATTTTCAGAATACTTTTATGATATATATAATTTCAAACATCATATGTAGTTTCAAACATCATAGAAGAAGCATAGGCCATGTATCCAACATCATCGTGAAAATATTGAGCAAGACAAAAATAGGCTAGCTTCACATTGTTCATCCATATATACACATAGTTTCAAACATCACACTGTTCATCCATGCAAATTGAAACAAAAAGAAAACAGTAGCAGCCCATCAAAGCCAGCTTCCATGAAGTGAATCAAATCTGAAAAATGAGAATAAGAAAGTTAGAAGGAGAAGAAGAAGACGACTATAGGAAGAAGAAGAAGAAGAAGAAAGAGAAGGAAAATAATAATAAGAAAGAAAGAAGAATCTCATTCTTCTTATTATATTCCTTTTTTCTCCTCTTCCCTCTTCTATTATTTCTTTTTCTTTTGATGCCATTTTCAGCTTATTATGTCATTTTGGAGGAAAATAAGCTAAGTATATGACATTTATGAGCTAACCAAGGTTATTATGCCATTTTGACCTAACTAAGCTAATTATGTCATTCTATAGGAAAACAAGCTAAGTATATGACATTTATGAGCTAACCAAGGTTATTATGCCATTTGCGACCTAACTAAGCTAATTATGTCATTTTGGGGGGAAGATAAGCTAAGTATATGACATTTATGAGCTAACCAAGGTTCTTATGCCATTTGTGACCTAACTAAGCTAATTATGTCATAAATGAAATACATAAGCTAATTATGTCATTTTGGAGGATAATTAGCTAAGAAGAAGAAGAAGGAGGAGGAGGTGGAGAAGAAGAAGAAGGAGAAGAAGAAGAAGGAGAAGAAGAAGATGGAGAAGGAGAAGAAGAAGAAGCAGAAGAAGAAGAAGCAGAAGAAGAAGGAGGAGGAGGAGAAGAAGAAGAAGAAGAAGAAGAAGAAGGAGAAGGGGAAGGAGGAGAAGAAGAAGAAGAAGAAGATGATGATGAAGATGATGATGATGAAGAAGAATATGATGATGATGATGAACAAGATGAAGAAGTAGAAGTAGCAACAACAGAAGAAGAAGACTAGAAGAAGAAGAAGAACAAGAAGAAGAAGACGACTAGAAGAAGAAGAAGAAGAAAGAGAAGGAAAATAATACGAAGAAAGGAAGAAGAAGCTAATTCTTCTTCTTATATTCTTTCTTTTTCTCCTCTTTCCTCTTCTATTCTTTCTTTTTCTTTTCATGCCATTTTCAGCTTATTATGTCATTTTGGAGGAAAAATAAGCTAAGTATATGACATTTATGAGCAAACAAGGTTATTATGCCATTTTTGACCTAACTAAGCTGATTATGTCATTTTACAGGAAAACAAGCTAAGGATATGACATTTATGAGCTAACCAAGGTTATTATGCCATTTATGACCTAACTAAGCTAATTATGTCATTTTGGTGGAAGATAAGCTAAGTATATGACATTTACGAGCTAACCAAGGTTCTTAACTAAGCTAATTATGTCATTTTGGAGGAAGATAAGCTAAGTATATGACATTTATGAGCTAACCAAGGTCCTGATGCCATTTCTGACCTAACACTACTGAAATTCAGAAATTTGTCGTCTGCCATGGCGGACGACAAAGGGGGGAACCATTGACGGCAAAGGCTTTGCCTTCGGTCAGCAGACGGCAAAGTAGACGGCAAAAAATACGGTGAAGAGGTTCTTTGCCGTCTGCTTTTTTAAAGTGGATGGCAAAGAATCTTTGCCATGAGGGGGAAGACGGCAAATTAAATGGGAGGACACATACACCAACGACCCCGTTAAGTGTTAACGGCATGCCTCCTCTCTTTGCTATCTGCCATCCCCCCTTTGCCATGTGGGGGCAGACGACAAAGGGGGGAACCAGCCCCCTCTCTCTCCCCTGTTTGCCGTCTGCCATCCCCCCTTTGCCATGTGGGGGTAGATGGCAAAGAGGGGAGAGAGAGGGGGCTGGTTCCCCCTTTGCCATGTGGGGGCAGACGGCAAAGGGGGGAACCAGCCCCCCCTCTCTCCCCTCTTTGCCGTCTGCCATCCCCCCCTCTCTCCCCTCTTTGCCGTCTGCCATCCCCCCTTTGCCATGTGGGGGCAGACGACAAAGGGGGGAACCAACCCCTTTTTATTTTATTTCTTATTATATCCAAATTTTTTCACAATAATCAGGATATATATATATTTGACATAAATAAATTTCTTTCCGTACTCATAACCATATTAAAATAACTTTCATCCATAGTACATACATATTATGCAAGTTCCATCCGTACCAAACCATATATTACACCAGTTTCATCCACATGCATACAAAGTTTCATATATATCCATATACTACAATAGTTTCAATACAAGCTTCCGTGAAGCCATGCTACAAGAAATCATCTTCAAGCATTCCATCAATATAATCCAAGCTTCCCGTGAAGTGAATGTAATCTGCAAAATGACAAATAAGAAAGTTAGAAGAATAATAGTAGATGAAGAAGTATATAGGTTATTTCAGAGAGAAATTAGCTAAGTATAGGCCATTTAATAGCTAAGTTAGGTGGAATAGGTCATCTTGGAGCTACATAGCCTTATTATGTCATTTAGGAGAGAACTTAGCTAAGTATAGGTCATTCTAGAGCTAACTTGGATAAAATATGTCATTTTGTAGCCAACTATGATTATTAATCCATTTTGACCTTATTATGTCATTTTGGAGCTAAAGTAGTCATTTTAATGAGCTAACCAAGGTTCTGATGATGTTTTTACCTAACTATGCTAATTATGTCATTTCGGAGGATAATTAGCTAAGTATGTCTTTGTTGGGGAAAATAACCTACGTAGAAGAAGAAAGAGAAGTAGCAAGATGAGAAGAAGAAGGAGAAGAAAAAGAAGAAGAAGAAGGAGGAGGAGGAGAAGGAGGAGGAGAAGGAGGAGGAGAAGGAGAAGAAGAAGAAAAGAAGAAGGACAAGAAGAAGGAGAAGAAGGAGGATAAGAAGGAGAAGGAGCTTCTCTCCTACTTCTCCTTCTCCTTCTTCTTCCTCCTTCTCCTTCTTCTTCCTCCTTCTCCTTATTCTTCTCTTCTTCTTCTTCTTCCTTCCTTTCATTTTTCCTCTTTCTTCTCCTATTGTCCCCTTCTTCGGGCTAAATTAGCTAAGAATGCCTTTTTGGAGCTAATTATGTCATTTCGAGGATAATTAGCTAAGTATAGGTCATGTTTTATTAAATAGACCATTTTGGAGCTAACTAAGCTAATTATGCCATTTAGGTGGAAGCCTAGCTAACTATAGGTCGTTTGGGAGCTAACTTGGGTAAAATAGGTCATTCCGGAGCAAACTATGCTTATTAAGCCATTTTGCATCTAGCTAGGCTAATTATAGGCCATTTAATACCTAAGTCACGGGGAATAGGTCATCTTGCAGCTACGTAAGCCTTATTATGTCATTTAGGAGAGAACTTAGCTAACTATAGGTCACTTTTTTATTAAATAGGTCATTTAGGAGCTAACTAAGCTAATTATGTCATTTTGTAGGATAATTAGCCAATTTAGTCTTTCTTCGATGAGTCTAAGCTACGTAGAATAAGAGAAAGAGAAGAAGCAAGAAGAGAAGAAGAAGTAAAAGAAGAAGGAGGAGGAGGAGGAGGAGGAGGAGAAGGAGAAGGAAGAGGAGAAGAAGAAGGAAAGAAGGAGAAGGAGAAGGAGGAAGAAGGAGGAAGAAGAAGGAGAAGGAGGAGCTCCTTCTCCTTCTTCTCCTCCTTCTTCTCCTTCTTCTCCTTCTTCTTCTCTTCTTCTTCTTCTCTTCTTCTTCTTCTTCCTTCCTTTCATTTTTCCTATTTCTTCTCCTATTGTCCCCTTCTTCGGGCTAAATTAACTAAGAATGCCTTTTTGGAGCTAATTATGTCATTTTGAGGATAATTAGCTAAATATAGGTCATGTTTTATTAAATAGACCATTTTGGAGCTAACTAAGCTAATTATGTCATTTAGGTGGAAGCCTAGCTAACTATAGGTCGTTTCGAGCTAAGTTGGGTAAAATAGGTCATTTCGGAGCAAACTATGCTTATTACGCCATTTTGGATCTTGCTAGGCTAATTATAGGCCATTTAATACCTAACTTAGGGGAATAGGTCATCTTGCAGCTACGTAAGCCTTATTATGTCATTTAGGAGAGTACTTAGCTAACTATAGGTCATTTTTTATTAAATAGGTCATTTAGGAGCTAACTAAGATAATTATGTCATTTTGTAGGATAATTAGCCAATTTAGTCTTTCTTGGATGAGTCTAAGCTACGTAGAAGAAGAGAAAGAGAAGAAGCAAGAAGAGAAGAAGAAGTAAAAGAAGAATGACAAGGAGGAGGAGGAGGAGGAGAAGGAGAAGGAATAGGAGAAGAAGAAGAAAAGAAGAAGGAGAAGGAGAAGGAGGAAGAAGGAGGAAGAAGAAGGAGAAGGAGGAGCTCCTTCTCCTTCTTCTCCTCCTTCTTCCCCTTCTTCTTATCTTCTTCTTCTTCTCTTGTTCTTCTTCTTCCTTCCTTTCATTTTTCCTCTTTCTTCTCCTATTGTCCCCTCATATGCCTCCATCGTATCTACTTTTCCAAACTCTGTTTTCCTTGTTTTGGACTCTAATTTGCATGATTTGAATGGAACTAACCCGGACTAACGCTGTTTTCAGCAGAATTGCCATGGTGTTGTTTTTGTGGAGAAATGGAAGTTCTCGGAACGTCCTGAAAATTTACGAAGAATTTTTCTGGAAAATATGAAAAATACCTGCGCAAAGATCCACCGGAGGGGTGGGCCAGTGGGCCACAAGCCCTGTTGCCGCGGCCCCCCTGGCCGCGGCAACCAAGCTTGTGGGGACCACGTGGGTCTGCTGCCCCCAACTCCAGCTCTACAAATTCACTTTCGCCCAAAAAAATCAGGAGAGAAGATTTCATCGCGTTTGCGATACGGAGGCGCCGCCACATCCTGTTCTTCATCTGGAGGACAGATCTGGAGTCCGTTTTGGGCTCCGGAGAGGGGAAATCGTCACCATCGTCATCATCAACCTTCTTCCCTCTCCAATTCCATGAAGCTCTTCATCGTTCGTGAGTAATCTATCCGTAGGCTCGCTGGGGGGTGATGAGTAGGATGAGATCTATCATGTAATCGAGTTAGTTTTGACGGGGATTGATCCCTAGTATCCACTATGTTCTGAGATTGATGTTGCTACTACTTTGCCATGCTTAATGCTTGTCACTAGGGCCCGAGTGCCATGATTTCAGATATGAAATTATTATGTTGTCACCAATATATGTATGTTTTAGATCCGATCTTGTAAGTTGTAGTTACCTACTATGTGTTATGACCCGGCAACCCCGGAGTGACTATAACCGGAACCACTCCCGGTGATGACCATAGTTTGAGGAGTTCATGTGTTCACCAAGTGCTAATGCGTTGTTCCGGTTCTTTATTAAAAGGAGAACCTTAATATCCTGTAGTATCCTTTTGGACCCCGCTGCCACGAGAGGGATGGACAATAGATGTCATGCAAGTTCTTTTCCCTAAGCACAGATGACTAGACACGGAATGCATGCCTAGTTCACATTGACGAACGGGAGCTAGCCACAGATCTCTCCGTGTTATAACTGTTGCATGATGAATGTCATCCAAACGAATCACCGACCCATTGCCTACAAGTTTGTCCCACTGCTGCTGTTACTTGCTACTTTTGTTACTTGCTACTTCTGTCACTATAGCTGTTCCTGTCTACTGCTGTTACTCGTTACACTGCTGCTACCTGCTACAATACTTGTTCGGACGACGTTGACGGGAAACAATATTTCCCATCCACAGGCAACTTCTGGCGCCATTGATACAACAGTTAGGAATAGTCTGCCGTCAATAGATCGTTTCTGACACCGTTGTTATCATACTACTTTGCTGCTGATACTTTGCTTGCAGATACTAATCTTTCAGGTGTGGTTGAATCTGACACATTCAGCTGCTAATACTCGAGAGTATCCTCTCACTTCCTGCCTGGCGAACCAACAAATTTGGGTTGAATACTCTACCCTAAAAAACTGCCGCGAACCCACGCGCTGGTGGGCCATTGCAAGACAATTGCTAATTGTTGAGCAACTGGGAGCAGTTCTGGCTCTGTTGTCGCGAAGGCATCAAGCCAGGGACACGTCAACAACATTCTTCTAGTGTCGTTGCCGGGGACTACCGTTAGCAGCATTTTTCTCGTGCCGTTGCCGGGGAGGGATTGCTATGTTCTCTGAGTCACTTGGGATTTATATCTGCTGATCACTATGAAGAATCGGAAGGATCCGAAAACCAAAGTCTTGTCCTCAACTACGAGGGGAGGTAAGGAACTGCCATCTAGCTGTGCACTTGATTCACCTTCAGTTATGAGTAAGTTTGCGACATCACCTCCTGCTAGAGATCTTGATATGTCGCCTGTGCTTGATGATGCTTATGATGCTACTATGCGTGATAATGCTAGAGATGCTATGCCTGATACTTTTAGAGATGCTATGCCCGATACTGCTAGAGATGCTATGCCTGATACTGCTTTGCCTGATGATGTTAGAGATGCTATTTTGCCTGATGATGCTATGCTTGATACTGCTAGAGATACTACTTTGCCTGATGTGCCACTAGGGGTGTTCCTGGATGCTCATATTGCTAGAGTTACTACCAATGCTCGTGATGCTTCTGAAACTGCCGATACTATTGAGATAGAACCTGCTTTTGCTCCTGCTAGATCTAGCCCTCCTAGATATGAATTGCCTGATATACCTGAGGGTTACGTTATGGAGGGAGAGATAGCTGAGGATTTTCTTGCGTGTAAGGATGCCTATGACGCTGAGAAATTACTTCTCAAGTGGAAAGAAAAATCTCTGAAAGCTATGATGAAATACGACCCGAAGTTTGCCACTTCACCTATCTTTATCACCGATAAGGATTATGAATTCTCTGTCGATCCTGAGATAATCTCTCTAGTCGAATCTGATCCTTTCCACGGTTATGAGTCTGAGACGGTCGTAGCCCATCTTACCAAACTACACGATATAGCTACCCTTTTCACTAGTGAGGAGAAGATCCGCCACTACTATATTCTTAAGCTATTTCCTTTCTCTCTAAAGGATGACGCTAAAGCCTAGTTCGCTTCTCTTGCTCCTGGATGTGTGAGTAGTCCCTAGGATATGGTCTATTACTTTTGTGAGAAATATTTCCCTGCCCATAAGAAGCAAGCTGCCTTGCAGGAAATATACAACTTTGCTCAACTCAAAGAAGAGAGTCTCCCACAAGCTTGGGGGAGGCTCGTCCAGCTACAAAATGCTTTGCCTGATCACCCTCTTAAAAAGAACGAGATACTTGATATCTTCTATAACGGACTTACCGATGCCTCTAAAGACCACCTAGATAGTTGTGCCGGTTGTGTTTTTAGGGAACGAAGTCTAGAACAAGCTGAGACTCTACTGAATAACATCTTGATCAACGATAATGCTAGGACTATTCCCGAACCACCTCCTGAGCCAACTCCAAAGAAAATAGGTATTCTATTCCTTAGTCTCGAAGATATGCAAGAAGCCAAGAAATCTATGAAAGAGAAAGGCATTAGATCTGAAGATGTAAAAAATCTGCCACCTATCGAAGAGATCCATGGTCTTGATAACCCAATACAGGTAGTAGAAGTAAATTCTCTGCGTAGGTTTGATGAGAGTGATATTCCTTTTGATAAACCTGCTAGCCTATGCTTTGATGAATTTGACAACTTTGTTGCCAAACAACAGAGTTTCAATGATTATGTTAGCAGACATTTGGAACAAAGTACTCGTATGCTTAGTCATTTAAGTGCTTGTGTAGACAGAAATGTCAATGATCTGAAGCTTGTGAATAAACATGCCTCTATGATTACTACTCAGGTAGAACAAGTACTTAAAGCTCAGAATGACCTGCTCAATGAATTAAATGACAACTCTGTCAGGGTCATTACTAGAGGAGGCAAAATGACTTAGGAACCTTTGTATCCTGAAGGTCATCCTAAGAGAATCGATCAAGATTCTCAAGGAATTAATGCAGATGCACCCAATCATGCTAAGGAGAAGAAGAAGGATGATAGAAACCTACATGTCAGTTCACCTAATACTGTCACACCTGAAGAACCAAATGATATTTCTGCGTCTGATGCAGAAACACAATCTGGTAATGAACATGAACCTGGTGACAATGTGGACAGCGATGTTCATAATGATGCTCAACCTAGCAATGATAAGGATGTGGAGATTGAACCTACGGTTAATCCTGATAACCCACAACCTAAGAGATACGATAAGAATGACTTCACTGCTAGGAAGCATGGTGAAGAAAGAGAGCCATGGGTTCAGAGACCTATGCCCTTTCCTCCAAAACCATCCAAGAAAAAGGATGATGAGGATTTTGAGCGCTTTATCGAAATGATAAGACCCGTCTTTTTGCAGATGTGGTTAGTTGATATGCTCAAAATGTCTCTGTATGCCAAGTACATTGAAGATATCGCGACCAATAAACGGAAGATACCAAATCTTGAGATCTCCACCATGCTTGCCAATTACACTTTCAAAGGTGGAACTCCTAAGAAACTTGGTGATCCCGGAGTGCCCACTATACCTTGCTCCATTAAAGGAAACTACATAAGAACTGCCTTATGTGACCTTGGAGCCGGAGTTAGTGTTATGCCTCTCTCTATTTATCGTAGACTTGAACTGGATAAGTTGACACCCACTGAAATTTCTCTGCAAATGGCTGACAAATCAACTGCTTTCCCTGTGGAAATTTGTGAGGATGTGCCTGTTGTGGTTGCTAACACCACTATCTTAGCAGACTTTGTTATCTTGGATATTCCCGAGGACGATGCCATAGCTGTCATCCTCGGAAGACCCTTTTTAAACACTGCAGGGGCTGTTATAGATTGCAACAAAGGCAATGTCACTTTCCATGTCAATGGTAATGAGCATACCGGGCACTTTCCGAAGAAACGATATTAAGTACATTGCATCAATGCTATCAAAAAAACTTCATCGATTCTTATTGGGAGCTTTGAATGCCCTATTCCTCGTGTCAAGATGAAGTATGATTTGCTTGTTGGGGAGATACATATCCCCATTGAGGTGACTTAGTGGCTATTCGAAAATTCTCCGTTCTCTTTTGCGATTCGAGAAAGTTTTGTCATGAGGATTTGATCAACCCCATTGACGGATTTCTTTCGATGACCATGAAATGGATGAATCAAAGAGTCACATACCTCTGTTTTAAGCTTTCACTTTCTTTTGCTTAGAAGAAAAATGATAGATTTAGTTTAGTTTTCCCTGTTTCCTGTTTTAGCGTCCTGGAGAAAAGTACCCCGAAAATAAAAGTTCTCCGATGGTCCTGATAATCTAGTATGATTTTTTCTGGAATATTTCAAAAATACTGGGACTGAGAGTTGGCCTGGGGGCCACCCCAGTGGGCCACAAGCCCTGTCGCCGTGGCCACCCCCCTAGCCGCGGCAAGCAAGCTTGTGGGGCCCACAGGGAACCCCTCCACTCGTTCCAGCTCCCATCCTCTTCTTCTACCTCCAGAAAAAATCGTTTCGTAGCTCAAACCCGTGTTCTTGCTCATTTGGCTGTGATTTTCGATCTCCTTTCTCAAAGCACCATTCTCCGAACTGTTTTGGGGAAATTGCTCCTTGGTAAGTGACTCCTCCATTGGTCCAATTAGTTTTTGCTCTAGTGCTTTATCCTTCGCGTATTCTTACTACCTTGGTGACCCTGTTCTTGAGCTTGAAATGTTGATTTTAGCTGGTCCCAAGTAGTTTTAGCGCGTGATACGGTCTCTAGGCACTAGTAGGAGTAGTTGCTACGAGTTGGGTTAATCTTTATTCACTTTTCTTTCAATGTCTCTAAAAATTTCAGAATTTTTCAGAGCTAGAAAAGGAAAAAGATGAGGAGGTTCTTGAGAGGCTCTTCAAGCCGTAACCCCAAGGAGGATGAGAAGAACCACCCCAAGTATGTGGTTCCTCGAGTCACAGAAGTTCGAGCGTGCGAGTGGCCAAGTGATGAATTTTTGCGCGCCGCCGGGCTTTATGAAGACTTTTATTACTTGGTGGAGAACGCAGGTCTTACCGTGTTCGTTGAAGATAAGTGCTCACAATAGCTCCTCCTCACCAATATTTTCGTTCAAAGCTTCAACTTTTATACGAGGAAGAATCCTCCCATGGTTGAGTTCTTGTTGTACGATATCCCCCAGTGCATGACACTACATGACTTTTGCAATGCATGCAAATTACCTTATGTTGGGGATATTCATGATCCTTGTCCACGGGACCTGGAGGATTTCGTAGGTACTATTGCTGTTGGAGAGGAGAGAGGAGTGTCTCGCGCTAGAATTTCTAGCATACATTTTCCTGTGCTTCGGTACTTCTCATTATTTGTGGGAAAATATTTGATTGGCCGTGGGGAGGCTGGATCACTTAGCTCTCCAGACCTTGCGGTTTTGCGCGAAGGCCTTTATAGCACTAAGCCTTATAGCCTAGGTGCTATAGTAGCTCAGCGGTTGAACACAAACCGTTCCAAAGGTGTCGTCTATGGAGCTATCTATGCTACTCGTCTTGCTAGAAACTTTGAGATACCTATTAGACTTCGCGAGGAAGAAGAGATGCTTCTTCCTGAGAAATATCTGGATTATGACAGCATGGTTCGCCATGATTTTCTGGATAGAGATGCTAGTAGACGGATGATTTATAACCTAGTATTTAGTCAGGGTACTCGAGAGACTATTACTTTGCCTGCTCCTTCTTTGTTCGATCTTCATGCAGGCAGGTACACTATTATGCCCTCGGATATCTATGCATATTGGGGCTTAGCCCAACCACAGGTGCCCGTGCCCGAGCCGCCAGTCGAGTACCAGACGCCAGTTTATTAGTGGGAGCCAGAGGATCTCACACAACAGTGGCATCCACAGTCCGCTCCAGAGTATCCCGGAGCTAGTTATTTCCCGCCTTGGGAGTAGACCAAGCTAGGCCAAAAGCCTAAGCTTGGGGGAGTACGTGTTCTCACCGACCTTACATTCATGCTTATCCTTTCACTTTGTTCGTCGGTGTTTACAGCTTGCCACTGTATTATCCATGCTTGTTTATTTTCGTTTTCTTGTTTTCTTGTTTCGTGTCCTTTTGAGAAAACCCAAAAAGATTTTCCTTTCTTCTTTTTGCTTGTTGGGAGCTTTCCCGTGTAAATAGTTTTCTTTTTCTTTGGGTCAAGGTAGAAGATATTGGTTACTCTGCTTAGTGGCTCTTGCATGCATACCTGTTTAGCTTTCGAAGAGTCATATTACTTTGTCTTCTCCTTTGTGTTTGCCTGCAGATTCAGCTTAGTCCATTGCACGAGCACGCTTATTATTGTTCACATCGTTTGATCGTGCAAGTGAAAGGCAATAATGATGATATATGATGAAGTGACTGAGACTAGAAAAGCTGGTATGAACTCTATCTATTTTGTTTTTGTAAATATGACTAGCTTGTCGTCCCAGATTAAGCTTTGTTGTGAGAGAACCATGTTCGCAATGACAACTGAGAGATCATAGTTTCTGATGCCATGCTTATTTAGCTAGGAGCTTATAATGATTTGTCTTGAATGCCAACATAGATTTTGGGATAACTATGATGTAGTATGATAGGATGGTATTCTCCTTTGAATGATTCAAGTGGCTTGACTTGGCGCATGTTCATGCATGTAGTTGAAACAAAATGAACATAGCCTTTATGATGTTCGTGTTTATGGTGGTTTATATCATGTTCATGCTTGCACTCCATGTTAGTCAAACTTATTGCATCTTGATGACCCTTGTCGCTCTCTAGTTGGTCGCTTCCCAATCTTTTGCTAGCCTTCATTTGTACTAAGCGGAATACTGCTAGTGCATCCACTTCCATAAACCCAAAAGTTTTTCCATGAGAGTCCACCATACCTACCTATTTGCGGTATTTACCTGCCGTTCCAAGTAAATTTGCATGTGCCATTCTCTAAACCTTCAAGAAATAATCTGTTTTGCATGCCCGAACCGCTCATGTGGTGACAGGGCGCTATTGGTATCTTCCATGTCAGGCGTGTTATCCTCAACATGTGTTTATTCACTGTCATTCACGAGAAAGGGGCCAGTAATTGGAATGCCCAGTTCCACGCTTAAATCGAAAACATAACTGTAAAACAAGACTCCCCCCGGATTGATGTTAGTATGGACGGTACCTGAGGATTCGGCTAGCCGTGGAGTGTGATTGATTGGTGGTGGGGGAGTTAAAACTTTACTTTTCTGTTTGGGAACCGCCTATAGCATGAGTAGCATGGAAGATATTGAGAACTCTTGGCCATTGCGTTGACAATGAAAGCATGCCACCCAAAATTATTATCTTTGTTTTCAAAGCTTGAGCTCTAGCACCTCGGCAAATCAATGCTTCCCTCTGCGAAGGGCATGTCTATTTATTTTCCTGTTGAGTCATCCTCTTCTTGTATAAGCACCAATTAGAGAGCACCTCTGTGATTTTTATGCTTTGCTTTTGATTGATATTGAGTATGACTATGACTGGATCTTCTTTGCTATGAATTACAATGTTTAGTCAACCCTTGATGTTGGAAAGTGCTCTCAATTTATGTTTTGCGGTCTCAGAAAGAGCTAGCGAGATACCACCTATTCATATTGCTTCATGCTTGTTTTGATTGAATTGTTGGTATATGATACTCATTATTATTTGCTTGCTAGCTGATTATGCCATTGATATTAGTTTACCGTGAGACCTTTGTGTCACTTGCTTATGTGGTTAACTTGTGATCTTGCTAAAATTCTGGTTACGAGTTAGACATAGTTGCAACAACAAGATCAAACAAAGTTTGTCAAAGTTTTTCTTTCTCTTTCAGTTTGTCAACTGAGTTGCTTGAGGACAACCAAGGTTTTAAGCTTGGGGGAGTTGATAGGCCTCCATCGTATCTACTTTTCCAAACTCTTTTGCCCTTGTTTTGGACTCTAATTTGCATGATTTGAATGGAACTAACCCGGACTAATGCTGTTTTCACCAGAATTGCCATGGTGTTGTTTTTGTGCACAAATGAAAGTTCTCGGAACGTCCTGAAAATTTACGGAGAATTTTTCTGGAAAATATGAAAAATACCTGCGCAAAGATCCACCGGAGGGGGTGGGCCAGTGGGCCACAAGCCGTGTTGCCGCGGCTCCCCTGGGCGTGACAACCAAGCTTGTGGGGCCCACGTGGGTCTGCCGCCCCAACTCCAGCGCTATAAATTCACTTTCGCCCAGAAAAAAATCAGGAGAGAAGATTTCATCGCGTTTGCGATACGGAGGCACCGCCACATCCTGTTCTTCATCTGGAGGACTGATCTGGAGTCCGTTTTGTGCTCCGGAGAGGGGAAATTGCCGCCATCGTCATCATCAACCTTCTTCCCTCTCCAATTCCATGAAGCTCTTCATCATTCATGAGTAATCTATTCGTAGGCTCGCTGGGCGGTGATGAGTAGGATGAGATCTATCATGTAATCGAGTTAGTTTTGATGGGGATTGATCTCTAGTATCCACTATGTTCTGAGATTGATGTTGCTACTACTTTGCCATGCTTAATGCTTATCACTAGGGCCCGAGTGCCATGATTTCAGATCTGAAATTATTATGTTGTCACCAATATATGTGTGTTTTAGATCTGATCTTGCAAGTTGTAGTTACCTACTATGTGTTATGACCCAGCAACCCCGGAGTGACAATAACCGGAACCACTCCCGGTGATGACCATAGTTTGAGGAGTTCATGTGTTCACCAAGTGCTAATACGTTGTTCCGGTTCTTTATTAAAAGGAGAACCTTAATATCCTGTAGTATCCTTTTGGACCCCGCTTCCATGGGAGGGATGGACAATAGATGTCATGCAAGTTCTTTTCCCTAAGCACGTATGACTACACACGGAATGCATGCCTACATTACATTGACGAACGGGAGCTAGCCACATATCTCTCCGTGTTATAACTGTTGCATGCTGAATGTCATCCAAATGAATCACCGACCCATTGCCTATGAGTTTGTCCCACTGTTGCTGTTACTTGCTACTGCTGTTACTTGCTACTGTTGCTACTTGCTACTGCCGTCACTACTGTTGTTCCTTGCCACTGCTGTTACTCGATACACTGCTACTACCTGCTACTATACTTGTTCGCACGACGTTGACGGGAAAGAACATTTCCCGTCCACGGGGAACTTCTGGCGCCATTGATACAACAATTAGGAATAGTCTACCGTCAACAGATCGTTTCTGGCACCGTTGTTATCATACTACTTTGCTGCTGATACTTTGCTTGCAGATACTAATCTTTTAGGTGTGGTTGAATCTGACACATTTAGCTGCTAATACTCGAGAGTATCCTCTCACTTCCTGCTTGGCGAACCAACAAATTTGGGTTGAATACTCTACCCTCGAAAACTGCCGCGAACCCACGCGATGGTGGGTCATTGCAAGACAATTGCTAATTGTTGAGCAACTGGGAGCAGTTCTGGCTCTGTTGTCGTGAAGGCATCAAGCCAGGGACACGTCAACAACATTCTTCTAGTGTCGTTGCCGGGGACTGCCGTTAGCATCCCCTTCTTCGGGCTAAATTAGCTAAGAATGCCTTTTTGGAGCTAATTATATCATTTCGAGGATAATTAGCTAAGTATAGGTCATGTTTTATTAAATAGACCATTTTGGAGCTAACTAAGCTAATTATGTCATTTAGGTGGAAGCCTAGCTAACTATAGGTCGTTTCGGAGCTAAATTGGGTAAAATAGGTCATTCCGGAGCAAACTATGCTTATTAAGCCATTTTGGATCTAGCTAGGCTAATTATAGGCCATTTAATACCTAAGTTAGGGGGAATAAGTCATCTTGTAGCTACATAAGCCTTATTATGTCATTTAGGAGAGAACTTAGCTAACTATAGGTCATTTTTTTATTAAATAGGTCATTTAGGAGCTAACTAAGCTAATTATGTCATTTTGTAGGATAATTAGCCAATTTAGTCTTTCTTGGATGAGTCTAAGCTACGTAGAAGAAGTGAAAGAGAAGAGGCAAGAAGAGAAGACGAATTAAAAGAAGAAGAAGGAGGAGGAGGGGGAGGAGGAGGAGGAGAAGGAGAAGGAAGAGGGGAAGAAGAAGAAAAGAAGAAGGAGAAGGAGAAGGAGGAAGAAGGAGGAAGAAGAAGGAGAAGAAGGAGCTCCTTCTCCTTCTTCTTATCCTTCTTGTTCTCTTGTTCTCTTCTTCTTCTTCTTCCTTCCTTTCATTTTTCCACTTTCTTCTCCTATTGCCCCCTTCTTCGGGCTAAATTAGCTAAGAATGCCTTTTTGGAGCTAATTATGTCATTTCGAGGATAATTAGCTAAGTATAGGTCATGTTTTATTAAATTGACCATTTTGGAGCTAACTAAGCTAATTATGTCATTTAGATGGAAGCCTAGCTAATTTTTATTAAAACACTAGAAATAACATACCATTATCGTCATCACGGCAGTGAAGCACGGTGGCTCTGGCTTGTTTCACCTGGAGAAGGCTGCCCTGGAGAAGGCTCCACTGGAGAAGGGTCGTGCGATGCGTTTCGGGAGATATTCTGCACCAAACATCATTTGCAATGTGTCGTTAGCATGAGGACTCTCTTAAGATCACTGCACTGAAATGAAACTCACCGTCCCCGCCATGTTAATGACTGGCATCGGCGGAGGGACTTGGCCGCTCTTCTCGCACATAGACTGTACATTTGGTTTCGACAAGTCAAACTTTTTATTTATTAATGAAACGGACATTAAAATGCAAGATTTGAAATAACATGAAGAAGAAACTTACCATGAAGAGCTCGTATATGGCCCTGTTAGACACATCATTCCGTGCCCTCTCCGCCTCCACCATTGCAGTCGTCCTCTCCTCCAGCTCCCTCATCTCCTTATCCTTCTCCGCCATAGCTGCCTGCATTGCCAATCTATCTTTCTGAATAGCAGCCTACAACACAACTCATTGTTAGCAATGTAATCATATTGGTTCCAACGCACAACATACTGCAGAAAGATAGTTGAGTCCATTAAACTAACCTCGATGGCGAGCTCGAATGGCCGTGGGCGAGGTGTTATCTCCGGACAGGAGCTCATTTGGCGTGCCTTTATCTACCGGAGAGTGCTAGCACAATGTATAAAGTCGTCTCCAATGGCGATCGAGCCATGGGGCCTCTTGTTGCCAACTATCATCACAAGCTCTGGATCAATAGGCCTCTCGCTCGGGTTAAAGTCCTCCCCTTTCCTCGCCTTCCCGTGATCTCCGTACTTCACGAGCTTTTGGTTGGAGGAGATGTTGGTGAAGTTTTCTGAATGCTCGAGGTCAGACTCAGAGAATGCCTTGACCTTGTTGTACGAGGCAGTATGGGCCATCGCATACAGGTCGTACATCTGTGGCACCTCCGTCTTATTGTGACGCGCCTAAAAGAGAGAGAGAGAGAGAGGAAAATTGTATTAGTAAAGGGCTCAAGATAGCATTAAGAATGAATTGCATGAGGCATGAAGCAAACCACATACCCAGTTCTCGCCAAATTGGATTAAGTTGACGCTCCCTTGATGGTGTGGCACACCAACCATTTTGCCACGCCTCTCCTTGGCGTTGTTGTGGCTGGCCTCCCACGTTTCGGAGCACCATTGATCCATAAAGGCCTCCAAACAATCCATCTTATCCACACACCATCTCGGGGACACCTAAGTTAATAAATAGAAATTTGAGCGCGTAAGAACCAAATCAAGGAAACTAACTACAAAGCCTTAATAATATGTAATTACCTTCATGTAATGCTCCTTCTCCATCTTAGAATCACAGCACTTCACCTTGTCAATCCTAATACGCCGCGTGGCATAGTAGTCTCGAACAGCCTGCACCCGAGCCTCGTGCCGAAAGTTTTGAAGTAGGCGGCGACATTCGGTTTTGATAACCTTTGCCGCGTCCTCCTCGTATCCCTCCTCACACCTGTAGTAGGTTTCCAAACGAGAGAACACCGATTAGTACAATAACTAGCTATGGTTGATTTATAGTTGTGTGAAGGAGAAATTACCCAGAACTGTCGGATCACCATGTCGGCCTTCGTGTGGCACAAAACATCGTCGATCTCCACCTCCGGCGGGGCCGTGGCACCCAAGTAGTGCTCCCAGGTCATTCCTACCTCTCGTTCCCGACGGGGAAACGTAACAAACCCTGGGAAGTTTTCATGACAAAGCACACCAAGGACGCTGTTGGGCTTGCAGACACCCTTGGCAACAATCCAACCCCTACGATCTGATAAATTAAAGCCAAAACATTAGATATTTGAGAAAACGTGAAGGCAAAAGGTTAAATAAGAGTAAATTAACTTACTTCTCCCCATTTGGCCTAATCGACCACCTGTGCTCGGGGGTCGCCGGCACGAGCGGGAGCCCCGAACTACCACGCTCGTAGACGGTAGCCCCCTCACCCAGCTCCTCGTCGCCACCAGCATGGCCACTTGGCTCAGCCCAGTTATCCCACTAGGTCTCTGGGGACGTACCCTCATCCCTGCTTTGCTCCGGAGTCGCCTGGAACAAAGCCTCTGGGACACGAGTCTCGTGGGTCGAAGGCTCGTCGACCCGAGGCTCGTGAACCGGAGACCGTGTAGCCTCCACTTGAGACGAATCCACCCTAGAAGTCCTGTGCTCAGGTGAATCAGCTTGGGGTGGTGGCGGAGACCGTGTAGCCTCCACCTCAGAAGGCGTGGCAGGCACCGCCCTACCTCTCCCGCGGCCACGTGTACCTTTAGTACAACATAAATACCAACATGAGTAATAAAATGTATATAAATACCAATATGCATACAACATGAGTACAACATAAATACCAACATGAATACAACGTGTACCTTTAGTACCTCGCGGCTTCGCGGGGGGTAGACCTCCTCTCACGGGGGGTGCTCCTTGCATAGTAGAGAGCAACACTCTCCGAAGAGGCGAGGCAGGAATGGAAGTACCCATCCCATCACCCGCCGACGAAGAAGGAGCCGCGGAGTGCTTTCGACCCTTTCCCACCATCTTTCAACACATGTCATTACAAAGAGTAAATGAAATTAGTACAACATAAATACCAACATGAGCAATAAAATGTATATAATTTAAGTGTATCATCGTCATAAATACCAACACGACTAATAAAAATTGAATACCTAACATGAACTCAACATTTATATATAGTATAATAGTTGAATACCTGACATGAACTAATAACAATCGTGCTCATCTATATATGCTTCGGGGTCAATAAATGCATCATGATCATCACTATCATCAGTAAATGCATCATCATCATCACTATCATGAAGAACATGTGGAAGGCCACCATCTTAAACGACCCCCAACCTTTGAGATTTGGATCAGTTTGGCAGGCCCACGGTAGATAGAAAACTTGTGTCGCCTGTTGAGCCATAATATAGACATCGGGAACATCTAAGTGTGTGTTTTGGTTGACTTCGACTAGTCCTATATGTTCATGAGTCTTTCTAGTCTCCCTCGGCTCAAACCAATAACATTTGAAGACTACGACGGTCGGTGGGTTTTCACCATAGAATAGAAGTTCGTAAATTGCTTCAACTCTTCCATAATACTCGGTGTCTCCTTCGCCGATAGCAGAGACATAAAAATTTGTAGTCTTTAGGTCGGGCATAGATATCTCTTTGCCAAAGGTACGAAAGTGATACCCGTTGATGTTGTATTTGTCAAATGAACGATCCTTATAGTCAAAACCATTAGCGACTTGTCTCAAGTCGGCGTCCATAGACTCTGGATCATCCTACAAGTTTAATACGAAAGAATGGAAGCATTAGCCGCAAATTAGACCAAGAAATCAAATGAGACCTTAATGGTAATTAATTACCCTTTGTTTGAACCAAGAGATGAAACCGGGATAGTCACCTCCATGCTTTGCGAGAAGCTCATACTCTTTGACGGAATCCTTTTCGATGACCGCTCCATCCGAGAATTCGGCGACGTATCGACTATATCAAATATCTGGGAATAAGAGTAGTTCAAAGCAGTTAGAAGTTGCATAACAATAATTTACCGAGAACTTACTCGATGTACGGCCGCACTTCTGTTAGGTTGGTCAAGATATACAATGAAATGGTCCGCCATTCTTCGACATCCAACGATTTCCCTTTCGAAGCACCAGATGGTGCGAGCTTATCTTTGAATAGGCTGAGGTTGGATCGAACTTTTTTTGGATCGCCATCATTGTACCGAGGCTTCGGGTTATGCAAATGGTGATTTTTGGCTTCGTAGTGTGCTGTCATGAAGTTTACCGCCTCCTCAGTAATGAATGCCTCGGCCATCGATGCTTCAATTCTACGTTTATTTTTACACTTAGCTCGAAGCGTCTTCTGCATCCTCTCAGTTGAGTATCATCATCGATTCTGAACGGGCCCCCCCATTCTTGCCTTGGTCGGGAGATGCAAAATCAAATGTTGCATTGGATTAAAGAAGCTTGGTGGAAAGATCTTTTGTAATTTGCAGATCAACTCCGGTGCCAACTCTTCCATTTCATCTAGCATGCCAGGCGATAGTTCTTTCGCACAAAGAGAACGGAAGAAATGGCTCAGATCTGCCAGTACTAGCCATTCATCCTCATGGATAAAGCCACACAACATCACCGGCATTACCCGCTCAATCCATATGTGCCAATCATGACTCTTGAGACCAAATATTTTCAATTTCTCAAGACTCGCTCCCCTCTTTAGATTCGCAGCATACCCATCGGGGAACATCAACCGCATTTTCACCCACAATAGAATTACCCTCATAGCTGGCCTTTCAAGATTGAACCATGCCTTTGGCTTCGCTATGTTTTGCTTTCCTTTCCGTTGTCGCAAGTTTTGCAACGGACTATCAATAGAGCCTCCAGGTCGATTCTAGACTTAGGATTATCTTTTGACTTCCCCCCTATGCCGAACAATGTACCAAAAATGGCCTTCGCAATATTCTTTTCAGTGTGCATCACGTCGATGTTGTGTGGGCAAAGGAGGTCTTTGAAGTAAGGCAGATCCCATAAGCATGACTTGTGAGTCCAGACGTCTTCCGTATTATATCCTTTGAAGTATACTGGACGCAAAGGATCAGGCTCGAGAGAGTTTAACTGATCAAGGGTCTGTTGGCCTGTCAACGCAGCTGGTGCAGTGTTTTTGACAACTTGCGGTCAATGCATGTCTATGCATGTCTTTTCTGAACTTATGGTCAGGATCCAGGAATTGTCTTTGATGAAACTCTTCTTGTCTTTTCTGAACTTATGGTCAGGATCCAGGAATTGTCTATGCATGTCGAAGCACGAATACTTGCGACCAGCCTGCAGCCAACGGAACTGAAGAGCTGCCTTGCATGTGGTGCACGCGAATCTTCCATGCACACACCAGCCAACGAATAGCGCAAATGCTGGATAATCATGCGACGAGTACATGTACCACACATGCATTTTGAAATTTGTTTTGGTAGCCGCGTCGTAGGTCTTGATCCCATTATCCCAGGTTTCTTGCAACTCATCCTTAAGCGGCTGCATGTACACATTCATATTCTTCCGCGGATAGTTGGGCCCTGGAATTATCAACGTCAGGAAAATGTTCTTTCTTTTCATAATCTCTCCGGTTGGCAAATTAAGTGGAATGACAAATACAGGCCAACAACTGTATTGTGCCGTCGTCATACCATACACATTGAACCCATCCGTCCTGATGCAACTCTAGGTTGCCTGGGATCTTTCGATTTATCCTTATGTAATGCATCGAAGTACCTCCATGCAAAACCATCTGAAGTGTGTACCAGCATCTTGTTCCCATCCGCATCTAGTTCGGTTCTTTTGCCCAATTTGTGCCATGTCATCTGTCTAGCCGTCTCTTCGATCATGAAAAGGCGTTGAAGTCTTGGTACGATTGGCATATACCGAAGAACACTAATGGGGATTTTGGTCTGATTCTTCTCACCCATACCGTTGTCTACCACAATATACGTGGAAGAATTGCAAATGGGGCAATAGTTCAAGGCCGCATACTCAAGCCTAAATAAGGCACATCCATTCTCACATGCATGTATCTTCTCATAGGGAAACTTAAGTACACGGAGGATTTTCTTTGACTGGTACATGTTTGCAGGCAGTACATGGCCTTTGGGTAGAAAGCGTCCAAATATCATCATCATCACGTCGTAGCATTCTCTGCCTAGGTTGAATTGAGCCTTCAGAGCCATTACTTGCACGATGGCATCCAGCTGACAAAGCTCAGTCTGCTTGTGGAGAGGACATTTTGAAGACTCCAACATTTCATAGAAGGCCTTTGCAGATTCCTCCATCTCATCGTCCGAATCCCGAGCATCATCAAAGTCTTGCACCATGTCTTCAATCCCGGTACCATGCTGGTCGGTGTGACGACGAATCACCTCAGCTCTGGCACGTTGGTCAGACTCACCATGAAAAGTCCACACCGTATAATTAGGCGTAAAACCCCACTTCTGCAGGTGTTTACCCATTTCAAACTCTAGTTGTCGCAGTTGGGACAGGGGCACCATGTTTTTTGCTGGCCATTTGCAAATGCGGCTCTCACAAACCCCCTGGTTTTTGTTAACCATTCATGGGTCATGTCTTTCTGACTAGGGTGACCAGTGTACATCCAAGCACGATCACTCATGTTGCCTAGCTACCTATGGGGGCACAAGAAATAAATATATAATTCATCATCAATATTCATATGCCAATCAAGTTTGTCAGTTTTATTACGTCCATGCAACCTACACCCTAATCAAGTATGGGTTCGTTTTCCCATGCTCTTCTCCAGATGCGATGCAGAATTTTGGCAGCACCTCCCTGTTGTTCTCCTGATACACGTCTCGGCAATAAGCAGAGAGGATGTGTACTCAAAGAACAACAGGGAGGCACTGACGAAATTCGGCATCGGATCCAGAGCACAGCATACGGGAAAATGAACCCAATCTACACATACTCGGCCTGTCCATGGATAATGTTGGACAATTCGAAAGGATGGCGGTTATAAATATGCAAAGAAATGCATATTTATAGATGTCGCCCTTTCGAACGGGAGACGCATACTGGTCACGCATACTCATGATTGAAGAAACCTATAGCTAGCAAGTTTCATCGGCACGAAGACCGGGACAGAGCAAATTAAGGGGGTAGGAGGAGAAGTCATTTGTGCTCACCAACAAACGCAAGAGCGGAGCTCGTCCAACGCACGTGGAGGTCGTCGAACAACTGCACATTGAAATTCACACGATCAACACTAATACGATGTTTTTATAATTAACATAACTATGTGACCTAACTCATAACTATATGGGTTAGTGTCTTCGGGGGTCGAGGGTCATTGGCATCGGGGGTTGGGGTCTTTTCGGTCAACAAGAGGCCGAAGAGGTGTCGGGGCTCGGGAGTTGGGGGTTAGTGGCGTCGGGGGTAGGGGTAGGGGGTCGGGGGTCGAGGGTGAGTGGCGTCGGGAGTTGTTGAGAATATTATGGTTGACAGGGATGTTTCAAAATTTCATTGTTTTGTCCAGTGGATGCACACACACCACAACATAGTGCACCGGTTAATTTGACCTCCCACTAATTAACTAACCTACAGAATCTACCACTAAGTAACTAAAAAAGAATCTAGCTACCACTAATTAACAAAACATAATCTACCACTAATCTACCACTACTAAATCTACTAATTAACATAATCTACCACTAACAACTAACCTAACTAACCTAATTGACAGTAGGTAATTAACAACTAACCTAACCAACCTAATTAACAAATTATAAGAAAAAGGAAAAAAATAGGGACTCACGGGAGGGGGCCGGCCGGGCGATGAGGATGGCGCAGGGAGGACAACCATAGAGGAGGAGGCGGCGCGGGGAGGAGGTGGTGTGGGGCAGCGTCGCGGGGCAGGTGGCGCGGGGAAGAGGCGTGCGGGGCAGCGGCGTGGGGCATGCGGCGCGGGGAGGAGGCGGTGCGGGGCAGCGGCGCGGGGCAGGTGGCGCGGGACGTCGGCAGGCCGTGGCGCGCACGTGGGGGAATCGAGCACTGGGGTGGGTAGGAATCGTCGGTTGGAGGGGGGCGGGCGTGATTGTATTTGGTGGGTCTTTGTCATCCGCCGCGTTCCCAGGCAGACGGCCAAGGTCCCGGGGGGCATCGGGTGGGGGTTGGGTTGGTGGGCCGCTGTCCCCTTTGTCGTCCGCCGCGCTCCGAGGCGGATGGCAAAGGGGAGGGGTGGGTGGGGTGGGGTTTCGGCCATTTGGGGGGGGGGGGGGATTTGCCGCCCGCCATCCCTTTGCCGTCCGCCAGTGGACGAGAAAGAGGCGACCGACGGCAAAATAAAGTTTTGCCATCAGCCACCTCTTTGTCGTCAGCACTGTGGCAGCTAACGGCAAAGAGTACCTTTGCCATGTGTCAGCAAATGGCAAAGGCCAAGCAGACGACAAAATTCTGAATTCCAGTAGTGTAACTAAGCTAATTATGTGATAAATGAACTACATAAGCTAATTATGTCATTTTGGAGGATAATTATATAAGAAGAAGAAGAAGAAGGATTAGAAGAAGAAAAAGAAGGAGAAGAAGAAGAAGAAGAATAAGAAGGAGAAGAAGAAGAAGAAGAAGAAGGAGGAGGAGAAGGATAAGAATAAGGAGAAGGAGAAGAAGAAGAAGAAGAAGAAGGATAAGGAGAAGGAGAATGAGGAGGAGGAGGAGAACATGATGATGATGAATAATAATAATAATAAGATGATGACGATGATGATGAGGAAGGTAATCCAAGTATATGAAATTTATGACCTAACCAAGGTTATTATGCCATTTTTGACGTAACTAAACTAATTTTGTCATAAATGTACTAAATAAGCTAATTATGTCATTTTGTGGAATAATTAGCTAAGTATGTCTTTCTTGTGGAAAATAAGATAACTATGTGGCATAATAGGGCTAACTATCATGTACAAAGCTAAGTATGCATATGTTAAGCAAAACACTAGAGAAAACTTACCGTCATCGTCCTCACGGATGTGGATCACCAGGGTTGCTCGGGGCGGTTTCACCCGGGGAAGGTTTCCCTGGAGAAGGGTTGTGCGATGCGGCTCGGGAGTTATTCTACAATAGAGATCATTTGTAATGTCTGATTAGCATGATGACACTAAAATGTTAACACTAGTAACTAATAACCATTCAAATGGAACTCACCGTTCCAACCACAGAAATGCGTGGCATCGACGGAGGGGTCTGACTGTTCTTCTTGCACATAAATTATATATTTGGTTTTGAAGAGTCAGTCATATTAGTTAGTAATGAAACGGATATTACATGCATGATTTGGCTAATATGAAAAAGAAACTTACCACAAGGAGCTCGTACATGGCCCGGTGAGTCGCCTCATTTCGTGCCCTCTCCTCTTCCAACAACAGACCCGTCTTCTCCTCCGCAGCCCAAGCCGTCTCTGACGCCACCCGGTCCCTCTCCTGCAGAAGCTCTTGAACAACAACCTGGGTCGTTGCTCTCTCTCTCTCTGAAGAGCAGCCTACAACACCACTCCATGTTAGCATTGTAATCATCGATGGCCACACACACAATGTAACGGAGGAAAGTTTTCTGAGTCCGCATAACTAACCTCGATGGCGAGATCTACTGGCCATGGACGAGGACTTATCTCATGATAGGAGCTCGTTTGGCGCTCCTTGATCTCCGCGAGAGTGAGGGGACAATGTATCAACCCATCTCCAATGTCTATCGAGCCATGGGGCCTCCAGCCACCACATATCATCACCATATTTGGACCCAATGGTTCCTGGCTCGGGTTAAAGTCCTCCCCTTTCCTCGCCTTCCCCACCTCCTTGTATCTCACGAGCTTGTTATGGGAGGATATGTTAGTGAACTTCTCTGGATGATCAAGGTCAGACTCAGAGAATGGCTTGGCCTTCTTGTAGGAGGCAATATGGTCCATGGTATAGAGGTCGTACACCTTTGACTCCTCAGTGTTATTGTGATGCGCCTAAAAGAGAGGAATAAAGTATTAGTAAAGAGATCAAGCTAGCACGAAGAATGAATTGCATGAATCATGAAGCAAACCACATACCCAGTTACGCCCAATCTAAAATAAGTTGACGTTGCCTTGATGGTGTGGCACACCAATCATTTGGGCACACAGGTCCTTCACATTGTCTTGGACGGATCACCATTGTCTTGTGCACCACTCATCAACCAATGCCTCCCAACAATTCATCTTATCTGCACAACATCTTGCTGGCACCTATAAGTTAGGAAAGAGAAATTTGAGCGCTACGCCTATGAATCAAATCAAGGAAACTAAGTACAAGGTCTTAAGAATAGGTAATTGCCTTCATGTACTAATTCTTGTTCAGAAACTTTTTGCGGCACGACGACTTGTCCTTATTAATACTACGTGATGCGTAGTAGTCTCGAACAGCATGGACCTGAGTCTCGTGGCGTAAGTTCTGTAATAGGCGCTCGCACTCGGTATCAATAACCTTGGCCGCCGCCTCCTCATATCCCTCCTCACACCTATGGAAGGTCTACAACCAAGCGAGACAACGCTGATTAGTACATTAACTAGCTATATTATTAATTTTAGATTGTGTAAAAGGAGAAATTACCCAAAAGCTATTGATCGCCATCTCGGCCCTTGTGTGGCACAAGACACCATCGATCATCTCCTTCGGCGGGACCTGGGCGGCCTTGTAGTGCTCCTAGATAAATCCTAGTTGAGGAACCCGACCCTCACCGGGCAACGTGACAAACCCTGGGAAACTTTACCGGCAAAGCACACCAAGGACAGTGTTCGGCTTGCGGACTCCAAGGGGGTAATGCCAACCCCTGTAGTATGACAAGGTCAACGAATTAGATATTTGAAGAAACGTGAAGGCAAAAGGTTAAAAAAGAGTAAATGCACTTACTTATCCCTAGCAGACCTAATCAATGGCCTCTGCTCGCGGGTCCTCGACATGGCCGGGAGACGTGTACCACCATGCTGGTACACAGTGAATCCCTCAACCACCTCACCCTCACAATGAGTACACTCATCCCCGCCACCATCAGCATGGTCACCCGTCCCCTCGGTCCGATCCGACCAGGTACTCCATCAGCATGTCTCCTGGGACATAGCCCCTGGATCCCGAGTCTCGTTGGCCGAAGCCTCTGGGGCCGGAGTCTCCTAGGACGTAGCCCATGGTATAGAAGTCTCGTGGGCCGAAGCCTCTGAAAGCGGAGTCTGATGTCTACTACGCAACCTTCTCCTTGTAGACGTTGTTGGGCCTCCAAGTGCAGAGGTTTGTAGGATAGTAGCAATTTTCCCTCAAGTAGGTGACCTAAGGTTTATCAATCCGTGGGAGGCGTAGGATTAAGATGGTCTCTCTCAAGCAACCCTACAACCAAATAACAAAGAGTCTCTTGTGTCCCCAACACACCCAATACAATGGTAAGTTGTATAGGTGCACCAGTTTGGCGAAGAGATGGTGATACAAGTGCAATATGGATAGTAGATATAGGTTTTTGTAATCTGAAAAATATAAAAACAACAAGGTAATTAATAATAAAAGTGAGCACGAACGGTATTGCAATGCGTGGAAACAAGGCCTAGGGTTCATACTTTCACTAGTGAAGTTCTCTCAACAATGATAACATAATTGGATCATATAACTAGCCCTCAACGTGCAACAAGAGTCACTCCAAAGTCACTAATAGCGGAGAACAAACAATGAGATTATTGTCGGGTATGAAACCACCACAAAATTATTCTTTCTGATCGATCTATTCAAGAGTCCGTAGTAAAATAACACAAAGCTATTCTTTCCGTTCAATCTATCATAGAGTTCGTACTAGAATAACACCTTAAGACACATATCAACCAAGACCCTAATGTCACCTAGATACTCCATTGTCACCTCGGCATGATTATATGATATGCAGCACACAATCTTAGAATCATCTATTCAACCAACACATAGAACTTCAAAGAGTGCCCCGAAGTTTCTACCGGAGAGTCAAAACGTGTGTCAATACATATCCATAGGTTCCCAATGTCACGAAACCCGCAAGTTGATCACCAAAACATACATCAAGTACTCACATGAATATCCCACTGTGACAACAGATAGACACGTGCAAGACATACATCAAGTGTTCTTAAAGATTCAGTCCGATAAGATAACTCCAAAGGGAAAACTCAATTCATTACAAGAAGGGAGAGGGGGAAGAACATCGTAAGGTCCAACTATAGTAGCAAAGCCCGCGATACATCGAGATCAAGACATCTCAAGAACACGAAAGAGGGAGATCAAACACATAGCTACTGGTACATACCCTCAGCCCCGAGGGTGAACTACTCCCTCCTCGTCATGGAGATTGCTGGGATGATGAAGATGGCCAACGGAGATGGATTCCCCCTCCGGAGGGTGCCGGAACGGGCTCCCGATTGGTTTTTGGTGGCTACAGAGGCTTGGGGCGGTGGAACTCCCGATCTAGGTTTATTTCTACAGGTTTCTGTATTTATAAGACCACATGGCATCGAGAACAAGTCAGGGGGACCCACGAGGGAGTCATGAGCCCCCAGGCGCGCCCAGGGGGGTGGGCGCGCCTCCCTAGCTCGTGTTTAGGGGGGACGAGGGGGGCTAGACCCCCCTAACAATTTCATTTTTACACTATGATTGTGATTGTTACAACCAAAAAATTTCACTTCATATGAACTTTGACCCCTCCATGAACAAACTTTCCCCCTCTATGCATGAATCCTGGCTCCGTCTCTGCCTGTAGCTGCAACCGGTATTATAGTAATCTGTGAGCCACAGGGACTCAACAATCTCATTTCCAATGGTATCAAGACTAGCAAAGTTTAATGGGTGAGGTATGGTTAAGTGGTGAGGCCGCATCAAGTGACTAAGCATTTATTTGCGGTGTCTAACTTAAGAGTACAAGAATAAAAGAGGGGGATGATCTACGCATAGCGTACGGGAACTACTAATGATCAAATGAATGATCCTAAACACCTACTTACGTCAGACATAACCACATCGTGTCCTCTTCCAGATACAGAACTCGTGAGAAGAGACAGTCACGGTTACAAACACAATTGGTAAGTTTTCAATTAAGTTTACTTCAGGTCATCCAGAACCGGATGTTAAACAAAGTTTCCACGTTGCCACATAACCGCGGGCACAACTTTCCGAAAGACTTAACCCTACAGGGGTGCTCCAAGTAGTCCATCACAAATTACCACAAGTCGCATAGATAGCCTCGATCCCGAAACTCGTGATCTCCTCGGATTCCTTAGTGGAAAACCTCAACTCTGAGAAGACCCAAAGTCTCACCGGAATCCCAATGCACAAGATATTTCGTAAAAGGTAAAACTAATCCAGCAAGGCCGCCGAGCGTGCCGACAGTCCCGATAGGAGCCGCGTATCTTGTTCTGAGGGCACGACCGGATTGGAAAGATGTCGGGTTGGCAGAAACTCCGGGTGACCAAGGGGCGTCGAACCTCGCCCGGTTTGGACCAACACTCATGTGGAGCACTGACCCGAGGGTTGATGAATTATCCACGTGGTTTGGAAATTCCCTATGGAAGCAACTACACCTGCAACTAGCAACGACAACACATGGTTAAGCAAGCGGTAACATAGCCAATCAGTGGTTTGCTAGGTTGTATAAAGGTTGAAGATTTCATGGCAATGTTGAGAGGCTGACATTTAACAGGTGGTAGGCAACGAGACATAATGAAAGAAACGAGACAACTATCATGGCATTGATAGTAATGATATCTAGGGAAATGATCATCTTGCCTGAGATCCCACTTGGAAGAAGAATGAATGCATGAAGCAGACGAACCGACGTAGTCGAACGGATCGTCACATTCCAACATGCTTGCGGATCTCGATCGAGACGAAGCAAACCAGAAACAAGAATCAACACACTATATTCACCACGACACAAGCACGAAATGATGCACAACACATATGATGCATGATCGGTTTGAAATATGCAAGGCAGGGCATGGCAATTCACGACAATCAAACACTACACATTAAGTGAAGCTCAGGCAAGATGTGCATATTGACGAAACTCCACATACGAATTATTTAGTTCACTCCCGTTCAGGTACTCGGCAATATTAAATGTTGTTAAACAAGGCAAGGGGTGAAGCACAAATAATCTAGCTATCTAGGCAGTTTAAATGAGGCCGGAAACAACATATAGCATCTCCGAACTGATCCCAAACGTTAACTTCTAAATATGTCCAGATTTGGCCTAATCACATTTTATGTTCGTTAAACGACAAAACAAAGTGGTTCGTATGATTATACTCATTGTTCTTGTCCATTTACATATATGGCTCATCTCCAACGGAGTTACGGTTAATAAACTATGAACTCACCATTTCTAACACGTCGACACACAAACCGATGCAGAAAGAACAGCTAACAGTTCTAAACATGCTCGAGAGTTGTAAACTATTAATCTACGTGAAATTCTACACGTTTTACATATCTACAGTTTTTCCATACGACACACGGTTTAAATGTTATGGGCATTATAAAACATGCTATTTTCTTAAAAAGAATTAAATCACACGTAAAAAAAATACTACGAGCCGAATCTATAGCTGTTGGGCCACACAGTTGTGCGCAATATAGCTAAATTGTACTGGTGCGGGAAATAGAGGCCCGGGTGCTCACCAGAGGCCACTTGGGCCGGCGGTGCTGCGGGTGGGCTTGCCCACTTGGTGCACGGGGGCTGGGCTAGGTGAGGCCTAGGCCGCGGGTGAGGCGAGCGACCGGTCAACGGAGTGAGGCACCGGAGGCCATGGCGTAGGGCAGCTCATGGCCGACAACGAGACCTTTAGGGCTGGGCTCCAGCGGGATGAGGAAGGCGGGGGAGGCCGGATTTGCGACGCGGAACTACGGTTCCTTCCATTCCCGGTGGTTTCAAGGCGAGGCGGCAAGCTCCTTCAACAGCCATGGCGAACCCACGGGAGGGAGAGGGGAGAGAGAATTACGGGAGAGGGAGAGCATGGTAAAAGGAGACATGGGGCGCGACGAAGTTCCGGCCTGGGTCCGGCAAGGTCAGGAACGATGACGCGGCATGAGGCGGTGTGTCCGACGACGGGTACAGGCGGCGGTGGCTCCCGCGACGCGAGGCAGAGCACCGGGTGAAGCGGGAGGTTGCGGCCGCGAATGCGGGCTCGTCCGGGCCTGGCGGCGGTGGCGAACCGGGCCCAGGGCGGGCCTTGCTCGGGCCTGGCGGGCCCTGACCATGAGGTGGGAGGAGGATGGCGGCGGCTGGAGGTGGAAGGCGGGTGGCTGCGCGGGTTTCGAAAAGGGATTAGTGTTTAGGTCAAATTAGGTAGGTGGAGGTGCTATATATAGCGAAAGGGGCTAGGGTTAGCGGTTTTTGGGCGTTTTCGGACCCTCCGATTTTGATCGAATGGCTCCGGTTGCGTCCTAGGATAGGATAGGCTAGTGGTCTATGTAGAATAGGCTAGGTGGGGAAGAGAGGGAGGTTTGCGGCCCGATAACGAAATTTTTAAACACCAAAAAACGCCGGACGATAAACCGATGACCGCGCCACTACGATCGACGGTTCGGTTATCAAACGGACTCCGATTGCGACGAAATTTGGCAGGCGGCCTACCTACATTAAAATAAGACCGCGCGCCAAGTTTCAACAAAATCTGAGAATATTTTATACACTCTTTTTAAAACAATTTATTATTGATGCCGCGGACGCGTGCGCGTGTGGTTGGTCTCGAAACGGTCAACCACGAAAACGAAGAGAGCCGACAACTAATAACGGATGGAAGTTTGAAAATTGATGGCAACGGAGTGCCGATGCAATGCGTATGATGCGATGATGAATGCGACACCCAAACGAATGACACGACGAGAACGAAATAAAAAGGGAATCTTCTGGAGCGTCGGTCTCAGGCTGTCACAACTCTCCTACACTAACAAGAGATCTCTCCCCGAGATATAGGAATGAAAGGGGAAGAGGATGAGAAAGAGCAAGAGGGTAAGACTTAGTTGCTTATTTGACAAACGAGTGAAACCAATGAATCTTGAAGGTTGCAAAGAGATGAAGACTAAGTTGAGAAACAAGCAAGAATTCACACAAAATTTCGGCAGCACTTTGGTAGGAAAGAGGGCAAAATTTGATAAGATGGAAAGATCTTGAGAAGATTCACAAAAAACTAACTAAATTTAATAAGTAAGGAGAGAACATGATCTTGATAAAAAAGATGATAGATTGAAGATAGCAACATCACCACAACTCCGGAAGAAGAGAATAGAAACTAGATCACCGAGAAGAAAATAATGAAGAAGAAAATGAGAACTTCTATCAAAATTGAATTTGACAAGCCACCTTGCAAGAAGAATTGAACGGAGTTGTTGGCAAACCAACAACGAAAAGAACAAGCTTGTTGTGGATTTATGAAAACCATCTCAAATAATGAGTTGACAACGAGGCACTAACGGAACAAGGATAGCTTGGGAGCAACAAGATAAGAAAACTTCTTTCACCAAGAGGATACATAGAGGACTTGGATCAACGATAATTACCATAATAGAAACTATCCTTAGGAAAAGCTTTAGGTGAAATATAATCCAAGATAACTCAATGAAGAAACCATGGGTTGAAAATATCTCATGATCGAAGAATTGGTGGGTTTATTTATTTCATTCTTGAAACAACTTCTCTTTGAGACTCCTCCAATATAGAATGCTATCCTGCACTATAGAATGCTATAACACCACCTCAAAAGCAAAAGGAGGAAGAATTGCACTTTGAAATGCAAGACCAAGAAAGAATACTTGAGGTACTACCACAAGAATCTTGAAGAACACCTTGAGAATGAAGAGATGGTGACCCAACTGAGAGAAAACTTCAACAATGCACCGGAATAACTAAGAGATGAACGAAGAGACAACAATTGAGAAGAATTGGAGAATGAAAGGTGAAAGCTGAGAACGAAGAAATCTTCTGAAATGATGACCTTTGGAGGATCGAGAAATGAAAACAATTTTGAAATGCACCGGTTAGATATGGAAGGAGTTAACTTATGATTGAAAATAATTAGAGGATAACACGAAGCTGAAATGACAGTCTTCACAAGAATGGACAAAAATTCAAGAGAAACTCTCCTTCGGTCTTCCAAGCTGAGAATGATGAGAAGGAACACCACCAAAATTACTGAGACACTCCGGAACAATGAAGAATGAAAGGTTGAGCCAAAGATGAGAATAATTGAATAGATCTTGAAGAAGGGTTATGAATGTTGGAATGCATACTTATGTCATAATTTAATAGAATTGGAGTTATTCGGGAAAAGACCAGGAGAGCCAGCTAAGATACTTGGAGAAACCTATGGGTTATGGGCCCACTCAAAAGAAACACCATTGAAAAGATTGCTCAGAAAGAGAGATATTGCACTGGCATAACTGAAAACTTGATGAGGTTGGGAACCTCAAAATAATTGAAAGGATTGAGAACAAGAAACTCTGAGATATCTAGAACACTCCGGATAGAATGGAGAGATATGAAAAACAAGAAAGACTTGAATAAGAATTTCCAACACAAGAATCATTGAATAAAAAAAATGACATGATGAACACCGAGATCTTGAATTGAATTCAACGGAAAAGAGAACAAGAATGAAGAAATGATGATCTAGAACTCGTGAGAATCTTCACGTTGAATCACCGATTATGATACAGAAGAAAATATAGCGAAGCATGAATGGAAAGAAAGGCAGATGGATGATAATTAAATCACTGAAGAAAAGGGTGGGAGGGCGAGGAAAACAAAGACAACTTGGGGCATATGAGGCGATCTCCAGAAAGAAATGAGAGATTGATCTTGGAAATATTGGAGAAGGTTGAATTCACTTGAAGAGAAGCACACCGACTGAAAAGAATTGACATGATGACTCTGGTTGAAAAGAATTGATAAAACAACTTGATTGAGCAAAATAATCAATTAGCATTCGCATAGAAATATGAGAACAATTCTTTGAAAGATACGAATTCACCACTTGACGTTGAAGCAACTCGAATTACCATATTCCAATAAAACAAAGGATGAGGCTTACAACACAAGCCGGAACAAATTCATGACAGAGATTTCGTCCGATATTTTCGTGTAGGATCGCACGGGCTCTACCCTATGGTAGCCATCATGTACAAGGCAGTGCACACGATGTACGAAGCGTCCCCGAGTCATAGCAAGCTACAAGGACTCTTTAAGACAAAACAAGAACAGCTGTAAGACGACCATGAACAAACGAATCCACTAGATATCGAACCCCAAGCTCACATTATGCATCTGTTGGAAGATTGTCCTATAAGTAACTACTTGAATTCCCACCTAAGAACTTCTGAAATATTCTGGTCATGCAATCGGGTCCACGGATACAAGGAGTAAAATCCATCACTCAACTCCTAGCAATAACACTACCCGTCCAGTGTATCACATCCGTCAAGACATAACCAGAGATCTCAGAAACTCATCTATCTCAGACCCTCGTAATCACCATGATACTAAGTATGGCGGTACCCCTGAACTCTCTGCACCAGTACTAGGGATGTCAGGCTTATCTCGCCACTACTAGTATTGAAGCAATTTCAAACATCCTCTGTCCCGAGATACCAAGAAATCTGAATGATAACGATGTGCTCAAGAATCCCTTGGAGCTCAACTCCCTAGAATAAAATCAACACAGCAGGAGGCACCAAGTCAGAACTCCGTCACATCGACATCATATTGATTGCAAAAATATCCGCGTGATCCTAATTTTTTTGAGGGAGAATAGGAGTAGAATTAAAATTGTTATGTCAAGATTCATCACCAGAGCACAGAAGAGGAGAAAAAAAGAATCCCACTCTCCGATATATAACTAGACTCAAAGCAATTTTTTACTAGACTCGACTCGGCCAAGTTCGATCAATCAAGGGGGCTCCTAGGTCGGTACTGCTCTAATACCAACTTGCAACACCCAAGATGCGGTCCTATCCTTATTTTGGCGCGAGGGCCTCGACAGGGATAGAAATGCATCTTGTCGTTTCGCAAGAATGGATATCGTTACAAGTACGTGTACTGAAAGATGAGTATAAGGAGTTGGCTTAAACTCACCACCAGCTACATCCAGATCTGAAGAAGAGTTGGGTCCGTATACGAGCGAAAACAAACAATAAAAGAACGACGTCCATCCTTGCTTTCCGATGCTGTTGGCCTGGAACCCATCCTAGATCGATGAAGAAGAAGAATAAGAAACTCCAAAAGCACAACCATCATGCTCACATCATAATATCACTTTCCTGTACCTGCTACTCATGTTGTAGTAATCTTTGAGCCACAGAGACTCTGCAATCTCATTTCCAAAGGTATAAAGACTAGCAAAGCTTAATGGGTGAGGTATAGTTAAGTGGTGAGGCTGCAGGAACCGACTAGGCATTTATTTGGGGGTGGCTAACTTACGAGTACAAGAATAAAAGAGGGGGATGATCTACGCATAGCGGACGGGAACTACTGATGATCAAATGAATGATCTTGAATACCTACTTACGTCAGACATAACCCCACCGTGTCCTCTTCCGGATACAGAACTCGTGAGAAGAGACAGTCACGGTTGCGCACACAATTGGCAAGTTTTTAATTAAGTTTACTTCAGGTCGTCTAGAACTGGATGTTAAACAAAGTTTCCACGTTGCCACATAACCGCGGGCACGACTTTCCAAAAGATTTAACCCTGCTGGGGTGCTCCAACTAGTCCATCACAAATTACCACAAGCAGCATAGAAAGGCTCGATCGCGAAACTCGTGATCTCCTCGGATTCCTTAGTGGAAAACCTCAACTCTAAGAAGACCCAAAGTCTCACCGGAATTCCAATGCACAAGAAATTTCGTAAAATGTAAAACTAATCCAGCAAGGCCGCCCGGCGTGCCGACAATCCCGATAGGAGTCGCGTATCTCGTTCTCACGGCACGAATGGATGGGCAAGACGTCGGGTTGACTAAAACCCCGGGTGACCAGGGGGCATCGAACATCGCCCGGTTTGGACCAACACTCATGTGGAGCAATGACCCCGGGGTTGATTAGTTATCCACGGGGTCCGGAAAGTCCTCTGCAATTTCATTAGATTATTAGTCCAATGTAGTACCAAAATTGGGCCTTGCCAAACTAGTCTTAATCTAAAACTAATTATCAAGGGGGTCCCCATAACAACGCCGATCATGTTAGGAGCGCTCAATTATGGAATATAACACTGGTAGCCGAAACTAAGGCGACATAGGTGGAACAAAACACCAGGCTAGAAAGGCCAAGCCTTCCACCTTTTACCAAGTATATAGACGCATTAACTTAAATAGCATTAATATGGTGATATAACAAGGAACCCATGTTATCACATGGAAGCAACTGCACCTGCAACTAGCAACGCTAGCACATGGTTAAGCAAGCGGTAACATAGCCAATCAGTGATTTGCTAGGTTGTATAAAGGTTGAAGGTTCCATGTCAATGTTGAGAGGCTTACATTTAATAGGTGGTAGGCAATGAGTCATAACGAAAGAAACGAGACAACTAGCATGGCATTGATAGTAATGGTATCTAGGGAAATGATCATCTTGCCTGAGATCCCGCTTGGAAGAAGACGAGTGCATGAAGCAGACGAACTGACGTAGTCGAACGGATCCTCACATTCCGACACGCTTGCGGATCTCTATCGAGATGAAGCAAACCGGAAACAAGAATCAACACACTATATTCACCACGGCACAAGCACAAAATGATGCACAACACATATGATGCATTATTGGTTTTAAATATGCAAGGCATGCCATGGCAATTCACGACAATCAAACACTACACATTAAGCGAAGCTCAATATGCAACGAGTTGCATATAGAAGAAACTCCACATACAAATTATTTAGTTCACTCCCGTTTAGGTACTCGGCAATATTAAATGTTGTTGAACAAGGCAAGGGGTGAAGCACAAATAATCTACCTATCTAGGCATTTTAAATGAGGACGGAAATGACATATAGCATCTCCGAACTGACCACGCACGTTAACTTCTAAATCTATCCATATTTGTCCTACTCACGTTTTATGTTTGTTAAACGGCAAAACAAAGTGGTTCACGTGATTCTACTCATCGTTCTAGTACATTTACATATATGGCTCATCTCCAACGGAGCTACGGTTAACAAACTACAAACTAAACCATTTCTAACACGTTGACACGCAAACAAATGCAAACAACACACCTAACAGTTCTAAATATGCATGAGAGTTGGAAAATATTAATCTACGTGAAATTCTACATGTTTTACATATCTACGATTTTCCCATACGACACACTGTTTAAAAGTTATGGGCATTTTAAAAACATGCTATTTTCTGGAAACAAATTAAATCGCAGGTTAGAAAAAAATATACTACGAGCCGAATCTATAGCAGTTGGGCCACACAGTTGTGCACAATATCGCTAAATCGTGCCGGGGCGGGAAATAGAGGCTCGGATGCTCACGAGAGGCCACTTGGACCGGCGGTGCTGCGGGTGGGCTTGCCCACTTGGTGCGCAGGGCTGGGCCACGTGACGCCTAGGCCGCGGGTCAGGCGAGCGTACGGTCAACGGAGCAAGGCAATGGAGACCATGGCGCAGGGAAGCCCGTGGACGGTGACGGCCCCTTCAGGGCAGGGCTCCGACGGGACGAGGAAGGCGGGGGATGGCGGATCCACGACGGGGAACTCCGGATCCTTCCATTCCTGGTGGTTTCGAGGCGAGGCGGCGAGCTTCTTCATAGCCATGGCGAACCTGCGGTACATAGAGGGGAGAGAGAATTGCGGGAGAGGGAGAGCACAGGAAAAGGAGACATGGGGCGCGACGGAGCTCCGGCCTGGGTCCGGCGAGGTAAGGCACGACGACGCGGCATGAGGCGGCGGGTGCAACAATGGCTACGGGCGGCGGTGGCTCCGGCTACGCGAGGTAGAGCACCGATTGGTGCGGGAGGTTGTGGCTGCGGACGCGGGCTCATCCCAGCCTGGCGGCAATGGTGATCCGGGCCTAGGGCGGGCCTTGCTTGGGCCTGGCGGGCCCTAACCGCGAGGTGGGAGGAGGCTGGCGGCGGCTGGAGGTGGAAGGCTGGTGGTTGCGCGGGTTTCGATGAGGGATTAGGGTTTAGTTCAAATTAGGCAAGTGAAGGTGCTATATATAGGGAAAGGGGCTAGGGTTAGTAGTTTTGGGGTGTTTTCGGACCCTCCGATCTCGATCGAACGACTTCGGTTCCATCCTAGGACTGGATAGGCTAGTGGGCTGTGTAGAATAGGCTAAGTGGGGAAGAATGGAGGTTTGCGGTCCGACAACGAAATTTTTAAATACCAAAAAACGTCTCACGATAAACCGATGACGGTGTCGCTACGGTTGGCCGTTCGGTTATGAAACAGACTCCGATTGCGACGAAATTTTGCAGGCGGCCTACCTACATTAAAATAAGACCGCACGCAAAGTTTTACCCAATCCGAGAATATTTATACACACTTTTTAAAACACTATATTATCGATGCTGCGGGCACGTGCATGTGTGGTTGGTTTCGAAACGACCAACGACGAAAAGAGAGAGAGAGCGGGCAACTAATAATAGATGCAAGTTTGAAAACTAGCGGCAACGGAGTGCCGATGCAATGCGTATGATGCGAATGATGCGATGATGAATCCGACACCCAAACGAATCACACGATGAGAACGGAATAAAAGGGGAATCTTCTGGAGCGTCGGTCTCGGGCTGTCACACAGAGGCACTTCATAAACAACATCCCAACCACTCAGATTCTCATCAGTTTGGCACGCCCACGGTAGATAGAAAACTTGGGTCGCATGTTGAGCCGTAATATAGACACACGGAACATCTAAATGGGTGCTTTGTTTGATTTCGACTAGCCCTATATATATGTTCATGAGTCCTTCTAGTCTCCTTCTACTAGAACTAATAATATTTGAAAACTACGACGTTCAGTGGGTTTTCACCATAGAATTGAAATTCATAAATTGCTTCAACTCTTCCATAGTACTCGGTACCTCCTTCGCCGATAGCAGAGACACCACAATTTGTAGATTTCTGTTCGGGCATTGATAGCCCTTTGCCAAAGGTACGAAAGCGATACCCGTTGATGTTGTTTCCTCAAATGAACGGACCTTATAGTCAAAACCATTAGCGGCTTGTCCCAATTTGGCGTCCATAGACTCTGAATCAGCCTACAAGTTTAATACAAAAGGATTACTACATTAGCCGCAAATTAGACTAATAAATGAAATAGTCCATTATTGATAATTACCGTTTGTCTGAACCAAGAGATGAAACTGGAATAGCCGCCTCCATGCTTTTCCAGAAGCTCATACTCTTCGACGGAATCCTTTTGGATCACCGCTCCATCCGAGAATTTGGCAACATATCGACTGTTTCAAATATCCAGGAATAAGATTAGTTCAAAGGAATTACAAATTGCGGGAAAATGTACCGAGAACTTACTTGATGTACGACCACACTTCTATTAGGTTGTCGAAGATATACAACCAAGTGGTCCGCCATTCTTCGACATCCAACACTATTGGTTCGAAGCACTGGTTGGTGCGAGCTTTCCTTTGACTAGGCCGAGGTTGGATCCACCTTTTTAGGGTTGCCATCATTATATCGAGGCTTCGGATTATGCAAATGATGATTTCTAGCTTCGTAGTGTGGTGTCACGAAGTTTGCCACCTCCTTAGTAATGAATGCCTCGGCCATCGATGCTTCAATTCTATGTTTATTTTTACATTTTTCTTGAAGCGTCTTCTGGATACTTTTAGTTGCAAAGCACCAACGTTTATGCATGGGCCCACCCAATCTTGCCTCAATCGGGATATTTAAAATCAAATGATGCAATGGATTAAAGAAGCACAGTGGAAAGATCTTCTCTACTTTGCACAGCAACTCCGACGCCACCTCCTCCATGTCATCTACCATGCGAGGCGACAGTTCTTTCGCACAAAGAACACAGAAGAAATAGCTCAGCTCTACAAGTATTAGCCATTCATCCTCAGGAATAAATCCACAAAACATCACCGGCATTACCCGCTCAAGTCGTATGTCTTGAACCCATTATCCCAAGCTCCTTGCAATTCATCCTTAAGAAGCTGCACATACACATTCATATTCTTCCCCGGATAGTTGGGCCTTGGAATTATCAAAGTCAGGAATATGTTCTTTCTTTGCATAATCTGTCCATGGGGGATTGAGTGGAATGACAAGTACATGCCAACTACTATATTGGCTTGCCGTCATACCAAAGGGATTTAACCCATCTGTGCCGACGCAGACACGAGGATGCCTTAGATCTGCCGCTTTATCTGGATGTAATTCATTGAAGTGGTTGCATGCTTCCGCATCCGATGTGTGTATTAACAAATTATTCCCATCTGCATCTAGTTCGGTTCTTTTGCCCAATTTGTGCCATGACATTTGTCTGGGCACACTGGTCGACCATGAAAAGATGTTGAAATCTTGGTATGATTGGCATATACCGAAGAACATTAACTGGGATTTTGGTCTGCCTCTTCTCACCCATACCGTTATCTACCACAACATACCTTGAAGACTTGTAAATGGGACAATAGTTCAAGTCCGCATACTCAAGCCTAAATAAGGCACATGCTTTCTCACACGCATCTATATTCTCATAGGGAATCTTAAGTACACATAGTATTTTGTCCGACTGGTATAGGTTTGCAGGCATGACATGGACTTTAGGTAGAAAGCGTCGAAATAGTGTCATCATCGCGTCGTATCATTCTCTACCTAAGTTGAATTGAGCCTTCAGAGCCATTACTTGTGCAATGGTATCCAACTGACAAAGCTCAGTGTGCTCGTGGAGAGGACGTTTTGAAGAGTCCAACATTTCATAGAAGGCCTTTGGAGATTCCTCCATCTCATTGTCCGAATCCCGAGAATCATCAATGTCTTCCACCAAGGCTACGAACCCGGTACCATGCTCGTTGGTGCGACAACGAACCACATGAGCTCTCGTATGTTGAGCACACTCACCATGAAATGTCCACACCGTATAATCACACGTAAAACCCCTCTTCTGCAGGTGTTTAGCCATCTCATCATGTGTCCCATTTTTAAAGTTGTCACACCCAGGACAGGGGCACTAGGTTTTTCTCTGGCCATTTGCAAATGCGGCTTTCACAAACTCCTTGGTTTTTGTTAACCATTCTTTGGTCATCTCTTTCTTACTAGTATGATCGGTGTACATCCACGCACGATCACTCATATTGCCTAGCTACTAAACAAAAAAGAAATATATATATATATATATATATATATATATAATTCAACATATATATTCATTAGATAATCAAGTTTGTTAGTTTTATTATGTCCGTGCAACCTACACACTAATAGGTAAAGATAGGTCCTAATCCCACCCGAGTATGTATAGATTGGGTTCATTTTCCCATGCTCAGCTCCAGTCCCGATGCAGGATTTTGGCAGCACCTCCCTGTTGTTCGCCTCATACACGTATCGGCTATAAACAAAGAGGATGTGTACCCGGAGAACAACAGGGAGGCACCGACAAAAATATGCATCGTATCCGGAGGAGAGCATACTGGAAAATGAACTCAATCTACACATACTCGGGCTGTCCAGGGGTAACGTTGGATAATTTTTAAGAATCATAGTTATAAATATACGTAAATGCATGCATATTTATAACTGAACCCTTTCGAACAGGAGACATATACTGGCCACGCATACTGATGATTTAATGTACCTATATCGAGCAAGTTTCCTTGGCACAAAGACCGGAACAGAGCAAATGAAGGGGGGAGGAGGAGATGACAATTGTGCTCACCCACGAACTCAGGGACGGAGCTCGTCGAACGCACGGGGAGGTCGTCGATCACGAGACCCTCGCAGCGACGAAACAACTGCACATGTAAATACACCCGATCAACACAAATATTCTGTTTTTATAACAAAATAAAAAATATAAGACCTAACTCATAATTTACAAAACTATGACCCCGTCGGCCTCTAGAAGGCCGAAGAGCACCTTTTCGGTCAATAGGAGGCCGAATAGGTGTCACAGTTGGGGGGGTGAGTGGCGTCGGGTGCGGCATATTAACAGCTGCGTGTGGGATTGTAATGGCGATCTGTTAGTGACATCTTCTCGTCACCACACGCAGGTGCTGGTGTCTAGTGTCATACCGGGGTGTCGTGCCATGATGTCGTTGGGGTGTCATGCCGGGGTGTCACCGAGGTTGTGCCGGGGGCCCTCCGGAGGGGTGTCACCGGGGGTGTCATGCCGGGGTGTCGTGTCGGGGGTGTCATGGAAGGGGCTCACCGGAGGGGCGTTGCCAGGGCGTCGTGTCGGGGTGTCATGTCGGGGTGTCGTTTTCTTCTACTTCCTATTCTTGTTTTCCCCTCTTCTTCCTTTTCTTCTTCTTCTTCTTCTTCTTCTTCGCCTTCTTCTTCTCCTCCTCCTCCTCCTCCTCTTCTTCTTCTTTTCCTTTTTTCTCTTCTTCTTCTCCTCCTGTCCTCCTCCTCCTCCTCCTCTTCTTCTTCTTCTTCTTCTTCTTATTCTTCTTCTTATTATTATTATTATTATTATTATTTCTTCTCCTCTTCTTCTTCTTCTTCTTCTCCTCTCCTCCTCATCCTCCTCTTCTTCTTCTTCTTCTTCTTCTTCTTCTTCTTCTTTTCTTCTCCTCCCCATCTTCTTCTTCTTCTTCCCATTCTTCCTTTTTTCATTTATCCTCTTCTTCTACTTATTATTCTTTGTTTTTTTTGCACTAACCTAATTAATCTAAACTAACAATAACCTAATTAACACTAAAAGTGACCTAAACTAACACTAAGAGTGACCTAAACTAACCTAATTAACCAAAACTAACATATGCAATGAAATGAAAAACAACAAAATCAAATAAATAAAGAAGAGGGCTGCGGGGAGGGGGGTCGTGCCGCAGGCTGGCTCCGGCGGGGGGCTCGCCTCACAGAAGGAAGGGGGTGGCACCACTCTAGTGGAGGAGGTTTCTTCGGTGGGGTGGGGGTGGGGGTGGCGCCGCTCTAGTGGGGGAGGGTTGCGGGGAGGGGGGCACCATGGTGGGGGAAGGGGTGTGTGGCTCCAATGGTGAGGGAAGGGAGGGTGGCACCAGCGGTGGGGAAGGGGGGTGGCGCCACGGCATTTGCGGTGTGGGGGGGGGGAAGGGAGAGAGACAGGGGGGAGAGATAGGGGCCGTGGTGGGGCCTCACGACCGTTAGATAGGGAAGGGCTTTGCCGTTTGCGAGCGAACGACAAAGACCATAAAGGCAGACGACGAAGCCACATCGGACGACATCCGTTGACCTAGCCAGCCACACAATTCAATGGGGGCCAGATGGTCTCTTTGCCGTCTACCTTTAAGGGCTTTGCCGTCAGCTGGCTGACGACAAAGAAGGGACTGATGGCAAATAGAATATTTCCCATGAGTCCATTCTTTGCCATGAGTTTTGTGGAAGCTGACGGCAAATAACTTCTTTGTCGTCTGAAACTAGACGACAAAGAATTGACTGACAACAAATTCTATGATTCCAGTAGTGTGGTTTTGATACCCATGCTCCTCATTTGCTTGTTTTTTGTTGTTGTTGTTTCCTTTGTTTTATTTAGATAAGATCTAGAGCAGGGTTCTCTACGACCTTTCCCCCTTTGTAGCAAAACCACCTATCAAATACAATGGCTAGCATGGTGCATTCGCAACCAGAGGTCTCGGGTTCGACCCCCCTCTCGAGCCCCCTTTTTTCCATTTAGTGTTTAATTCACCATGAGCTAACACTGGGCCCGTGTACCTACTAGTCATACTCTAAGTGGCCCTTGTGATGCTGCCAGTGAGACCCCCTCTATTCTTTTTATGTGTATTTTACTGTTTTATTAAATCCATTTTAGGAATATTCCAACCAGGGAAATGTCCAATTCTGGATCTGTCCAGAATAGGAATATGCCAAATTTGGCATATGACTATGTTATTACTAGGTGCGTGATTTTTCATTTGTGTGTGTGATTGATTTTTCTACAACAACATAGCCTTATGATATATGAATTTGGGGTAAAAATCCAAGGAATCCAATGGTGGCATAAGTTTTGTCATTTGAGAAAGTTTGTGAAATGCTATTTTGTGCTAAGATGCCATTTTGTTAATTTTGTGTGGAGCAATCCTTGCACCCTTTGTCAAACTTGTAACATGAATGTTGTAGTGTTAGGGAGTACTAGGTCCTGGAATTTTTATTTTCCATGAAAACTTTGTGTATCTATATGTTTCTTGCTATGAACATGTCATCTCAATATTACTGTTTTTGGGGTATGTTGAAATATGAGTCTGAAAACTGTTTCAAGTGGCTGTGTTGCCATGATGTTTGGCATGCATCTACAAGATCTTTGTGATGGTACGTTGGGGTGAATTAAAGAGCATGTTGTCCTCTCTCAAATGGCTCCATTAGTTTGCAAAATGGGTTTTGCATCTTAGCTATTCTTAGTGTCAAACATGCCATGTTGATGAAAATTGCTGTGAATTCACCTTGTGAAATTTGACTAAGTCTTAGAATGTGCTATTATCATCATGCCATGTTTAGAGGATGCTATCATGATTCCTGTTCAGTTTTAGCTCGTGTTTAGTGGGACTGAATTGTAATAGTTGTTGCCTTCTATTACCCTGTTAAATCTCATGCCATGAAAGCTACTGTAGAATAGAGTTTTATTGATGTCAATATGCCATCATGATAAAACTACTAGTGTAAAACTGATATTTTCTCTAAGTCCTAATCCATTATAATTTTTGCCATGTTATGAGCTTGATTGCCATTGATACATGAACATATCCATGTTGTTGTTAGCTATGGGTTATTATAATCTTTGATAGCTGCATATTATGTCTTGGTTGAACTTGATGGGTGGGTGTTGGTGTTAGTATTCATATGAACAAAGTGGCATGTTGTTGTTTGTGGATAGATTGCTTGTTGGATTGTTTTGTGCTTTGTGTGAGTTGTACTTCTTTGTTTTGCATGATATTTAGGTTTATTTCACCTAGAATTTCGTGCCCAATCTAGTGGCATACTTGGAATGCCAAGGAATTTCCTCTAGCCTCTCGCAAATTCTGTTCTATCGTAGTTGCCTTCTATATCTTGTAGTGTGAGTTCCAAGAGATCCGTAACTCGGTTTGTGACGTTCTTTATATGCATTTGTGTCGTTTTCTCGTGATGCTTTCATTTTTTCAATGTTCATGCATGCTAAAATAATAAATCTTGAGGTTCTGTCCAGAATAGTGATAACTACATAATTGCATGAGAAAAATGATGAGTTTAGCATTGCCATGCTTCACTCACACCGTATTCATGCATCATATGTTCGAGCATCATGCCACAGCTGTGTGTTTATTGGATGTTGTGTTTTATTTTGGGTAGCATCAGGTGCCGAGAACAAGTATGAGTATCCCGTTGAGAACGTTCCTGAAGAGCAAGAATTTTATCCCTTAGAAGAAGTGCCACGCAATATGATCCTGACCTTGATATCGTTTCTAATTTTGTTATGCTTAGTTCTCTCGCTTCCATCACTATTTATCACTGCCTACCACCAGAATATCAATCCTTCAAAAAGTTCCATGAAAAGCCTCTAACCCTCCACATCCTAGTGAACATTGTTTGTCTAAGTTAGCGCTTGCTAAACCTTGTTATAGTATTGCTAGTTGCAGGTGTAGGTTGAGCCATGTGTTAACATGGAATTTTTTTGAATATCATCTTATTACTGCTATTTAATTGAATGGACATATATACCTGGTGAAGGTGGAAGTCTTGGCCTTTCTTCGGTGTTCTGTTCCGCGTTTGCCGCCCTAGTTCCGTTTACCGGTGTTATGTTCCATATTGAGCGCTCCTAACATGCTTGGGGTTGTTATTGGGACCCCTTGATAATTCGTTTTGAGTTAATATTCTTCTAGCAAGGCCCAACATTGGTATTAAATTTTCTAAACAACTTAATAAAAATGCATAGGGAATAGATACCCCGTGGATACTTAATCTACAACCCGGGCCAGTGCCCCTCATGAGTGTTGGTCCAACCGGGGAGACTGCGGGGCCACCATGGGGCAACTTGAGGTTAGGTTTGACTCGTAGTGTGACCCATCCGTTAGTGCCCTGAGAGAGATATGCGCCGCTCCTATTGGGATCTGGCTTGCCGGGCAGTCTTTCTAGATTTGTCTTACTCTTAGTGAATGTCTTGTGCACTGGGATATTGGTGATACTCCGGGCTATCTCGACGTTGAGGTTTTCTCTCCAGAGCAGCTTGTGATAGTTTGTGATGGACTAGTTGGAGCACCACTTGAGGGTTAATATCTTTTAGAAAGTTGTGCCCACGGTTATGTGGCAACTTGGAAATTTGTTTAACATCCGGTTATACAAAACTTGATGTAAACTTACTTAAAATATGCCAACTGTGTGTGTAACCGTGACTGTATGTGCTCATGAGTTTCTACTCCGACTGAGAAAATGGTGGGGTTATGATTGAGGTAAGTAGGTGTTCAGGATCACTTCTTGATCATGCTAGCTCATGACCGATATGCGTAGACCACTCAATTTACTTTATGTTCTTGTAAGCTAGCCACCAAATATGCTTAGTGCTGCTGCAACCTCACCACTTATCCATACCACACCCAATAACTTAATTAGACCAGATATCATGGTCGCAAGATTGTTGTGTCCCCGTGGCTCATAGATTTCTACAACACCACAGGTCTAGATACCGTAGATCCAGAGACGTCCGATGCTTAACAACTCCAGTGGGAGTTCGATGAGGAGAGCAGGAGCATGTACATGACGTACCCCGACGAGTAGAGGACCCTGGTCGTCTCTTGGGCTAGCGAGAGAGACTCATTGCAATTTTATCATTCATTTTCATCCATAGACGGACCCTGTCTTATGGATGATTGAAATAATGTTGTGTGACTTGTAATTTAGCATGTGGAGAGTGTAAGCCAATACATATACTCATCTCTTCATAAATCTATTTGCAATGATTTATGTACTTGTGAAACTCTGAAATGCGCCTCTATCCATATTAAGGCCTCGCCCCAAAATATGGATAGTGTCACATCTTGGTTGTTATAGTTCTGCTGCTTTGGTCCACCCCTCATGAGACTCGCTGAAGTGTGGAAGGCAACACTTGACCCGCCGCTATGCTAGCTTCTTCTGCTTCGCATAATGCCTGAGCCGCATCAACAATTTCTTGTGCATGTGAAACCACATGCCGAGTTGGGGAATTCCAAGCCTATTGCCTGCAGCCACTGCTAGACATCACAAGGGACTCTACGTGTCAACTCTTGTTGTGAATTGCATAAGGAGTAGACTGAACCCATTCTAGACTATAGGAATACTGCGCCTGTTGAGTAACTGAAGTCTTCAACATCTCAATGGCCTTCCTAGCTTCAACTTCAATTGGAGTATTTCCTGTGATCGGGAGTTATTTGAGGTTACAAGTCGCCACTAGCATGTTGTCCACCGGATTGGAGAAGTGACCTGCTGGTGTATGGAAATGACGAGGCAGTGACTGAGCGGTCGGTGGTTGATCCTCCCGTGGTTGTCCAGTACCTGACGTACGATGCAGAGTGTTGAAAAAACATGCCTGCTCGAGGTTAAGGGCAAGCAGCTCTCGCGCCTCCTCCGGTGAACTATCTCTGAGGCGTCTCGATGAAGACCTAGTTGCCAAGCTTCTGCCTTCAAGTGTTCTGCATCATTGTGAATGTGTGTGTCTAACTCCGTCATGCAAGTATTCTCAACAACGGTCTACTCCTGAACTTTACTCATCTACGCGTGAAGTTTGGTTAACTCTATATTACGCTCGACTTGATTTTCCGCGGTCACTGGTGTGTCCAGACGCTTCGTAATCTCTGCTATCAAGTCGACCATGGCTTGAGACAACATTTTGCTCGACCCCACAATGTCTGGAGCTGGTGCCGAGCTACCGAAGGCATTAACTGCTTTAGCCGTCGTGGAATTGTGAGCCACCATGGTCCGTTCCATGTAAACAATAGTCTGTCGGGGTAGATCGAGGGACTCTGGGTCGGCCTCACTATTAGGATAGCTCTCAAGTCTACCATCAAAAAGCGGGTAAATTGACTCGGTGTCTCCAACCGATGACTCACTGTTAGAGTAGATGAGAGTATCTTTGCTTGTCACAAAATTATCTGCAAGGTTGACCCCCTGAGTGAAGCCAACAAAGACATACTTCTGGCCCGCTTGAGACCAACCGAGTTGAGGACGCTGAGCCGGCTCGACGATGTCGATGCAGATGTCCAACTCGGGTCCTGACTCGCTGATCTTGCCGATGAACACATGGATCTTGACAAAGGGGACCTGGTACCCATACTCGATTGAGCCGACCTTGGGCCCCTACATGAATAATTGATGTAGAGTTTGCCTCGGCGGCTCTTGGTCATCTAGCCGATCGCATATCCCTCGATCCCTGGGAGAGCTCCCTCCAAGAACTCAAACCATCGTGCGCTGGCCCCATGGTGGGCGCAAACGGTCGTGGTTTTGACATGACAGATGTCCTCATGATAGGACTAAGTCTAGGAGCCAACAAAACTAGGTGGTTGCTTGGATGGGGTTGATCGGGAACGAGAGACAAGGGTTTGCCCAGGTTCGGCTCCTCCGATGGAGGTAAAAGCTTACGTCCTGCTTTTTGTGTTATTGATGATGATCTCGATTACAAGAGTGCAAAATCGCTAACCTAGCTCTCGAGGATTTCTTACTTGTCCTTTCTACCTTAGGACCTCGATTCATATATAGGTTGATGATGTGAGTTTACAATAGAGTCTGGGTCGTACTACAGCCCGTGACTAAGTGTAATTCCTATTTATCTTATCTCTGAAGTATAATAAACATATGGTGCCTTGCTTCTATGAGCCGACCTTCTTGGATAGGTCGCCTCCTTGGTCCTAGACTTCTGGGTCTCTAAGGCTTGTGGTCAACCATGCCTTGGTTCGCCACCTTGACAACCGGGTTAACTTCCTGACGGGTTATCCCGTGGGGTATTTCAACATGCCCTGTAGCTCGATGAGCGGTACTAGCACACAAAACAGATGTTTATTTGAATGTTCAGAGGTGGCATGTGCAAATTTACTTGGAACAACAGGGTAATACCGCATAATGGTAGGTATGGTGAATTCATTTGGAACGACTTGGGTTTAAGGATTTGGATGCACAAGCCGTATTCCTGCTTAGTACAAGTGAATGCTAGGAATAGACTGGGAAGCGACGAGCTAGGGAGCAAAAACAATCATAATCATGCATTTAGGATAATTGACATTGAACGCTAGCATGAGTAGGATATGACCACTCTAAATATAAATACCACGAAGGCTGCATTAATATTGAATCAACTACATGTTTGCACATGTGGCAAGTCAAGCCACTCAAATTACTGAGAGGATACATAACTAACATACTATACCACAATCATTTTAATGCTAGTTTACACACAAGATAAATGATTATGCACTCCTAGCTATTTAAGCATGTCATGAGCAACTATGATCTCTGATTTTCATCACAAATATATTTACTCATAATATGCTGAATTAAGACCGAACTGTGTTTGATCCATCAATCGCGAATGATATAGTTCTAGCTCCATCGCCAATAACAAAAACCGTGTGCGATGGCAAAACCATCAAATATGATTTATAAAAGACTTACGTGTGCGATACAGTCGGTTCTTACGAAATGTTTCTGATTAGCCAGGATAACACAAACGGTTAACAAAATACATACGTGTGCAAAGTACAACATATAGTGCACTTAGATCAAATGTTTGCGCTAATCTAGCATAACACAAACGAGTTACATAATAAGGTATGTGTGATACTCGACAAATAATTCATTCATTAGAATTGTGTAGGAGGACCAATAATAACCCAAACGATTCATCTTGACAAGCTGTGTGTTTTGTGGTCAGAAGGTTACTGCTAAACAATTGTCATCGATTGACTAAATCATCACTGATGCTATGTAGGGTAGTGTCATTTGCCTTTATTAATATCATATATGTTTTAATATTATTATCCGTGTGCCTGCTCGTCACCCCGTCCTCCTCTGTCACGTCTTCTTACCGCGTTGCCGCCCAATGAATGTAGTGAAAGCTTCGGCACCACACAAGTGTTTCTTTTGGCCACCCTTGCCTCGATGAGCCCGTTCCCTCGCACAACCATGTAGGTTCCCGTGCAAAAAACTGCGCTACGACTCTAGCTTCCCGACTACAAGTGCATCAAGTGCCCCCTAGTGATTTTGGTGTATTTAAGACTTATATGTTAAGAGACTAATACAGGCTCTATAAGTCGCTGACGAGTTTGATATATTCGTTGAATGTTGACCCCTAAAAATGAATGTCTTCAACGGAAGACTTTGATACTTTCCTGAATATTTTGAAAGTGAGGAAATTGGTGTGTCCTTGAACGTATTGATGTGAGGATTATGAAGCATGAAGACTTTAGTTTTCGTAGTTTCATTTCCTTTCTTTTGAGTCAGAGGAACACCATAATGTTAAAGGGCGTCGATTTAATACTGAGGAAAAATTTCGAAGTGATGCTCATCTCAAAGCCTACACATAACCAATCCTTCGACTGAAGCCTTTGGAAATATCTTGCAGTTCGGTCAAGTTCCTCAGTTACATACACTCCCAGACAACGATGCCGAAAAAATGTCTTGATTACCCACAAGTATAGGTTGTCGCAACAGTCTTCACATGTAGTATTACACCCTAATTTATTGATTGTACACAAGAGGAGCCAAAGAATATTTATGTATCTTAGTAGTTGAGTTGTCAATTCAACCACACCTAGAATATCTTTCTGCAACAAAGTTTTAGTAGCACAACAAAATAGTACTAGAAAGAGTAACATTAGCAGTTTTTAGTGATTGTAATAGCAACAATGTAACTTAGCAAAGATGAATATGCGAAAAGCGTAGGCATTGGATCGGTGATGGATAATTATGTTGGATGGCATTCATCATGTAGCAGTTACACACTAGAGCGACACAGAACAAGCTCCAATTAATCAATGTAATGTAGGCGTGTATTCCATATATAGTCATGCATGCTTATAGTAAGAACTTGCATGACATGTTTTGTCCTACCCTCCCGTGGCAGCGGGTTCCATAAGAGAATCTAAGGGACATTTAGTCCTCTTTTTAATTGAGAAATGGAACAAAACATTACCACATAGTGAATCCATGAACTCCTCAAACTACGGTAATGACCGGAAAGAATCCCAATTATTTTTACCTTGGGGTATGTGGATCATGACATGTAGTAGGTGCATACAATTTGCAAGATAGGAGAAGAAACACTCTCACATTTATGATACATAATAGGTTCATATCTGAAATCATGGCACTCAGGATCTAGTAACAAGCATTAAGCATAACAAAGTCATAGCAAAATCAATCTCACAACATAGTGGACACTAGGGATCAAGCCCTATCAAACTAAACCAATTACATGATAAATCTCATCCAATCCCATCACCTTCCAGCAAACCTACAAAGGAATTACTCTCTCTCGGTGTGGAGCATCATGCAGTTGCTGATGGAAAAGGGTTGGTGATGACGACGGCGATGAATCCCCCTCTCCGGAACTCCAAACGGACTCTAGATGAGCCCTCCCAAGGAAGAACAAGAGGTGTCGGCGGCCCTATCTCATAAAATGCAATGAAAACTTCTCTCTTTTTTTCTCGGGGAATAGGAATATATTGGCTTGGAATTAGGGTTAGCGGAGCCGTATAGGCCCCACAAGGCATCAGGGTGCACCCAGGGGGGTGGGCGTGCCTTCTTGCCTTGTGAAAAACTCGCAACTCCCATCGAGTGGTTCTTCGCTATATTATTTTTGGTATATTCCATAAGAAATCTCCATAATGTTTTGTCCAGTTCGAGAACTTTTAGTGTTGCACAAAGACACACCGTGGAAGTCATGCTGAGAACATCGTTAGTACGAGTTAGTTTCATTCAAATGATGCAAGTTAGAGTAGAAAACAAGAGCAAAATTATTTGCAAAAGTAGATATATTTTGGACATATGAGCAAATGCTATTAGTAAAATTGAACTAGATAGTTCATACTTCGTAAATCTCGAAGGGTAGTTTCTGGGGCACGTCATGTTGGCGAGAGCTTGCCCAAAGTTGGCGGCAAGGTGTTCCTGTTGGTCGAAGCGTGGATCGGTACCACTAACATATGTACCTACAAGCAACAAGTAAATGTTGTATGCTAAACTTCAATTGCCCAAATGATGTAAAACACCATAAGATATTGGTATGCGTCTAACCTTGATGGTAAACAACATCATCGTGCATTATGACCCTACGTAAGTACATGGAAATGCATGTTAACTACAACATGGTTAATTCTACTTGTAATCTGCGTTGGGTTTTACCCCCTAAGAGGGAGGAAATGCAACACATTAGAGATAAGTATTTCCCTTAGTGAGAACCAAGTTTATCGAATCAATAGGAGAACCACACAAATTCTCGTCGTCAACACCTACACACGAAGAACCAAACACTTGCACCCAATGAGGCAAGAGGATGATCAAGCCCCTTAAACTCGTTACTTGCAAGGATTAAGTAGTGATAGATATAAAATATAAATATAAAATAATAGAATAGAATATAAATGGCAGAAATATTTTTAGTGTTTTAGTAATATATTTTGTGTAGACCTGGGGGCCATAGTTTTCGCTAGAGGCCTCTCTCTCAAAGATAATATATGGTGGGTAAATAAATTACGGTTGGGCAATTGAGAGAGTAGAAAATATTTATGAAATATTTGTTCACAAAAATGATCATATATATAGGCATCATGTCCATAAGCAAGTAGACCGACTATTGCCAGCATCTACTACTATTACTCCACTCATCAACCGCTATACAGCATGCATCTAGAGTATTAAGTATGAAACAGAGTAATGCTTGAGAAAGAGTAATGATTGGAGCAATATAACTATTCACTACAACAGACGTGTTAATTACACACTACAGACAACCTAACATATTGAAATTGAAATTGACACGGTTAAACACCATAAGCTAGGTGTTGCTAGAGTGAAGAATGGCCCTGTTGGCTAGAAAAAGGTACGAAAAATAGCTAAGACGGGTAAGGCGTGTTTACTACAACATGCTTAACACATCAACCATACAGAACATAGCCATTATAATTGGACTTGGTAAAATTGAGCTGAACAATTCATACTTGATAAATCCTGAGGGTTAGTTGCTGGGGCACTTCAACTCGGCGAGAGCGTGCCCAAAGTAGGCGGCGACGACAATGAGGTGTTCTTCTGGGTCGACATGCACAATGGCCACCGTGCCATTGACCGGCATGAGCTCTTCGACCTATGTATGATATGTAATTGGGATTACTAAGGGATGCTCAGCTATAGTGGGTGGGGATCTGGAGGCATGAGGGTATTCTCCAGGTTCCAGCTATGCAATTGGTCCGGGAAGGTGATGGAGATTCGTGATCACCTCACTAGATCGACAAGAACGTAGATGTGGTTGTGGTGGCGGCGATTTGGGCTGCAGGGAGGTGGTAAAGGTTGTCGCGTGGAGATAAGGAGAAATGTGATGGGTAGGTATGGGTTGATGCGAATCCAACATATCTATAATTTTTGGTTGTTTAATGTTGACATATTATCATTCTATACACTTTTTTTGTATTTATTTACCACTTTATATTATTTTTGGGCACTAACCTATTGACCCCAGTGCCTAATGCAAGTTGTTGTTTTCTGTTTGTTTTTCCACTTTTCAGGTTTTTATTACCAAACGAAGTCCAATTGACCTGAAACTTTTTGTGGATCTTTTCTAGACCAAAACAAGACCATGAAGCATCAGAAGGAGGCAAGAGGACGCACAAGGGCCCCACAACCTAACAAGGCGCACCCTGGGGGCACCCTGATGGTTTGTGGCCCCCTCATCGCATCTCCCACTCTGTTCTCTAGGATATATTGCAAAAACCCTAGGAGAGGTCCCGAAACACTCATTACACAATCTAGAGCTCCGTTTCGGCACTCTACCGGAGGGGGGTCGATCACAGAGGGTCTCTTCATCAACCTTGATTCCCTCATGATGATATGTTAGTAGTTAACCATAGACCTATGGGTCCATAGACAGTACCTAGATGGCAATCTCTCTCTCTTTTGTCTTCAATACAGTGATCATCGCATCTTTGCTGTTATCCATATGATGTAATCCTTGCGTGATGTGTGTTTGTTGGGATCCAATGAATTGTTGGTTTATGATCATATTATTCATGATAAATATTTGGGCCTTCTCTCATATATAATATGATTCTTATGTGCATGATTATGAGAACTTCATAATTCTCTCCGATCAATTGAAATAGTTTGGCCTACTAGATTGATATATCTTCGGTGAGAGAAGTGCGTTGTAGTAGGTACAACCTGGAAAGTTATATATCCCAGTGACAGAAGGGGAAAATATGCATCTTTTTGTGCTGCTACTAATAGTAAAATAATGGGGTTTACTCATATGGGTTGAGTTTACTTTGTCTACATCAGGTCATCATTCTCCAAGCATTACTTCGTTTGGCATGAACTTAATACGTAGAGAGGCAAGCATAGAAGCGCTCTTGACTTGAAGTAATAGTAATAGGTGCAGGATGGAGTCATCCTATTTATTTATGGACATGATGCCTATATTTATATGATTATTGTCGTGAAAATTGCATAACTATCCGCTCTTCTATCAATTGCCCAATAGTAATTTGTTTACCCACCGTGTGCTATTTTCATTAGAGATGCCATTAGGGAAAACTATGGCCCGCGGGTATATTCACCATATTTTTACAAAACTTCCATTATCTTGTTGTTATTTATTAACTTTTATTTTACTTTGCATTTTATAGTCTTTAACAATTATCTATACACCTCATTTTCTTGCAAATAACAAGACCAAGGGGATTGACAACCCTCTTGCGCACGTTGGGTGCAAGTTGTTTGTTCTTTTGTGTGCATGCACTGAAGATGGTTGTGGTTGATATTCCTATTGGTATGATAACTATTGTTTTCATAACTGAGGGAAATACTTACCCACATTGTTCTGCGATAACCCATTCCGCATCACAAAAAACCCAACATAGATCACAAGTATCAGGAAGGATTTCTCGCGTCGTTGCTGGGGAATATCATCACCAACTACCAAGTAACTTCACAAAAAATTTCATTCAATTCGTCCTATTTTTTATTCTCTTATTTGTTTTTTCTCTACAAAAATTAAAAATACAAAAATATTTACCTTTTTTGTTACTAGTTTGAAGTCATGACGAGTTCTACCTTTGTTCGCGTTACTCCCAATAATGATGTTCTCAATTGTAAACAAAGGGGAGGATAAAGTTTGAAAGATGCATGGTATAGGATTTTCTATTCTCAAAATAAAGAAATAATAAGTTATCCACCACTACCTTGCTTTATAATTTCTAGGTTGGTGTGACAACTTGGTATAGGTTTGTCCTTGACACTATCACCGGTGGGATATTTTTGATGTGTGACACTTTGGATTCCTATAATGATATTGAAAATCTTGTTGGAATGCCACCTATTATAATTAATGACACCAATTTAACATTGGAACAAGTCAAGCAAAATATTGATGCTATTGAAAGGAAAATGGTTACTATTGAACCAATTGAGGAGTTAGATAAAAAAACTGCATAACCATATCACTCAATTTGGGTCACGAATAGGAAGGACTTTGAAAACTTTGAAGTAAAAGGATGCTATCATTGATGAGAGGGTATAACAAGGTTTGAATATAATTGACAAAATGGAGGAGGTGATTGACAAGGTGGGTTCCGCTTTTACACCATCCAAAATCAATTATGGTACTTCTCGAAGCAAGAGCCCCAAGTTCATTTACATTCCTAAGAGTGTTAGTACACCTCCTACCAAAAGGAACAAATATCGTTTGCTGGACACACCTATTTGAGAGAGAGACACCATCATCATAATTTTTTAGAATACTCTATGTGCTTCACTTATATCTTTTGAGCTTAGCAGTTGCTCTAGTACTTCACTGATATCTTGTTGAGCATTGTGGCAAATAGATTTTATAGAAATAATATGCTCTCGTTCTTCACTTATATTTGTATGAGAATTAATAAATAGTGACAGTAGTTTGCGTGGGTCATAAGACTAGATAAAAAAATAATGGGTGTTCAATGAGTGATAATTAAAACCATTATGTAGCACATATAGAGAAATTGTGGTTAATGATATTGATGTGGTGATATGAAAAGGTGTGAGTGCACAATCATTAATTCAGAGAGGTGTTGATATTAAGAGATTTCAAAACAATTTGATCATCTAAAAAATTAAAAGAGCATGGTGATCATGTGTGAGCATTTCGATTCCACGTTGAAAACCTAGTGTTGTTTCAAGTCGGAGTCGCACCATAGTTAGCTCCTACCAACCCTCTCCCTCGGGTCATATGAGTAGTACTTTGATTTGTGATAATACTAACAAAACTTTGCAATAAGTATATGCGTTATTAATGACTAATGTGATACCACGGACATACGCAATGTCACCTCCGCATATTTGCTAGCCTCTTCGGTACCGTGCATAGCCCTTTCTCACCACGAGAATTGGTGCAACTTTCACCGGTCCATCCAAACCCCGTGAAATTACACAGTCTATCGCACATATGCCTTATTATATCCTCCTCAAAACAGCCACCATACCTACCTATCATGGCATTTCATTAGCCATTTCGAGATATATTGCGAGGCAAATTCCATCGTCACTTCACATGACTAGTTAGTTCAACATCAAATTGCTTTGCATTATCATATAGAACTGAAATAGTATTCGTGGAAAAGCCACTGTTCATTATAGGTTTTGTGAAAAATCCACCAATTATAGTATGCCGAATACATGTCACACCAGATCATTGCACATCTTGGTACACAACAAGAGGCATTCATATTTGAGTCATGTTGCTTCATAGTTCATCATATCGAGTTATCAATGAGTTGTAAGTAAATAGAAGTGTGATGATCATCATTATTAGAGCATTGTAGCAGCGAAGAAATAAATATGGGGGAGGCCAAATGAGACCTCCATAATAAAAAATGATTGAGATAAAAAGAGAGAACAAACTTCTCTACTATCCTTGACAACACTTGTGCCTCAAAGTGGCTCCATGTTCTTCATATAGAGAGTCACATGTTATACCATTCATATGCTAGTGGTAATCAAAAAATTTATAAACTTGGACTATATATTCCGATGACGGTCTTCCATAAATGCCCGAGGTCGTCATGAGCAAGCAAGTTAGATGCACACCCCACTTAACTTCAGTAGAGTTTTCATACACTTATAGCTCTAGTGCATCATTTGCATAGCAATCCCTACTCGTTGCATCAATATCTACCGATGGGTATCTCCATAGCCCATTGGTATGCATAGTTGATCTGGGACTATCTTCTCCACTTTTCAACCCCTTTAAAACATACCACCATATTCTATTCCACCTATATGCTATGTCCAATGGTTCACCCTCATGTATTGCATGAAGAATAAAAAGTTGATGCATATTGAAATGGTACGGTCAAATTTCCTCACATGGGAACCATGGTGCATGAAATTTGTAATTTTGTGGTCGATATGGAGCCATGCCTTGCCAATATAATAAAGATGGATAGGGGTGAGACAATCTTCGCGGATCGTATACTTTGAAAGATTAATTGTTTTGTTGCTTATACTTATAAGTATTGATGTGTTAATATTTGTTAATTCATCGTTTCCCAATGAGCATACATGCATAAGGTTACATAGTGGATAGCATGTCACATCAAAAATTCAATTTTTATCATTTACCTACTCGAGGAAGAGCAGGAATTAAGCTTGGGGATGCTTGATACATCTCCAACGTATCTATAATTTCTTATTGTTTCATGATGATATGTTATCATTCTAGGACACTTTTTAGGTATTTATTAACCAATTTACATTATTTCTCAGCGATTATTAACCAAAGTTTCTGGTCAATTTACACTATTGACCCAGTTCCCACTACTAGTTGTTGTTTGTGCGGGTTTTTGCACTTTTCAGGTTTTGAGTATGAAAGGAAGTCGAATTGACGAGAAACTTTTTACGGATTTTTTCTGGACCAAAATCAGACCAAGGAGCCTCATAAGGAGGTAGGAGGCCACAGTAGGGCCCCACAAGCCAGAAGGGCGCGCTCTCGAGGGGGCACCGTCATGGATTGTCGCCCCCTCGTTGCCTCTTCGATTCGGTTCTCTACCCTATTAATTATGATATAGTCCAAAAACCATAGGAGATGTCCAGAAGCACTTTTTACGCTGCTGCAAGTCTCTGTTTTGATGGGAGGCCATCTAGAGCTCCGTTGTGGCACTCCGTCGGAGGGGGATCGACCACGGAGGGCCTCTTCATCAACCTTGCTGCCCTCATGATGATGTGTGAGTAGTTCACCACAGAGCTATGGGTCTATAGCTAGTACCTAGATGGAAATCTCTCTCTTTAATCCTCAATACATTGATCATCGTGTCTTTGCTTTGATCCATATGATGTAATCCCTTAGTGATGTGCATTTGTTGGGATCCGATGAGTTGTGGGTTTATGTTCAGATTATTCATGATAAATATTTTACTCTCCTATAATATATATAATTTCAATCTTATGTGCATGATAATGATAGCTTCGTAATCCTCTCCGATCTATTGAAATTGTTTGGCCAACTAGATTGATATTTCATCGGTGAGGGAGGTGCATTGTAGTTGGTTCAACCTGGCAAATTTCTATATCCCAGCATCTTTGTGTTGCTTATACTAAGGGTAAAATGATGGGGTTTATTCATATTGGCTGAGTTTGCTATGTCTACATCATGTCAGTGTTCTCCATGCATCACTTCGTTTGTCATGAACTTAATACATAGAGAGGCAAGCATAGAAGCGCTCTTTAAGTGAAGTAATAATACTAGGTGCAGGAAGGAGTCGGCCTATTATTTTTATGGACGTGGTGCCAATATTTACATGATCGTTTCCGTGTAAATCACATAACGGTCCGCTATTCAATCAATTACCAAACAGTAATTTGTTTACCCACCGTGTGCTATTTTCATGAGAGATGCCATTAGTGAAAACCAAGGCCCCGGGGTCTATTCACGATATATTTACAAAACCTCCATTACCTTGCTGTTATTTCTTTCCTTTATTTTAATTTGCATTTTACAATCTTCAATAATTACCTACACACTTCATTTGCTTGCAAATAACGAGACCAAGGGGAATGGCAACCCTCTTGCCTGCATTGGGTGCAAGATGTTTGTTCTTTTGTGTGCACCCGCTGAAGACGGTTGTGGTTGACATTCGAGTTGGTTTGATAGACCATGGTTTCATAACTAAGGGAAATACTTACCCAAATTATGCTGAGATAACCCGTTCCTCTTCATGGAAAACCCAACGCAGATCACAAGTATTAGAGGTTGGGAGAAATAAGTTTGGAAATCCCGTGGCTACTAAACAATTCGCTACAAAACTCGAACCTTACATGGGGGAAACACGCAACATAGATGAAAAATTTCAAATACCCGTGCGAGAGAAAAGAGAAATTGGTAATCCCCCTTCAGAAAAATTATACACATGTAATTGATTAAATTAGTCCTCGGTTGTCGTGACAGTACACAAGGTTAACTTTTGATGAACGTTACTTAAATTTGTAGACCATAATTTTCCCTAAAAATAGTAGGTGTAAGTACTAGTACTTAGATGCTCATAGTTAATTAAACAAGCGTTCAGGCGACACACACGCAAACTACTTCTCTGATATTGGCCACACGTCATTGCTCTTGACCTTATTGGTGGCACCCCGCCATGATTGGATCTTTGCCCAGCTCTCGTCACCAGCTTTGGTAGCTACCATTGTGATCCTACTCGCAGGTTAAGGCATCAGACCATGCCAGCCAGGGTCCATCATTATCCTTCTCCATCTTGTCGGCACCAACCCATCGTGTCTCGATCTCCTCCCAGCTCTCCTCAGCAACGCGTGTGTTCGCTTCTTTTCTTGTGGAGAATGGACTCTCTTCTATTGTGTGCCTTTTCCCTTTTCTACTCATCCTGTGCGGCTTCGAACTCTCGTCATCCTTCACCCTTTTGGCTAAGGAAGCTTCATTGTCCTCCCATGTTGGTGTGTGGTCGCGTGTGGCGAAGAACTCGGCGTGGTGGCATGCCATCGCCTCCTTACGAGTTAGTGTGCGGTCGTGGGCTGCGATGAACTCGGCGCAATGGGATGCCATAGCTTCCTTACCAGTTATTGTGCGGCGCGGTGGCATGATCGACATGCGGATATTGCTTTGTGACGTAGTTGCCAAAAAGATTTCTACTGAGGTGGTTTTGAGAGAAATCGATATCAATATATACGATGCCGCAGTCCGCGTCCTGGCAAACTTTTGAGTTGACATCTCACGCCTGGCTACGCTTGCAATCATGCATGTTGCTAGTGTATGTACACATGGGGATATGTACCTAGGGTAGGGTCACAGGCCTGACCTAAGTGTCGTACCTAAGGGCACCTCATTATTAGCTGGAGGGTCACAAAGAAGATTCCGACTGGATGGCCATAGAACCTAAACTATCACTCAGTACAAAGTCACTCAGAAGATATTCCCCTTCACTCGACAACCAACTTTCACTCGGAAGATTGTAGTCAACACAGAAGACCAGAAGCCACCTCCTGGGAGGACAACGGGCGAGCGTTCAGCTAATGGTCATGAATAGCATTAATTACATACATACATTATCAGTAACGTACACCTTTAAACCATATTGATCGAAGCCTTAGATGTTGGGGCCTTGATGAGGGGTAGCGTACTCTATACAAGCCACCCCTCCCCTCTGACACAAGGGTTCACACCCCCTGTAACACACATTCCACACTACAAGAGCTCCCGAGCACTGAGACATAGTGCTATTACCTCTACGAGAGGGGCCTGAACTCATACATCATTCGTACAAGCTTGTCGTAGCTAGGACTCTGTCCTCTCTATTCGTACCCTACACCTCTACTGTCAGCTTTATTCCACGACAATTGGCGGCCACCATGGGGCAGGCGTCTTTGCGACTTCCGGCAAGTTTGCAATTTTCACTCTTCATCATGTCTTCCAGCTGCGATTCGTTCATGGGCGGCGAGATCCGTTTTGGCATGCTCATCTTCATCGCCGATGACCCAACATGGCTTTAGAAAGCTCCACTCGATATCGAGGCGCTCCCGATCCATGGAGCAACGCACTTCCGTGCAAGCTCCTTCGGCAGCCGTCAACCGTTCACTCTGTTGTTCGTCGTCACAAGCCATCCGGTCGCTCATGACTCCAGCGATGGGTGAAGCACACAGTGGATCGCTAGGCATCATCTCTGTCGACTCCGAATGTTGCTGCCGTTGAGCCTGCTGAACCTCTTCGGGACCCGATCCACTCAGTGTCAGATCGGTCTGATGTTCCTTCCGAATGCGAGAGCTGCAATCCAGCAGTGGATGTCTTCATGGCAGGATTTGCGGAGAGCCCACCTGGGTTCGGTCGCGGTGAACACGAAGTCGGCGAACCATCGACTAGACACGACCGTCTTCGTCCTCCGACTTCCAGTCGGCGTTAGCGACAACTCTTTTCGAGTGGTCAACATGAAAACTTTGAGGTATATCATACTCTGATACTTAACGTTGTAGCCGCAGCTAAGATAGCAAATTGTATTCAGCCATCAGATTCAGAGGCTGGTAGAGGCTTAGAGAAGATTCACACTTTGCTTCAAGCAGCGCAACAACAAAATTCAGCTGTATCGCAATCTCTCAATAGGTTACACAACAATTCACCCAGAGCAGATACAGTCCGTTCAGTTTACAATCCAGGATCTCCCCAGAGTCGTAGAGACGGGGGTTACCGAGATAATCAACAAAAAGACCAGCGGCGGAACCAGTTCCCTCCTTGTTATCACTGTGATGACTTCCGTCAGGTGCATTCTCCTCCGCGGAGCGGTACATATCTGTCTCGACACTACGCTGACAAGCGCACGTTCATTGATGAGCAGAATCCAGGATTTGATGCGAGAAATGTACTCGCGTAGAGAAGAATTGACCGGGGAAGAGCTCACAGATACTGCAGTTTCTTGTCCTGAGTGCTTAAACAAAGCAATCCATTCTGTCGATATTGCCCCCAATTTTAGGTTGGCAGCTGGAATCAATAAGTTCACATGAGAATCCAAGACTGAAACATGGTTGACGAGTACCGAATGGCTGTGCAGATTGGCGGAGGCTATGAGAGTGTCGCCATGAAACACTTACCTCTGATGTTGGATGGTTCGGCCAGGGCGTGGATGAATCAGTTGGGTCCTTGTAGCATCTACTGCCGGGAGGATCTCGCCCGAGTATTTATCAAGACATTCGAAGGCACATGCAAGCGTCCAGCTGGTCTATCCGAGCTACAGCTTTGTTTGCAGAAGTCAAACGAGTCATTGAGAGATTACATTCAGCGGTGGACCACCCTTCATCACACGATGGAGAATGTTTGTGAGAACGAGGCAGTCTGTGGCTTCAAGGCTGGCATCAAATACAGAGAGCTCTACTTGAAGTTTGGCTATACAAGCGACATGTCCATGAGTAAGATGATGGAGATTGCTGCCCGACACGCTAACGGCGAGGAAGAAGACCACATCCACAGCGGTAAAGGGAACGGAGTCGACAATGATGCCGGCGGAAATTCCAATTGGAAGCTGAAGCGCAAGGCTAATGGTTCCACTCCAGCAGAAGCAGCCCGTCCTGGCGGCGCAAGGAAAATACAAAGGAAAGTCCAAAGGACCTTCCCCCCCCCCAAGAAGTCCAAGGGTCAGCCGGACGTTCTGGATCAGCCGTGTGTACACCACACAAAGAAAGACGAAGATGGCAATCTGATTTTGCCTAAGCACACCACACGTTGGTGCAGGTTGTTGATCCAACAGTTTAGAGAGGATCACCCGAGTGGAATAGATCCTGAAAAGGAGAACGACGAAGAAAAAGATGCTTTCCCAAAAGTCCAAGAAACTCTGATGATTTTAGCTGACGTAGAGAGCAGAAGTAGACTGAAGGTCATCAACACAGAAGTCAACATGGCAGTACCCTCCACCACCACATACCTCAAGTGATTGCTGACCCCATAATGTTTGATCAATCGGATCACCCAGCACATGTCTCTACTCCAGGTCGACAGGGTCTGGTGGTTGATCCAGTTGTGGAGGGTTTTCGGCTTTGCAAGGTCCTGAACGATGGAGGACGCGGGCTGCATATATTTTATGGAGAAACTCTCAAGGTAATGGGTGATACGTCCCAAACGTATCTATAATTTTGTTTGTTCCATGATCTTTTGGGTGACATTGTTATACGTTTTGCCACACTTTTATATCTTTTTAGACATATTTGGACTGACCTACTAACTCAGTGCACCTAGTGCCAATTTCTGTTTCCTGATGTCTATTTTGCAGGGGATTTTACCCAATTTTCTGAGGCGTGAAAAATCACGAGAAAAATATATAAAAAATCACGAGAAAAATATATAAATATCACCCGAACATGGGCCATAGTGGGGCCAGGGGCCGCCCAAGCGACCTATGGGCGCGGCCTACCCCCTGGCCGCGCCAAGAGGCCGCCTGGGTGGGTCCCACCTCGTCCGGTGTCCTCCTTTCGCCTATATTTACTCCTCCGCAACATAACCCTTCCATCACATCCAGAATCACGAATTTCTCCATTGTTCCGCCGCGGCAGCGCTTCCGAGATCAGGAGCGTCAGGAGACCTCTTCCCCGCACCCTGTCGGAGGGAGGATTGACCTCCGGGAGCTTCTCCACCGCCATGGACGTTTCCCGGACGTGTCGTGAGTAGTCCTCCTTCGACCATGGGTCCATGACCAGTAGCTATGTGATGTCTTCTCTCCAATCTTTTGCATTAATGGTAGGTCCTTGTGAGCTTCCCGACAGGATCAAGGCATCTATGTAATTTTCTTTCTATTGCTATGCTCGGTTTGTTAGGATCCGATGGATTATGAGATTATGTTCTGATTGTTATGAGTTATATATTTGATTATCCTTTTATATTATGTTCCTTAGTGATTCATGCATGTTCTCCGTTGCTATTTATTGCTTTGGCCGAGTAGTAGATTGCAACTCCAAGAGGGAGCGTTATGCATAATTGTGGGTTCATGCCCCTCGATGTCTAGCTTGAGTTACAGAAACATGAGACTAGGGGATGTGTTGTTTCCACCAGGGAGAAAACAACGATGCTTGTGACCTCGGTTGCAAGGATTGTTTACCTTACGCATAGTTCGTTAATGCAGTAGTCCGTTGCTTTGAGTTTACACCTTGGGTGGGGATCGCAACTTAATACCAGCGAGATGTTCTGGATAGATCTATCAAGGTGGATTATTAGTAAGTAGATGCTGATAAATAAACGGTCTAATTGTGTTGGCGTACTGCCCATTACTACTGAACCTCTAACTATCAAGTAGCATAATTAGCATTGCGATGCGTTCATAATTCTGTCAATTGCCCAACTGTAATTTGTTTACCCAAGCTTAGTTGTTTATCGTCTTTTGGGAGAGACATAACTAGTGAACATCATGTGACTCCGATCCATATCACCATCATTGCTTACACCTCCATCATTTACCGCTTTATTTACTTTTTCGTTGCAATCACTATTACTTTTCCCGCTAGTGTTTTGATCCTTTGCAAACTACAAGGCCGGAGAGATTGACAACCTCTCTGCACTCGTTGGGAGCAGAGTTATTTGTTGTGTATGTAGGTCCACATGTTCTACGAGCCAGAATAGCAGACACATATTTGTTGATCCTAGGAGTCCTCCTGGTTCGATAAACCTTATAGTCTCCGAGTAAGTGAAAACTTGCTGCTGACTACATCTCAACCTTCCACTCGGGGTAACCAACGAGGAACGAGAATTATATACATCATCTCGTCATCAAGCAAAGTTTTCTGGCGCCGTTGTCGGGGACTCCAGTCTTCAAGATAGGGGAGTTGCACGCTATCTTTTACTTTTGCTTTTTAGTCTCGTTAGTGTGCTTTCTAGATTTTGCTTTAGATTCTTATACCAAAAACCACAAAAATATTCTTTGCTTTTTTCTTGCTTGTTGCTGGTGCTATGGGTTCCACTTAGAGCACCAAGTGGTGTGACTTCACTAGTTAGGCTTATGGAAAACTGCACTCTTAGTTCGCTGCTTGGGGAAGGCCGCTTTACCACACCCGTAGTAAAGAAGTCTCCTCCACATACTGAATGTATCCCATTCAAAATACCACTTGGGATAATTGAAATAATTAGGGATGATTGTTATGCAGGAGATGGAACAGTAAATCCTAGTATTCATTTGTTGAAACTTACAGAACTTTGTGAGTTGTTTAAGATTTCAGGTTTGACAAGAGATGGAGTCATGAGGAAAATTATTTGCCTTGTGAGTGAAAGAAAATACATTGGAATGGTATAGGCTACTAGATGATTCTCACCTACGGGATTGGGAAGAGATTCAGTCTCTCTTTTACACCAAGTTTTATCCTCTTCATGAAGTTCATGTGGATCATGGTAACAATGCTTTATGTGATACTTATATTGTTGAGTTTATTCATGATCCGACTGAAAATTATTATGAGAAGAGAACATATTCTTATAGATATTTCAATAATATCAAGTTCCCTCTCTTTATGTTGAAGGTTTCGAAGCTGCACTTGTTCTTCCTTCCTATGCTTATTGCTTTGTGCTTCAATGAATTATTCTATTGCAATATTCCTATGCATAGGAAGCATGTTAGACTTATCTGTGTTTGGTATTTGCTTCTTGATGCTCTCTTTTGTTCTACAACTCTTATTCCTACGAGAGCGTCATTAAAACCTTAACTCTATCTTTATGGCTATAAAAAAGAGTTCTAGGGAGACAACCCTTGTTATCTTTACTTTGATTTTTTACTTTCAGTTTTAGTGGTCTTGATGTTTGTTACTACTGTATCAACATCATTGTATCTTTATTTTTAAGTTTTCTGCCAAGTTATAGCCTCCGATTGCAAGAAAGTTCAAAAATTGTGACATGTTGTCCAGAAATAGATTCTGTCTGCCTACCAGATGACCTTTTTGATTTGAATTGTTTTGAGAGCATGCTCTATATAATTGTCTTTCTGGCATCTGTTCTGAGTTTTTTGATTCGAGTTGCGGAAGTGCCCCGAATAAATTATTTACTACGTGTTGTTTTGTTCTTCTCAGATTATGCCACGTTTTACGTTTTCATCATTTTACAAATCCTAATCTTACTTTTTATTTGCAAAAACCTTTTCTAAATCATTAGAAATAGTAGATATTCATGAAAATATTTATTTCCAGCAGGTAATGAATTATTTTATTAAGGATACTAACCACTCTAATCAGGTTATGATGAGTTTCGTATGAAGGGAGTTTTCAATTATGCGATGGGAGATGATGAAGGAAGATATACAGGAGTGTCAAGCGCTCAAGCTTGGGGATGCCCCCATGCACCCCAAGAATTATTCAGGTAGACTCAAGCGTCTAAGCTTGGGGATGCCCCCGTGCATCCCGTTCTCTATCAACAATCATCAGTTCGTCCCTCTCCATGCTATATTTTTATCACTTCATATGTTATGTGCTATGCTTGGAGCGTCCCGCTATTTACTTTTTAGTTTGTTTTAGTTTTTCTTTCTGTTCATAACAAGTCGGAACTTAGCCTACCTTGTTTGGGAGAGAAACACGCTCCATTCCACTCTAGAACACAACTTAGGTTTTCATTCTTATCTTTTTTTGTGTTCTTTATCTTTCCATAGCTACTGTCATGCTAAATCTTAGTTTTCATGCTATATCTTTTTAAGAGATTTTGGAACTCTCTGGAGTTATCATTCTTATCTTGTTTAGAGAGTTGGCTCGTTGCACTCAGTTGTGTGTCTTGCTTGAGTAGATAATTGAGGTTGCTATTTAAGTATAGTAGTAACTTGCAATAGTTTCGAGGTATTTATTTGAGTAATGTTTGGACTATTGGTGCCACGAGCTTAAGCCTATTAGTGATAGCTGTCGTATTTTGGGAAATCCGTGTGTTTTTCAAAAACTAAAAATTAGTCGAGAACTCTAGCTACTAAATTGATCACTAACCTCTAGAGGGGTTGGAATATATAGAGTACCCTCACGTTACCATGAGTCGAGAATGCGCAAGGATAACCAAACCCCCAAACACTCCTCCTCGGGGTACTTGTCTCTTTGTGAATTTCCTAACTAGATAGAGAGTTACCGATAATAAGTGTATGAGTTCTTCGAACTAATGTGATTATTCGATTGTTGGCACTTCCACCATCCATAATTTGCTAGCCTCTTCGGTACATTGCATTGCCCTTTCTCACATTAAAAGTTGGTGCAAACTCCGCCGATGCATCCAAACCCATGACATGATAAACTCTGTCATACATAAGCCTCATTATATCTTTCCTCGGAATGGCCACCATACCTACCTATTAAGGAATTTCCATAGCCTTTCCGAGATACATTGCCATGCAACATCCACCATCTCATGACTTGAGCTTCATGTCATACATGCTTTTGCTTGATCGTAGAGCCGCATGATAGTTGGGCCTTTCCCCAATTATTGCTACATGACGCGCTAGTATCATTGCATATCCTGCTACACTAGCACATGGATACATTTGCATACATCATGATAGTTTTCACTTGTGTTCATGTTGAGTACTTCATATCAAGTGTGACGATCTTCTTTTTATTCATGTAAAACATAGAGTGTTGCCCTTAAGTGAGGAAAAGATCCCAAAGAGGACAAATAAAAGATACCAAAGAGGACAAATGAGAGATAAAAATAAAGAGCCAAAGAAGCCACAAAAAAATAAAAAAGAGAAAAAGAATAAAGAAATAAAAAGAGAGAAGGGGGCAACACTACTATTCCTTTTGAAAGATTCACAGTCGTAGTCCATTGCTATATGTGTACTACATAGAGATTATCATTCATGCATAACTATGGGGCGACCCTTATACTATAGAACTCCAGGTCTTCATGAGCAAACAAGTTGGGTGCACCCCCCACTAGTTCCATTAGAGAGCTTACCTTAGCTCACATGTGCATCCGTTACATGGCAATCCCTACTCCTCACATCAAATCTATCATTTGGTTTTCTCTCGCCTATGGTTGTCCTCATTGATGTGATTCTTTCACACCCTTTTTGTCTTCCTTCCCCACCATTATTCCATTTGCCATCCTAAGTGCCAACATATCTTGCTTACGCTCATCCATTGCATGAGTGCTCAAAGTCGAAAGGGAGAGGATCATTTTGACTTGTGCCTCACTAGTGGTATGGGGATGAGTCAAAATAAGATTCTGAAGGAGACCAAGTGTGAGGTTTAGTAGATTGTGTTCTCGATTAAAACAATATTTTAGGATCTTAGCCTATCTCCCACTTCTTGAACGCAAACACCATTTGGAGACATTCGAGTCACGGACAGCGAGAGCTCTTGCACCTTTATGTTCTTACTTTGCTAAACTCAATACTAGATATAGACTCTTGCTTGTTATTATCTTGACTTGAATTGCATATCTTACTTGCTTTACTTTGAAGTTTTTATATCTGTGTTAGCATGTCACCACAGAAATTATTGTGTTATCATTTATCTACTCAAGGACGAGCAGAAATTAAGCTTGGGGATGTTGATACGTCCCAAACGTATCTATAATTTCTGCTTGTTCCATGATCTTTTGGGTGACATTGGTATATGTTTTGCTACACTTTTATATCTTTTTACTCATATTTCGACTAACCTACTAACTCAGTGCACTCAGTGCCAATTTATGTGTGCTGATGTCTATTTTCGAGGGACTTTTACCAAATTTTCCGAAGATCGGAAAATCCCAGGAAAAATCTAAAAAAATCAGCGTATCGAAAGCTTCCCAATAGCCGAAGATGGGCCAGAGGGGGGCCAGGAGCCGCCCAGGCGACTTGTGGGCGCGGCCTACCCCCTAGCTGCGCCAAGAGGCGCCTGGGTGAGTCCCACCTTCTCTGATGCCCTCCTTTGGCATATATTTACTCCTCCGCGAGAAAACCCTTCCATCATATCCATAATCGCGAATTTCTGCATCGTTCTGTCGTCGTAGCTCTTCCTAGATCGGGGGCATCTGGATACCTCTTCCCGGCACCGTACCGGAGGGAGGATAGACCTCCGGGAGCTTCTCCACCGCCATGGACGCTTCCCGGACCTGCTGTGAGTAGTCCTCCTAGGACCATGGGTCCATGACCAGTAGCTATGTGATGTCTTCTCTCCAATCTTGTGCTTTAATGGTTAGTCCTTGTGATCTTCCCTACATGATCAAGGCATCTATGTAATTCTCTTTCTATTGCTATGCTCGATTTGTTGAGATTCGATGGATTATGAGTTTTTCAGATTGTTATGAGTTATATATTTGATTATCCTTTTATATTATGTTCCTTAGTGATTCATGCATGTTCTCTATTGCTATATATTGATTTGGCCGAGTAGTAGATTGCAACTCCCAGAGGCAGCATTATCCATGATTGTGGGTTCATGCCACTAGGGGATGTGCTCTTGGCACCAGGGAGAAAACAACGGTGCTTGTGAACACGGTTGCAAGGATTGTTTACCTTGAGTTGTCCGTTGCTTTGAGTTTACAGTTTGGGTGGGGCTCGCAACTTAATACCGTCGAGATGTTCTGGATAGATATATCAAGGTGGATGATTTGTAAGTAGATGCTGATGAATAAACGGTCTAATTGTGTTGGCGTACTGCCCATTACTATTGAACCTCTAACTATCAAGTAGCATAATTAGCATTGCGATGCGTTCATAATTCTGTCAATTGCCCAACTGTAATTTGTTTACCCAAGCATAGTTGTTTATTGTCTTTTGGGAGAGAGATATCACTAGTGAACATCATGTGACTCCGTTTCATATTACCATCATTGTTTACACCTCCATCATTTACCGCTTTATTTACTTTTCTGTTGCAATCACTATTAATTTTCCTGCTTGTGTCTTGATCCTTTGCAAACTACAAGGCCGGAGAGATTGACAACCTCTCTGTACTTCTTGGGAGCAAAGTTATATGTTGTGTGTGCAGCTCCACGTCTTCTGCTAGCCAGGACTGTAGACACCTACTTCTTGATCCTAGGAGTCCACCTGTTCGATAAAACTTACAGTTTCCGAGTAAGGGAAAACTTGCTGCTGACTACATCTCAACCTTCCACTTGGGGTAACCAATGAGGAGCGAGAAGTATATACACCATCTCATCATCAATGGGCATTCCGATGTCCAGACTCAGCGAGAGCACCATTCAGTTTCGTGGATTCGTCCCAGGAAAGAAGGCCAAGTCACTCGGCCAGATTGCATTGGATGTTGTTTTCGGCTCCGATAAGGATTTTTGCAAAGAGAAGCTTGCGTTCGAGGTTGTAGAGTTCCACAGGGCATATCATGCCATTTTGGGTCGTCCCGCTTATGCTTGTTTCATGGCCTGGCCATCTTACGTGTATCTAAAGATGAAGATGTCAGGGCCCTAAGGAGTCATCACTGTCTCAGGCAATCGACAAAGAGGTGAAGAGTGCTTGCAACAAGGCTGAAAAATTGCAGATCAACAGATGGCTGTGGTCGAACTGGAAGAATATCGGAAGAATGCCAACCTTGCTGACCTGATGTGCTCCAAGAAGCCCGCTTTTGAGTCCGCTTTTCAGTTGACAGGAGAAGTCAAACCAGTGAACATCCACCCGGTGGATCCCAATGCTGCTCCGACCTACGTATCCACAACACTCGATAGCAAATAGAAAGCCGAGCTCATCCAGTTCCTCCGTGAGAACTGGGACATTTTTGCATGGAAACCTGCTGACATGGCGGGTGTACGCAGGGAGCTCGCTGAGAACCGCTTGAGAGTGGATCCGAATGCAAGACTTCTCAAGGAGCATTTGCGATGGTCAGCACCAGAGAAGAGAAATGCAATCGGCGAAGTGGTGGCGTGACTCTTGGAGGCCAAATTCATTCGCCAGGTCTAATACTCAGAGTGGCACGCGAATGTCGTAATGGTCCCCAAGAAGGACAAATCCCTTCGTATGTGTATTGACTTCAAGAACATTAATAAGGTCTTCTCGAAAGACCACTTCTCACTCCCCCGCATTGCTAAATTGTTGATTCAACTATGGGGTGTGAGCGTTTATCTTTTCTTGATGCTTATTATGGCTACCATCAGATCTGTTTGTTTGGTCGAGACGAAATAAAAACGGCCTTCATCACCCCTTTCGGGTGTTTCTGTTATATCACCATGCCTTTTGATATGAAGAATGCTAGTGCAACTTTCATGCGTATGATCCAGAAGTGCGTGCTTGACCAGATCAGTCAGAATATTGAAGCATACATGGATGATATTGTGGTCAAGTCACGCAAAGGTTCCGACCTGTTGACTGACCTAGTAGAGACATTCGCCAATTTGAGGCAGTATGACATGAAGCTAAATTTAGCTAAGTGCACTTTCGGATTCCCAGGCGGAAAGTTACCCGGTTTCGTTATTTCCAAACGTGGGATCGACATTAACCCCGAGAACATCGTTCGGATGCAAAGCCCTGTGCGGGTGTACGACGTCCAAAGACTCAAAGGCTGTCTGGCAGCATTGAGTGGGATCATTTATCGGCTCGGTGAGAAGGCATTGCCTTTATAACGACTGATAAAAAAGCAGATGTGTTCGAGTGGAATGATGAAGCAGAAGCAGCGTTTGTCGATCTCAAAGCCCCGCTTTCGACCCATCCGGTGCTTGCTGCTCCGCACAGTGAAGAGCCGCTACTCCTATACATCACAGCTACCAATCAGGTCGTCAGCACAATTCTGACCGTTGAGAGAGAAGAAGAAGGCAAAGCCTACAAGGTCCAGCCCCCAGTCTATTACATTTATGAAGTATTGTCCCCTTCGAAGCAAAGGTATCCCCAATACTAGACGTTTCTTTATGGAATATACTTGTCAACGAAGAAGGTGGCGCATTACTTTCAAGACCATTATATATCAATCATCAGTGATGCTATCAGAAATTCTTCACAATCGAGACGCATCGGGTCGAGTGGCTAAATGGGCCATGGAGCTGCTATATTTGTTCATCAAATTTGAGTCAAAGACAGCTATCAAGTCTCAGGCCCTTGCTGATTTCATGGCCGAGTGGGTGGAACAGCAGCAGCCAACTCAGATTCACTCAGCACACTAGACTATGTTCTTCGATGGCTCCAAAATGTTAAATGGGTCCGGTGCTGGTGTGGTGTCGGTGTCTCCAAAAGGCGATAAGCTTAATTATGTCCTCTAGATTCATTTCGATTCCTCCAACAATGAGGCTGAGTATGAAGCCCTCCTCTACGGGTTGCGTATGGCCATTTCAATCGGCGTCCGACGCCTGATGGTATACGACGACTCAGATTAGGTGGTCAATTAGGTGATGAAGCAATGGGATGTCAGGAACCCCGCCATGACTGGACACTACAATCCAGTAAGGAAACTTGAAAAGAAATTTGAAGGTCTGAAGCTCCACCATGTTCCCCTACTGAAAAACCAAGCAACTGATGAATTGGCCAAGATTGTATCCACTCGGAAACCTATCCCCAGCAATGTGTTCCTAGAGCATTTGCATACCACTTCGGTGCAAGAGGATCCTTTCATTGAAGAGCCCCCACAACCGGTGAGCGCCTCCAATCCAACTGAGATTGACGACCCAGCGGTGGTTGAGCTAGTTATGGAAATCTTGGTGATCACACCCGAGTGGACAGTACCATACATCGCATACATCTTGAGAAGAGAACTCCCAGAAGATGAAGCCGAAGCCAAGAATATTGTCCGTAGGTGGAAAGCTTTTACTGTGATGGGCGACCAGCTGTACAGAGAAAGTGTTACCGATGTAGCTCAACGGTGCATCTCCACTGAGGAGGGCCAACTGATCTTGGAAGAAATCCACTCGGTGACCTTTGGTCATCATGCGTCCTCTCAGACTATTATTTCCAAAGCATACCCAGTTGGATTCTTCTGGCCACGTGCTAATGAAATGTCCAAAGATGTCGTTGATCACCGCGAAGGTTGCCAATTCTATTCCAATCTGTCCCATAAGCATGCGTATGCCTTGAAGACCATTCCACTCGTCTGGCTGTTTGCTATTTGGGGTCTGGATATGGTCGGCCCTTTCCGAATAGGTCAGAGTGGATTTACACACTTGCTCATTCCAGTCGACAAGTTTACCAAATGGATTGAAGTGAAGCCAATAAAGAAGTTGGACTCTCGCACCGCCGTCAAGTTCATGAGAGACATAACATTCCGGTACGAAGTTCCTCATAGAATCATAACGGACCATGGCTCCAACTTCGATTCAGAAGAGTTCAGGCGCATTTGCTCTGCTCAAGGCCCTCGGGTGGATTATGCGTCCGTTGAACACCCCCAAACCAATGGACAAGCTGAGCGAACAAACGGCCTTATCCTTCAAGGTGTGAAAAAGCGACTCATGCGGGACCTGGAACATGCAGCTGGAGCTTGGGTAATTGAATTGCCATTTGTCTTATATGTCTTTAGAACAATCCCTAACCGTCCGACTGGACGCACACCTTTCTTCCTGGTGTATGGAGTTGAAGATGTTCTTCCGAGTGATATCCTTCACAACTCCACTCGTGTGGATTTGTACTCCGAAGATGAAGCTGAACAGGCACAACAAGATGGAGTGGATCTCTTGGAGGAAGAGTGCGAGATGACCTTGATTCGGTCGACTGCATATCAACAAGATCTCCACTGTTTCCATGCGATGCATGTCAGGAGTCAGACGTTCCACGAAGGCGATCTGGAACTCCAGGTGGATTAGCAAAGACCTCACAAGTTAGCCCCTACGTGGGAGGGACCATTTGTTGTCACCAAGGTACTGAACAACGGAGCGTATCATCTCTACAACCTCAAGAAGAGAGCCGACGAACCCCGAGCTTGGAATGCAGACCTGCTTCGACGTTTTTACGAATGACAACCAGTCGGATTGATGTAATAAGAGAGTTTACTAAACAATGTTGTTTGTCGAAGTCATAACTTCTTCAATTTGTGTCGATTCCGATCTTGCAGTTTCTCACCCAAAACATATTCCGAGTGAAGAGTAATCCTCTCACTCGGGAGCTTAGTTGCGAACATGTTTCGCCTAAGTTAAAAAACCGTTTCGAGTGAATAACAAACTATTCACTCGGATGCTTAGCTGCGGACCAGTTTTCGCCTAAGTATAAAACATACTCCAAGTGAAGAGCAATCGTCTCACTCGGGGGCTTAGCTACGGACATGTTTCACCTAAGTTAAAAAACACTTCCGGGTGAATAAGAAACTATTCACTCAGATGCTTAGCTGCAAACCAATTTTCGCCTAAGTACAAAACATACTCAGGGTGAAGAGCAATCCTCTGACTCGGGGGCTTAGCTGCGAACATGTTTCACCTTAGTTAAAAAAAACTTCCGAGTGAATAACAAATATTCACTCGGATGCTTAGTTGCGAACCAGTCTTCGCCTAAGTATGGAAATTACTCTAAGTGAAGAACAATGCTCTCACTCGGGGGCTTAGCAACAAACATGTTTCACCTAAGTTAAAAAACCCTTCCGAGTGAATAACAAACTATTGACTCGGATGCTTAGCTGTGAACCATTCTTCGCCTAAGTATAGAAATTACTCCGAGTGAATAGCAATCCTCTCACTCGGCGGCTTAGCTGCGAACATGTTAGGCCTAAGTTAAAAAACCCTTCCGAGTGAATAACAAACTATTCACTCGGATGCTTAGCTGCAAACCAGTCTTCACCAAAGTTGAGAAATTACTCTGAATGAAGAGGAATCGTCTCACTCGGGGGCTTAGCTGCGAACATGTTTCGCCTAAGTTAAAAAACCGTTCTGAGTGAATAACAACGTACTCACTCAGATGCTTAGCTACGAACGAGTCTTGGCCTAAGTAGAACATAAACTCCGAGTGAAGGGCAATCCTTTCACCCGGGGGCTTAGCCGCGAGTAAATCTCCTAAGTTAAAAAAACTTTTCTGAATGAATAGCAACCTATTCACTTGAGATATTCAGAAATCAAGCAAATCTCAAATGTAGATAAATTCAAAGGAATTCAGCATGGATCAAAGTCATCCGTGTAGATGGAAAGTACTCGTGTTCCACACCCGAACGAAGTTTTAATGATATATAAACACTCGGCATACCGAGGCGCATTAAAGTTTTTCCAGTGACCGTAGTTTCATCTCAAGGTCCCGAGGACTTGCAGGCTCGACGAAGGTATTATCGGCATTCTGGGAATTGGGATACCCAGACCTGCCTACCTGTAGCTCATGGCTGGCCCGCTTTATCAAGCAAGCACAATCGGGTGAGGCACCACTCAAAGCAAGGTCATCGCGAGGGGCCAAGCCTCACGAGGAGGAACACCATCAAGACCCGCAAGGGGCCTCATCTGGACCCCTCCAGAGCGGTGGATATTTCGAGGCAAGACCCGGCCTAAGGAGTCAAGGATGACATGGAGGAAGGACAAGCTAGTAGCAGGCAACAGGGCGGAGCAGTTTCCCCTTTAGTGCAAAGGGCGCAAGGACATACCAGGGTTCCCAAGGCATCTTCCAAAGCTTTCCTTTCTGGTGAAACAAGGCCATCCCCGCCCGCCAGCAGGAGAAATGTCATCCCTGGACCTGTCCCTGCAGCGCTGGCAGCCACTTTGCAGGTGAAGACTACCTTTGGGCAGGGGAGTATGTTCCCCTTCATAATTGGCCCTTGTGGGATCCCTTCCCGTCGAAAAGATAAGGGAAGAGGACCGGGGCCGCGACTATATATATAGATAGTAGGTTACTTCATAGGGTATCCAATCCACTCATTCACACACCGACACGACACAAAGGCCACCCAGCCTCCGGAGGCCCTTGAACACTGTACTAGTTCATCCACCAACCTTCACGAGAGGCAATCCACCAAAGCAGGAGTAGGGTATTACGCTTCTCAGCGGCCCGAACCTGGTAAATTGTCGTTTTTTCAGTGCCTTCCTCACCATCAAGTGAGTTATCTGCCATCCTCAGCTAGTACCTAGCTAGGTGAGGTGAGCCCACGAGAGATATTCATACACGCCCCTGAGTTTGAATCTTTAGGGTTTTGCTTAGCCCGAAATCCGACATTTGGCGCGCCAGGTAGGGGGCGTGTCAATGTTTCCTCCAAGCTCCGCCTTCACCAAGCTTTGCCGCCCCGATGGCTGACGCTCACCAGGCTCGCGCCGATTGCCGCATCACCCGCTTTGCTCAAACGGCGCTCGTGGGCCCCGCCGGAACGCACCGGTCACCATCGCCCATGGTGAACGCCGCCACGGGCCCCGACGCTCAAGAACAAGGTTCCTCCCAGCCGGCTACCGAGCAGCCCGACAGGCGCACCACCACTCCGTCGCTCGTCCGAGCTTCTGGGTCGGCCTTGCGTGCCCGGTCGGAGATGCCGCATGGCCGACGCGCTCTTGCCATGGCCTCCGAGCTGCTATGCTACCGGCCCGCCCCTGACCTCCACAAGGGCTGACTCTAGCGCATTGAGGAGCTCGTCGCCGCTGTCGGTGATCCCGCAACACTCTCCTGCTCGTTCTGACCCCAGCCGTCCCTCACGAACGACGAGCAGAAAGACGTGCCACCCCAGCCTCCGTGCCGTGGTGTGCTCCTCGAGCCCATGCAGGAAGCGCGTCCCCGCGACAGGCCTCGGGAACGAAGGGCGAGGCCAGGAGACGAAGAAGGCTGTCGGGTAGTTCCTCGGCCACGAGCCGATTCGCGCGCGCTCCCGACACTACAAATCCCGCGCCGCGAGCGTACCCCGCTCGAAGCAGACCCATTGGAGCAACATGACTAGGTCGCCCTCGCGCGCGCTGCACCCGTCGGGTCGGTGGGGTGCCTCGCCATTGCCACTGAGCTATACCCAACTGCGTGGCCGAGCAAGTTCAAGTTGGACCTACCCCCGCGCTACGACGGCACCCTGGACCTGGCCGAGTTCCTGCAACTCTACACGCTGAGTACCAGGGCGGCAAGAGGGGAGACAAGGTCATGGCGTGCTGGTTCCCCATGGCGCTCAAGGGCGGCGCGCTCTCTTGGCTCCTCAACCTCCCAAGGGCGTCCATCACCTCCTCGGATGATCTACATGAACGCTTCATCGCCAACTTCCAGGGCAACTGTGATCGCGCTCCCACCATGAACGACCTGCGGTGCATCAAGAAGTAGGAGGGGGAGAACCTGCACAAGTTCATACAACGCTTCACGGCCATGCGCCTCAAGATCCCCAAGGCGTCGGACGAGGCCGTCATCTCGGCCTTCTCCGACGGAGTCACCGACCTCAAGATGAAGGAGGAGCTCACCATGAGTGATGAAATGAGCACTGCACTAGAGATATTCAACCTGGCAAACATGTGCGTTAGGACTGAAGAAGGTCTCATGTCGCTCCTTGGACCTCAGGTGGCAGAACCAGAAGAGAAGAAGACCAAGGCCTAGGAGACGAAGCGCAAGGCTTTGGTGGTGCTCGCAGCCGAGACTGAGGCGAAGTACAGCCGAGGTGGAGAGCGCCCGTAAGGAGGGGTCCAACGTGCATCTTCCATGGCACCAGCGGCCACGATACCTCCGAGTGCCACGAGCTCCGACTGGTCCATGCCGAGCACTTCAGCACGCGCCCTAGATGGGGGAGACAGAGGCCCCGCGCGCGACGATGGTCGTAGTGGAGGCCGCTACGATGATCGGGAGTCGCGTCAGGGGTGGCATGAACAACCTCATGAAGACCGTTGGTGCGGCCAGGCTCAGGTGGAACGCTGGCGCGACCAAGCTCAGGAGGATCGCTGGTGCCACGACCTTCAGGAGGGGCAACGACCCGGTCAGCCTCGTGAGGCTCGCCCTCGTGAGGCCGGACTGCCTCCGTCACCCAGAAGGAGGGATGAAGACATGCAGAATGATGGGCTGGGGGCTTCCAGCAGGTCAAGGCGATGGCCTCTATCCTGGGCGGTGCCTAGACCCAGGCCTCGAACAACGTCTTCAAGGAGTTCGCCCGGGAGGTGAATTCCTCTCTCCCGAAGCCTGAAGCGATGCGCCCCCTCAACTGGTCCGAGACCACCATCACCTTCAACCCAAGTGACCAGCTCAGGTGCTCGTTCATGGCCGGCAAGCTCACCGTGATGTGCACCCCGACCATCAGCAACGTCCTTGTCAACAAGACCCTTATGAACAGTGGAGCGAGGCTGAACGTCCTCTCGGTGGAGACCTTCGAAACACTCGAGCTGTTGTACGAACAGATCATGCCGACCAAGCCCTTCTCAGGAGGCACGGATGGGTCCACCATGCCCATCGCGCAGGTGCGTCTGCCAACCACCTTTGGCGAGTGCAAGAACTACCACACTGAGATCGTCGTCTTTGACATCGCGCACATCCACCTGCCGTACAACGCTATCCTTGGGTACCCAGCTCTCGCGAAGTTCACCTCAGTGACCCACCATGGCTACAACGGCCTCAAGATGCCAGGGAGCAGCGCGTCATCACCATCGCCTGCGACGAGAAGGATGCGGTTTGTACACTTGAGCGCGCCTACTGCGCCGCGGCGGCGGGACGCTCGGACGACGAAGAAGATGAGCCACCTCGCGAGGACCCACACAAGAAGAAGAAACATCTCCTCCCCGTGGAGCGCCCTGGGACTTCGGCCTCCGTGCCCGGGGACGGGGTCTTGCCTCCCATTGCATAAGAAGGCGCGCTCGGTACCCCCGTTGGGTCAGGACTGGGGGCTCCCACCGGGGATGTTCCCGGCCTGACCAGTGAGGCGAGGGTGGCTGTCGACACAACCCGAGGGCGCACTTCGGCGCGTGTCTGTCCAGCTCCCAGAATCCGTCATCAGAGCGATCCAAGAATTTCGAGAGGCGCTGGTCGTGCGAGGCAGGGACTCCCCTGCATCACCAATGGCAGTCGCCGTCGTCGACACGGTCGATCGGGTCTGCATCTGCATCAACGCGCTCGCAATCGATAGAGCCGGGACTCAAGGCCCCTTCTGGCTTGCGCAAGCTGACCATCAGTGGGTGTGCCCAGGCGCTGGCACACTCATGCCCTTCGGGCTGGGAAACACGGCTGCCACCTACCGCTGGCTCCAGCAGGCCATGCTCATGCCTTGCCTGCTGGGGCGTGGTGAGGAAGAGGAGGAGATGCTCGGGACAAGCGAAGGTCCCGAGCCTTGTGAGACGGCGGACCCGTGAGGGTCGCGATCATGGAACCAGGTGGTCGGGTGACGACGACGCCCTCGACACTTCAGTTGCATGGCCGCTAGGTGACTTTTTGTTGGCTGCTGCCAGGTAACTTTTTGGCTCAATTTGTCTGAGGGCGCCCACAGGGTCATGTGGCCTCTAGGAGTTTAGGGCTCTCCCTAGCCACCACTTTCATTTATGCATCCTTCAGTTGTTTCTGTCGCACCCACTTTGTACCCTAACGTTCTACCTTGCTTGCATCTTTGGGAGGTCGCCCCCCGCTTGCAGGCTCTGGGCGAACCTTATCCTTGCAGGCCTCCTAAGGCAGCAGACACCCTGCCTCACTCCCGAAGAAGAAGTAGTCAATAGGATTTACCAATGACCCAAAAGGAATCAGGCGCCTATGCCTCAGGGGTAGTGACACTTGCGAGGCCAAAGCGTCCTCGCGACCTCCCAGATACACCCCCGCCATGACACTCTCACGTAATAACAAGCTGCGGATGTATACCACCCCCCTCCCGAGGACACGGAGGGGTCCCTCCCATTCCGAGTGGATGACCTATGCTCCGCACTGGGTGAGGACTCAAAAGGCATCAGGTGCCTATGCCTCCGGGGTAGGGACACTCGCGAGGCCAAAGCATCCTCGCGATCTCCCAGATACACCCCCACTATGACACTCTCACGTAATAACGAGCTGCGATTGTATACGCCCAGGGCCCCGAGGACGCGGAGGGGTCCCTACCATGCCTAGTGGCAGCCCTACGCTCCGCGCTGGGGAGAAGACGGATGCAATCAACTCAGTCAGCCAATGACTATGCCCGTAGCTGGCAAGCAAATCAACACAGTCCACCAATGAGTACGCCCGCAGGTGGGAAGGAACCAACTCAGTCCGCCAATGACTATGCCCGCAGCTGGCAAGGAAATCAACAGAGTCCACCAATGACTATGCCCACAGCTGGCCAAAAAGTCAACCAGTCCACCTACGACTACGCCCACGCCCAGTGCGGTGGACAGAAAATTTGAGGTACGGAGTCGCTCTTACGTCAAGGGGGACCCCTGAGCATCGCGACTCAGGGGCCTAACTGTGCCTGTAGCCCCTTCGCTCTTGGGCCGTCCTAGAATCCGGTCGGTTCAACAGTGGTGTAGGTACGCGTGGGGCTGGCCCTGCCGATGCAAAGCCTAGTGCGCTCAACAAGCCACTTAAAATCTCTTAGGGAGAACGCTGGAGTCACTCGAACGTCAAGGGGGACTCTTGAGCATCGCACTCAGGAGCCCGAACTGTGTCTGTTGCCCCTTCCCTCTTGGGACGCACAGGCGGTCCAATGGTGGTAGAGGTATGTGCGGGGCGGGCAGTGCCGACTGAGAGTGCTGAAGGAGTTCGGGAGTCTCAAATTTTTAGTTTCTTAGGAAGGACATTGGAGTCGCTCGTACGACAAGCTGGACTCCTCGGCATGGCGACTTAGGGGCCTAACTGTGCTCATAGCCCCTTCCCCGTTGGGTCGTCCTGGTATCCGGTCAGTCCAATGGCGGCGGAGGTACGCGCGGGCTGGGCCCTACCGATGCAGTGTCCTGAAGGTGTTCTGAAGTTTCAGAATCCTCGCCGCGTCCCCCAAATGAGGGCTGCTCGCACGTCATGGGGGACTCGTGAGCATCGCGACCCAGGAGCCTAAGTGGACCCGTAGCCCCTCACCTCTTGGGCCGTCCTGGAATCCGGTCAGTTCAACGACGGCTGACGTTTGCATGGGACGCGCCCTGCCGACGCTTATTATCACAACAAACATGAAAGAAACGAGGCGAAGAAAACATTCAAGCAGTCGTCCCGTTATTACAAGCCTTAACAAGTTATTGAAAACGCAAATGAGTTTCACGCCTCCACGAGGCACGATGTGCATTGCAGGGAAAAAAGAGGGGGAAGAAATCAGGAGGAACCGCCACCGCCGGTTGCTCCATCTTTAGGGGGCGTGTCGTCAGTGTCAGCGGCGTCATCTTCCCTGGCGTCGGCTTCAGCGGCATCCGAAGATGGGGGAACTGCAACACGGACGAATAGGGCCCATAGGGCCCATCACCGCCTCCGCAGTGCTGTCGCGGGCCTCTGTAGGGACCGGAAGGATCACGGAGCCGAAGTCGAACCCCGGCTCATGAAGATGAAGGTGACTTAAGACACGTGTCGCGGCCTCAGAAAAGAGGTCGCGACACTCACTATCCAAGATCTTGTCCACCTTGATGACGGCGTCCTCCAACGCCACAGCGAGCTTCACCGCGAGCATGGCGAAGCCGCCCTGTGGGGTGGCCAGAGGCTCGTCGAACCCATGCCGCCAGAGGGTGTGGAGCACCATGCGAATCCTGAGCTCAACGAGACGGAAGCCGACCAGCTCCGCAGACATCTCCTTCTCGGCCACGGCGAGGGCTTCCCCCTTGGCATCGAGAATGCTCTTCTTCGAAGCGATCTCCTTCTCCTGCTCTTCCAAGCGCGCCTACTTCGCGCCCAGACGAGTTTCCTCCTGGGACAGCTCTTCTTGCCGGGCGATGAGCTTGGTCTTGCGGGCCTCGAGTTCTTCCTCTTGCAGGCGAAGCTTGGCTTGTTCTTCTTGGAAGGCCTTCAGGCGAGCCTCCGCCTCTTCGCAGCGTTTCGCAGCCACCACGGCACAATTCATCACCTTCTTGCCCTCTGCCATCACAACCGCAACCTTGCCCAAGGCAGTGAAGGCCTGGTTCAGGATGCCCTAGAAGTATAACAAAGTCCTCTCGATCTCCCCCTAAGGAGCCTCTAGTGTTGTTGCGGGCGGTATCGTCAGGGAGGCAGCGTCATGAGGGGCAGGGAGCTCCGAAGGTTGCTCGGAGATTGCGAGAATTGGTGCAAAAGTGGACTGAGGGGCCTCAAGAGCCCGCCCGTCGGGCAAGGCGCCACCACGACCGCCAAATGACACTTTGGGGGCTCCGGGGGCTCGGCGACCAAGGCCTGAGAGGTTATGTCGCGAGTGTCCCCTTCTTCATTGGAACGCGACGACACGGTGGGTAGGGCCGGCGGAGCATCACAAGTCGCCTTCGGCTTGACGCCCGCCTTCTTCTTCGTCACCCCTAGTGAGGCAACACCCTTGGACATCAAGCAAAAAGGGAATCAACAATGCTCGGACGATGGACACCCGAGGCATGCCAAGATGAGTCACTTACTCTTCGACGTCGACCCACCTCCTCTTCCCCTCTGCCCCGGCGAAGGCAGGGGCGACAGAGCCCCCCACGGAGGGGGGCGAGCCCGGCGCCTCAGACTTCCCACAGGCGGAGGCAAGATGCGCCAAGGGAACTCAGACCCGTGCTTCCCAGGGGCGAGCACACTCGCGGACAGCATGGTGCGCGGGGCCGACGCGAGTACCTTGGAGATCCTGGTGAAGCACGAGGAGATCACCGCGGAGAGTTCGCCGATGACATCATCATCTTCTAGCCCGTGTAGAAGGGCGGCCTGCGACGGGAGAGGCGCGCTCGTCGGGAAGTTATTGACGGTCTTATCCGAGTCCTCCCCACCGAAGGTGTCGCCCGATGACACCTCTACTGGACAGAACCCTCGGCTGAGAAGAGCCCCCGCTCATCAAATATAGGGAGCATGACGATTAGGTCGGCCCGGTCATCGAGACGGTATAGCGGACCCAGAGCCTCGGGCAGGTCACCAGGGTCACCGCCCAGCAGGGTCGCCACGGCCCGGTTCAGCTCCTCAATAGGAAGGTCCTGGGACCGGAGCGTGAGCTTATCGCCACCGAGCTGGTAGTCCCACATGGGCCTGGAATGGGCCTGAAGGGGCTCCACACGTTGGGCCAAGAATTCCTTCACTATCATCCCAACGGTCAGCCTCTTGGTGCTGATGTCGCGGGAGAAGCGCTCCAGGATGGGCAAGGCCCAAGGGTTGGAGAGCTCCACATAGAAGTCTTCTCCGGCAGCCCCTTCGACATCTCCAGCCGAGGGTTAGCGTCCTTGAGGCTCATGGGAACCCAACATTGCCTGAAGTTTCCACCTTCTTCCCGACCTACAGGAGCAAATTGTCGCCCTCGGCCGCTATGAAGGAGACACATGCCCACAAATGGGCACCGTCGTGGAGGCGCAGATTGGACAAATGGAGGAAGAGGGCTACTGAAGGACGCACGCCTACGAAGGCCTCGCAGTAGAAAGCAAAGACGGGCAGGAGCGACATGGAGTTCGGCTGGAGGTGAAGGGCCTGGATCCCACAGTGGTTCAAGATGGCGATGAAGAACGAGGAGAAAGGCGGCACCAGCCCAGCGAATACGCTATGGAGGAAGAAAGGGTATACCGCCTTCGACGTGGGCCGCTTTATTGTGGCACCGGGCCAGATCAGGATCCGCGTGTGCTCGTGGGACTCGTCCGCAGTACATGGGAGCATGTGGGGTAAGATCAACATCCTTGGAGAGGACGCAGTCCACGAGCGGAGGAGCCCGGGCAGGACCTTGCGTCTCGGGCTTCTGCTTGCCGACGGGCGTCATCGCAGAACCGACAAGGGAACGACGCAGTGCTGGATCTGGGAGACGCCTTTGGAGTTGGAGACCGAGGAGGAAGAGAAAGTGCTGTAGAAGGGAAAGCAATAATGGGCCAACGCAACAAGTCAGGTTCCTAATAGCTCGGGTGAAGACAGAAGGCAAGGGAGACCCGACATCAGCCGCGTAACACGCAGCAGCCTAGCCCACATGCATTTAGGGCCCGAGACGCCTCGGGCCGCCCCCCAAGGCTTCACCGAGAAGCCAACCCGAACGCTCCATGGGACCGGGGGCTATTGTCGGCGTTCTGGGAGTGGGGTTTCCCAGACCTGCCTGCCTGTGGCCCAGGGCTGGCCCACTTCATCAAGCAAGTACAATTGGGCGCAACACCACTCAAGGCAAGGTCCTCGCGAGGGGCCATGTCTCATGAGGAGGATCAACATCAAGACCCGCAGGGGGGCTCATCAGGCCCCTTGGGAGCGGCGGATATTCTGAGGCGAGACCCAGCCTCAGGAGTCAAGGATGACGCGGAGGAAGGAGAGGCAACCAGCAAACAGTAGGGTGGAGTGATGTTTGCTGTGTATCCCTAGAAATGGTGCCAGAAATACTCCTACTACGGCACGTTGGTATTCCCTCGAAGCGGAAAGGGTGATGTAGCACAGCGACGGTAAGTATTTCCCTCAGTTTGAGAACCAAGGTATCAATCCGGCGGAAGAGTATCCTAAGATCCTGTACAAACACAAAAGCTTGCAACCAACGCTATGAAGGGGTTGTCAATCCCTTATAGATTGTTTGCCAAGTGAGAACTGAAAGTAACATAGTAACAAAGCAAAGTAGAAGCGGAGATGTAAACGATGGATGTGAATAGACCCGGGGGCCGTAGTGTTTACTAGTAGCTTCTCTTATGAAAGCAAGTAGACGGTGGGTGAACAAATTACTGCCGAGAAATTGATAGAACTGTGCACACTCATCACGATATCTATGCAATGATTGTTTCTATAGGCATCACGTCCGAAACAAGTAGACCGATACTTTCTGCATCTACTACTATTACTCCACACGTCGATTGCTATCCAGCGTGCATCTAGTGTATTAAGTCCATAAGAACAGAGTAACACGTTAAGCAAGATGACATGATGTAGAGGGATAATCTCAAAACATGATAAAACCCCCATTTTTTTACCCTTGATGGCAACTACTTGATGTGTGCCTTGCTGCCACTACTGTCACTGCGAAAGGTCACCACAATGCAGAACCCAATACCAAACACTTCTCCCATTGCAAGAATCATAGATCTAGTTGGCCAAACAAAACCCAAGACTTGGAAAGACTTACAAGGATATCAAATCATGCATATAAGAAATCAGCAAAGACTCAAATATATATCATAGATTATCTGATCACAAGTCCACAATTCATCGTATCTCGACAAACACACCACCAAAGAAGATTACATCGGATAGATCTCCATGAAGATCATGGAGAACTTTGTATTGAAGATCCAAGAGAGAGAAGAAGCCATCTAGCTACTAACTACGGACCCGTAGGTCTGAAGTGAACTAGTCACGAGTTATTGGAGGGGCGATGATGATGATGAAGAAGCCCTCCACCTCCAAAGTCCCCTCCGGCACGGCGTCGGGAAGGGTCTCCAGATGAGATCTCGCGGAACCGGAAGCTCGCGGCAGCGGAAAAGTATTTTCGAGGCTCCCCTGATTTTTTGCGGCATATTTGGGAATATATAGACGCAAAACCTAGGTCAGGAGGCGGCCAGGGAAGCCACAAGCTTGCCCACCGCCGCCTCTCCTCTGGTGGCGTGGTGCAAGCTTGTGGGCTCCCTGGAGCCCACCTGGCCTGGCTCAAAGACTCCTTGGTCTTCTTTTGTTCGGGAAAAAATCATTTCGGGGATTTTATTCCGTTTGGACTCCATTCCAAAATCAGATTCGAAAAGAGTCAAAAACACGAAAAAACATGAACTGGCACTTGGCACAGAATCAATAAGTTAGTCCCCAAAAATATATAAAAAGGTACATAAAACATACAAAGAAGACAAGATAACAGCGTGAAACCATCAAAAATTATAGATACGTTTGAGATGTATCAAGCATCCCCAAGCTTAACTCCTCCTCGTCCTCGAGTAGGGAAGTGATAAGAATGAATTTTTGATGTTTTCATGCTACCTAGCATAGGTGTTCTTTGTAATTCCTCTTATGTGATGTGAATGTTCAGATCCATTAGATTCAAAACAATAGTTTGCTATTGACGTGGAAACAATAATAATTCAAGGAAACTAGCAAAGTAATAATGAACTTTCAAAATAACAAGGCCAAAAGAAAGTTATCCCTACAAAAGCATATAGTATGGCTATGCTCTATCATCATTGCACAACGAATTTAAATCATGCACAACCCAGGTATTGTCCAAGTAATCCTCAAACATTTTCAACTCTCACGCAATACATGAGCGTGAGCCATGGTTATAGCACTATATATGGTATGGAGTATGGTGGAGGTTGCAAGACAAAAAGGAGAAGATAGTCACATTAACTAGGCATATCAATGAGTTGTGGAGATGCTCATCAATAGATATCAATGTGAGTGAGTAGGGATTGCCATACAAATGATGCACTAGAGCTACAAGTATGTTAAAGCTCTTAAAGAAAACTAGTGGGTGTGGATCCAACTTGCTTGCTCACGAAGACCTAAGAAAATTTTGAGGAAGCCTATCATTGGAATATACAAGCCAATATATATAATGAGAATTTCCCACTAGCTATATGGTGGTAACAAAACGAGAGAGTCTCAATCATGAAGATCATGGTGCTCAAAATGCACAAGTGTGGAAAAAGTGGTAGCATTGTCCCTTCTCTCTTTTTCTCTCATTTTATTTTTGTGGGCTCTTTGTTCTCTTTTTTTATGGGATCCTTTGGCCTCTTTTATTTCCTCACATGGTACAATGCTCCAATAATGATGATCATCACACTTTCAACTCAAAACTTAGAGCAATTGTAACTCTATATGGAATGCCTTCGGTAGTGTCCCGTGGCAACGATCTAGCAAGGCATAGACATCAATGGAAACATCATGCAAGCTATCTTACGATCATGCAATGGCAATGTAGACGTGGTGGCACATATCATGGTGGTATTTGCATGGAAATATATCTCGGAATGACCTTGAAAAAACCATAGTACGTAGGTATGGTGGCTGTTTTGAGGGAGGCTAATGGTGGGTTTTGTGCACCGGCGAAAGTTGCACGGCACAAAGAAGATAGTGCTGGCGGAAGGTGAACGTGCATCTAAACTATGAACTCAAAATTAGTCATGAAGAACTCATATACTTGTTGCAAAAGTTTTATTACTAATCAAAACAAAGCAGTCAACGCATACTCCAAGGGGAAGGGTTGTTAGGAATAAACCATGGCGCGATCCCGACCGTCACGCAAAGGATGACAATCAATATACTAATCATGCTCAGATTTCATCACATAGCGGTTCACCATACGTGCATGCTACGGGAATCACTAACTTCAACACAAGTATTTCTAGATCCACAACACCTTACTAGCATGACTTTAATATTACCATAACCACAACTCAAAACTAATTGAGATGAATCAAACATCTCTAACTATTCAATGCACATGAAGGAGGAAGTTTTCGTATCCCTTTGGATAACTACCCCTTTTGAAACTACTTTAAAAGTATAGATCAACTACCAAGCCACGCACCGCTGTGCTCTAAAAGATATAAGTGAAGCACACAGAGCAAAAGTATCTAGCTCAAAAGATATAAGTGAAGCACATCTGAGCTGAATTGTCTACCAAAAGATATAAGTGAAGTTCGACAAAATCATGGTGTGTGCATGTCTCTCTCACTAGGTGTGAAGCAAGGTTGATTGTGACACAACAAAAATAAAAGAATCCTACGATGCAAGACGCTCCAAGCAAAAAAACATAACATGTGGTGAATAAAAATATAGCCCCAAGTAACGTTACCGATGGATTGAAGACGAGAGTGAGGATGCCTTCCCGGGGCATCCCCAAGCTTAGGCCTTTATGGCATCCTTGAATCTCTTGGGGTGGCTTGGGCTCTTTCCACTCTTTATCCTTTTGTCCATAAGAACTTCACCCAAAACTTGAAAACTTCACAACACGAAACTTAAATAGAAACTCGTGATAACATTACTTCAAGAAAGCAAACCACCACTTCCTTAGGTACTGTAGAAAACTTAAATTCTACTTGTGCTGATGTTGGGTTACTGTACTTTCAATCTTCCATGGCTAATACCCCCCGATACTATCCATAGTTTCATCAAAATAAGCAACCAACACAACAAAAACAGAATCTGTTAGCAGCAGACCTGTCTGTAGCAATCTGTATGTTTCGTATACCTCTGGTACTTCAAACATTCTGAAAAATATCGGAAGTCTAAAGAATTTGCGTAGAAATCAGAAGAAAAAAGAATCAACTCAAAAGCTCTTATAGAAAAAAATGAAAATTCTTTTCGTGAGCAGAAAGTTCGTGTCTTTCCCAGCATGACCAAATGATCATCCTCAAGACTAATCATAACGGTTTTGCTTGGCCCAAACGCAAAAAGAAACACAAAAAACACAATCATAACAGAATTATGAAGTGTCAAAAACACAAAATAGAAAGAAAAAGGATAGATTCGTTGGGTTGCCTCCCAACAAGCGCTTTTTTAACGCCCTTAGCTAGGCAAAAGTGATGGAATCACATATAGTCATCTTTGGTGCTCAAACCATAAGTAGCCCTCATCATAGATTCATAAGGCAATCTTATTTTATTTCTAGGAATGTTCTCCATGCCCTTATTTAAGGGAAATTGAAATCTAATATTCCCTTCCTTCATATCGATGATAGCACCAATAGTCCTTAGGAAAGGACTACCAAGAATAATGGGACATGAAGGATTGCAATCTATGTCAAGTACAATGAAATCCACGGGTACATAGTTCTTATTTGCAACAATAAAAACATCATCGATCCTCCCCATGGGCTTCTTGACGGTAGTATCCGCAAGATGCAAATTAAGAGAACACTCTTCAATCTCATGAAAACCAAGAATATCACATAAAGACTTTGGAAACGCAGAAACATTAGCACCCACATCACACAAAGCATTGCACTCATAATTTTTGATCTTGATTTTGATAGTAGTTTCCCACTCGTCATGAAGTTTTCTAGGTATCGAGATTTCTAGTTCAATATTCTCTTCAAGAGATTTCATCATAGCATCTACGATATGCGCAGTAAAGGCTTTGCTTTGGCTATAAGCATGTGGAGAGTTTGCAATGGATTGCATCAAAGAAACGCGTTCAAACAAGGAGCAATTATCATAATTGAATTCCTTGAAATCCAATGTGGGAGTTTCAGTACTACCCAAAATTTTGACTTCTTCTACTCCACTCTCCTCACCTTTATCATCAAGATAGGTGGACTCCAAATCGTCGGGGCGTTTTTCAACCAAACTGGATTCATATCCAGCCCCTCCATAAGTAGGTTTGACACGCGAAAACAAAGATTCAACAGGAAACAGACTAAGCACTTTAAGATCTTCGTGATTTGCATCACTAGAACGCACCCTTTTAAACCATTCATGTCTATCGTGAATTTGGGCGGTTCTTTCTTTGCTCTCATTCATGGAGATACGCATAGCTTTCAAAGTTTCATCCAAGTTGATCTTGGGAGGAGGGCATCTAACTTTCAAAGCATCAATATCACAAGACATCCTATCAACGCTCTTAGCCAAATCGTCAATTTTGAGTAGTTTTTCCTCTATGGACACATTGAAAATCTTTTGAGAGTTGATGAACTCTTTGATATCACTCTCTATATCACAGGGTAATTTGCTATGATTTCCATAAGTGTTGCCGTAGGAATTGCCATAATTGTTAGAGAAGTTACTAGGAAAAGGCCTAGGAACATAGTTTCCTCTAAAAGCATTGTTCTTGCCAAAATTGTTTCTACCAACAAAAGTCACGTCCAAACTAGCGTTGCTACTCTCAATCAAAGAACATAGTGGCATGTCATTAGGATCTACGGTAGCATTTCTACTAGACACCAAATTCATCAACTCATCCATCTTAGCAATAAGCGAGTTAATCTCTTCTATAGCGTGCATCTTTTTGCTAGCAGGCGACCGTTCAGTGTGCCACTGAGAGTAGTTGGTCATGATATTGTCTAGGAGTTTTGTAGCGTCTCCTTACGTGATTTCCATGAATGTTCCACCTGAGGCGGAGTCCAAGACATTGCGAGAAGCGAAATTCAAGCCAGCGTAAAAGATTTGTATAATCATCCACAAACTCAAGCCATGAGGGGGACAATTTCTAATCATAAGCTTCATCCTCTCCCAAGATTGTGCAACGTGTTCATGATCAAGTTGCTTGAAATTCATGATATCGTTACGTAAGGAGCTGATCTTATCCGGCGGAAAATACTTGGATATATAAGCATCTTTGTACCTATCCCAAGAATCGCCACGAGAAAGGAAAAAGTTTGAACTTGATCACGTCATTACCCACATCTCTTTTCTTTTTCATATCACAAAGCCCAATGAAGGTATTGAGATGGGATGCGGCATCTTCACTAGGAAGGCCAGAGAATTGCTCTTTCGTAACAAGATTCAACAAAGCTGCGTTGATTTCATACGATTCCGCACTAGTGGCGGGAGAAATCGGAGTATTAATAAAATCATTATTATTAGTGCTCGAGAAGTCGCAAAGTTTGGTGTTTTCAGCCATGATGACTTCAGCAAACAAACAAGCACACAACCAAGCGAGAAAACTGGCAAAGGGAAACGGCAAAGGCAAAAGAAAACGGCGAAGGAGAAAGGCAGATGAAAATGGCAAATGTTAAGTGGGGGAGAGGAAAACGAGAGGCAACTGGCAACAAAAGTAAATGCAAGAGAAGAGTTTGTTAGATCTACTTGGATAGATCTTGATTTCTCCTCCCCGGCAACGGCGCCAGAAATACTTCTGATGTCAGCTGTGCTTACCTTGCAACGGCGCCAGGAATAGTCGTGTCGACGGCACCAGGAATCCTTCAGCTCCTTACGTAACGATATCAGAATTCTTGGGATAGGTACAAAGATGCTTATATATCCAAGTATTTTCCGCCGGATAAGATCAGCTCCTTACGTAACGATATCATGAATTTCAAGCAACTTGATCATGAACACGTTGCACAATCTTGGGAGAGGATGAAGCTTATGATTAGAAATTGTCCCGCTCATGGCTTGAGTTTGTGGATGATTATACAAATCTTTTACGCTGGCTTGAATTTCGCTTCTCGCAATGTCTTGGACTCCGCCTCAGGTGGAACGTTCATGGAAATCACGTAAGGAGACGCTACAAAACTCCTAGACAATATCATGACCAACTACTCTCAGTGGCACACTGAACGGTCGCCTGCTAGCAAAAAGATGCACGCTATAGAAGAGAGTAACTCCCTTAGTACTAAGATGGACGAGTTGATGAATTTGGTTGCTAGTAGAAACGCTACTGTAGATCCTAATGACATGCCACTATCTTCTTTGATTGAGAGTAGCAATGCTAGTTTCGACGTGAATTTTTTTGGTGAACAATTTTGGCAACAATAATGCTTTTAGAGGAAACTACGTTCCTAGGACTTTTCCTAGTAACTCCTCTAACAATTATGGCAATTCCTACGGCAACACTTATGGAAATCACAACAAATTACCGTCTGATCTAGAGAGTAATATCAAAGAGTTCATCAACTCTCAAAAGATTTTCAATGCGTCCATAGAGGAAAAACTACTCAAAATAGACGATTTGGCTAAAAGCGTTGATAGGATGTCTTGTGATATTGATGCTTTGAAAGTTAGATGCGCTCCTCCCAAGGTCAACTTGGATGAAACTTTGAAAGCTATGTGTATATCCATGAATGAGAGCAAAGAAAGAACCGCCCAAATTCGCGCTAGACATCAATGGTTTAAAAGGGTGCATTCTAGTGATGCAAATCACGAAGATCTTAAAGTTCTTGGTGTGTCTCCCCTTGAATCTTTGTTTTCGCGTGTCAAAACTACTTACGGAGGGGCTGGATATGAATCCACTTTGGTTGAAAAACGCCCCAATGATTCGGAGTCCACCTATCTTGATGATACAGGCGTGGAGAGTGGAGTAGAAGAAGTCAAAATTTTGGGTAGTAATGAAACTCCCACTTTGGATTTCAAGGAATTCAATTATGATAATTTCTCCTTGTTTGAATGCATTTCTTTGATGCAATCCATTGCAAACTCTCCACATGCTTATAGCCAAAGCAAAGCCTTTACCGCGCATATCGTAGATGCTATGATGAAATCTCTTGAAGAGAAGCTCGAACTAGAAGTCTCTATACCTAGAAAAAATCATGATGAGTGGGAACCTACTATCAAAATCAAGATCAAAAACTATGAGTGCAATGCTTTGTGTGATAGGTGCTAGTGATTCCGCGATTCCAAAGTCTTTATGTGATATTCTTGGTTTTCATGATATTGAAGAGTGTTCTCTTAATTTGCGTCTTGCGGATTCTACTGTCAAGAAACCCATGGGAAGGATCGATGATGTTCTTATTGTTGCAAATAAGAACTATGTACCCGTGGATTTCATTGTACTTGACATAGAATGCTATCCTTCATGTCCCATTATTCTTGGTAGACCTTTCCTAAGGACTATTGGTGCTATCATTGATATGAAGGAAGGGAATATTAGATTTCAATTTCCTTTAAAGAAGGGCATGGAGCACTTTCCTAGAAAGAAAATAAGATTGCCTTATGAATCTATGATGAGGGCTACCTATGGTTTGAGCACCAAAGATGACTATACGTGATTCCATCACTTTTCGCCTAGCTAAGGGCGTTAAACAAAAGCGCTTGTTGGGAGGCAGCCCAACGAATTTATCCATTTTATTTCTGTTTTGTGTTTTCCACACTTTCACAATTATTTTATGATTGTGTTTTTTGTCTTTCTTTTTGTGTTTGTGCCAAGAAAAACAATTATGATTAGTCTTGGGGATGATCGTTTGGTCATGCTGGAAAAGACAGAAACTTTCTGTTCACCATACGAATTTTCATTTTTTTTGTAAGAGATTTTGAGTTGATTCTTCTTGCTGCTGATTGCTACGCAAATGATTCAGACTGCCGTAAGTTTTCAGAAATTGTTTGAGTACCAGAGGTATACGAAATATACAGATTGCTACAGACTGATCTGCTGTTAACAGATTCTGTTTTTGTTGTGTTGGTTGCTTATTTTGATGAAACTATGGATAGTATCGGGGGGGTATTAGCCATGGAAGATTGAATGTACAATAACCCAACATCAGCATAGGTAGAATTTAAGTTTGCTTCAGTACCTAAGGAAGTGGTGGTTTGCTTTCTTGTACTAATGTTATCACAAGTTTCTGTTTAAGTTCCGTGTTGTGAAGTTTTCAAGGTTTGGGTGAAGTTCTTATGGACAAAAAGATAAAGAGTGGCAAGAGCTCAACCTTGGGGATGCCCAAGGAACCCCAAGAGATTCAAGGATGCAGTAAAAGACTAAGCTCGGGGATGCCCCGGGAAGGCATCCCCTCTCTCGTCTTCAATCCATCGGTAACGTTACTTGGGGCTATATTTTTATTCACCACATGTTAAGTGTTTTTTCTTGGAGCGTCTTGTATCATAGGAGTATTTTATTTTTGTTGTGTCACAATCATCCTTGTTGCACACCTAGAGAGAGAGACATGCACACACCATGATTTTTTCGAGCTTCACTTATATCTTTTGGTAGATAATTCAGCTCACATGTGCTTCACTTATATCTTTTAGAGCACAGCGGTGCGTGGCTTGGTAGTTGATCTATGCTTTGAAAGTACTCTCAAAAGGGGTAGTTATCCAAAGGGATACGAAAACTTCCACCTTCATGTGCATTGAATAGTTAGATAAGTTTGATTCATCTCAATTAGTTTCGAGTTGTGGTTATGGTAATTTTGAAGTCATGCTAATAAGGTGTTGTGGATCTAGAAATACTTGTGTTGAAATTAGTGATTCCCGTAGCATGCACGTATGGTGAACCGCTATGTGATGAAATCTGAGCATGATTAGTATATTGATTTTCATCCTTTGTGTTGCGGTCGGGATCGCGCGATGGTTTATACCTACCAACCCTTGCCCTAGGAGTATGCGTTGAATGGTTTGTTTAGATTACTAATAAAACTTTTGCAACAAGTATATGAGTTCTTCATGTCTAATGTTTAGTTCATGGTTTAGATGCACTTTCACCTTCCACCATCACTATCTTCTTAGTGTCGTGCAACTTCCGACGGTGCACAAAACCCACCATTAGCCTCCCACAAAACAGCCACCATACCTACATACTATGGCTGTTTCAAAGTCATTCCAAGATATATTGCCATGCAACTACCACCATGACATGTGCCACCACGTCTACTTTTCCTTTGCACAATCGTAAGATAGCTAGCATGATGTTACCATTGATGTCTATGCCATGCTAGATCATTGCCACAGTACACTACCGAAGGCATTCCATATAGAGTCATAGTTGCTCTAAGTTTTGAGTTGAAAGTGTGATGATCATCATTAATGGAGCATTGTCCCATGTGAGGAAATAAAAGAGGCCAAAGAAGCCCACCAAAATAAAATAAAATAGGCCAAAGAGCCCACCGAATAAAAAAAATGAGAGAAAAAGAGAGAAGGGACAATGCTACCACTTTTTCCACACTTGTGCATATTAAGCACCATGATCTTCACAATTGAGAGTCTCTCGTTTTGTCACCACCATATAGCTAGTGGGAAATTTTCATTATATAACTTGGCTTGTATATTCCAATGATAGGCTTCCTCAAAATTGCCTTAGGTCTTCGTGAGCAAGCAAGTTGGATACACACCCATTAGTTTTCTTTAAGAGCTTTCACTTACTCGTAGCTCTAGTGCATCATTTGTATGGAAATCCCTACTCATTCACATTGATATCTATTGATGAGCATCTCCATAGCTCATTTATATGCCTAGTTAATGTGACCATCTTCTCCTTTTTGTCTTGCAACCTGCACCACAATCCACACCATCTATAGTGCTATAACCATGGCTCACGCTCATGTATTGCGTGAGAGATGAAAAGGTTTGAGAAAGTAAAGGTGTGAAACAATTACTTGGCCAATACCGGGGTTGTGCATGATTTAAATTCGTTGTGCAATGATGATAGAGCATAGCCAGACTATATGCTTTTGTAGGGATAACTTTCTTTTGGCCTTGTTATTTTGAATGTTCAGGATTACCTTGCTAGTTTGCTTGAATTATTATTGTTTCCACGTCGATAGCAAACTATTGTTTTGAATCTAATGGATCTGAACATTCACGTCACATAAGAGGAATTATAAAGGACACCTATGCTAGGTAGCATGAAAGCATCAAAAATTCATTCTTTATCACTTCCCTACTCGAGGACGAGCAGCAGTTAAGCTTGGGGATGCTTGATACGTCTCAAACGTATCTATAATTTTTGATAGTTTCATGTTGTTATCTTGTCTTCTTTGGATGTTTTATGTACCTTTTATATCTTTTTTGGGACTAACTTATTAATTCAGTGCCAAGTGCCAGTTCCTGTTTTTTCTGTGTTTTTGGCTCATAGGGCCTTCTTGGGCTGTCCCACCAGCCCACTAAGGGCTGGTGCGCCACCCCCAAGGCCTATGGGCTTCCCCGGGGTGGGTTGCCCCCCCGGTGAACACCCGGAACCGATTCGTCATTCCCGGTACATTCCCGGTAACTCCGAAAACCTTCCGGTAATCAAATGAGGTCATCCTATAAAAAAACTTCGTTTCCGGACCATTCCGGAAACCCTCGTGACGTCCGTGATCTCATCCGGGACTCCGAACAACATTCGGTAACCAACCATATAACTCAAATACGCATAAAACAACGTCGAACCTTAAGTGTGCAGACCCTGCGGGTTCGAGAACTATGTAGACATGACCCGAGAGACTCCTCGGTCAATATCCAATAGCGGGACCTGGATGCCCATATTGGATCCTACATATTCTACGAAGATCTTATCGTTTGAACCTTAGTGCCAAGGATTCATATAATCCCGTATGTCATTCCCTTTGTCCTTCGGTATGTTACTTGCTCGAGATTCGATCGTCAGTATCCGCATACCTATTTCAATCTCATTTACTGGCAAGTCTCTTTACTCGTTCCGTAATACAAGATCCCGCAACTTACACTAAGTCACATTGCTTGCAAGGCTTGTGTGTGATGTTCTATTACCGAGTGGGCCCCGAGATACCTCTCCGTCACACGGAGTGACAAATCCCAGTCTCGATCCATACTAACTCAACTAACACCTTCGGAGATACCTGTACAACATCTTTATAGTCACTCAGTTACGTTGGGACGTTTGATACACACAAAGCATTCCTCCGGTGTCAGTGAGTTATATGATCTCATGGTCATAGGAACAAATACTTGACACGCAGAAAACAGTAGCAACAAAATGACACGATCAACATGCTACGTCTATTAGCTTGGGTCTATTCCATCACATGATTCTCCTAATGATGTGATCCCGTTATCAAGTAACAACACTTGCCGATGGCCAGGAAACCTTGGCCATCTTTGATCAACGAGCTAGTGAACTAGAGGCTTACTAGGGACAGTGTTTTGTCTATGTATCCACACAAGTATTGTGTTTCCAATCAATACAATTATAGAATGGATAATAAACGATTATCATGAATAAATAAATATAATAATAACTAATTTATTATTGCCTCTAGGGCATATTTCCAACAGCTAAGTGGGTGTGCATCCAACTTGCTTGCTTATGAAGACCTCACGCATTTGAGGAAGCCCATCATCGAAATTTACAAGCCAAGTTCTATAATGAAAAATTCCCACAAGCATATGGAAGTGACAAACAAGAGACTCTTTATATGAAGAACATGGTGCTACTTTGAAGCACAAGTGTGTAATTATCATGCATCTTCTATCTTTTCTCTCATTTTTCCTTTTTGTCTTTCTCTTCCCTTTCTTTCTTTTTTTTCTTGTTTTTCATTCTCTTTTTTTCTTTTTTTGGTGGACTCATTTGGCCTCCCTCATTTTTCATTTTTCGTCCGGAGTCTCATCCCGTCTTGTGGGGGAATCATAGTCTCCATCATCCCTTCCTCACTGGCACAATTCTCTAATAATGAATAATGATGATCATGACACTTATATTTACTTAAAAATTCAATATTACAACTCGATACCTAAAAAAAAGTATGACTCTATATGAATGCCTGTTGCAGTGTACGAGGATGTGCAATGATCTATCATAGCACGGACATAAAAAAGTGGACAAGCCATGGAAATATCATTCTAGCTATCTTACGATGGTGTAAAGCAATATGACAGCGAATGCCAAAGTCATCAAAACGGAAGCGGTGGAAGTTGCATGGCAATATATCTCGGAATGGCTATGAAAATGCCAAAATGGGCAGGTATGGTGGCTCTTTTGAGGAAGATATAATACCGCTTATGTGTGATAGAGTGTATCATATCAAGGGATTTGGATGCACCTGCAAAGATTGCACTGATCCTGAGGTGAGAAAGGGCAATACACGTTACCGTAGAGGATAGCAAAGTACGGAAAGGTAAGAGTGCATATAATCCATGGACTCGCATTAGTCATAAAGAACACATATACTTATTGCAAGATTTTATTAGCTCTCTCAAAGCAAATCACTACCTGCATGCCCCGATGGAGAAGGTTGGGAGGAGTTCACCATCGCGCGACTCCGATTATAACACCACAAAGGATTTCAATTAATCATAAATTATGCTCCAAGTTCATCGGTTAACCAGAGACTATACGTGCATGCTTCTGTAATCACAAACCTTAACATCAATATTCTAACTAGTCTACAATTATCAACTAGTTCACCCACATATTACTATCTCTATATCCCAAAACTATTGCAAGGAATCAAACATATCATATTCAGTGATCCGCAAGTTTTATGTAGGATTTCATGACTAACCATGCAAATGACCAATTCCTGTTAACAATCTAAATAGATATAAGTGAAGAAAGAGATTTTAATTTTTTATAAAAAATACCATGCTCTAATAAATATAAGTGAAGCAAAAGATCATTCTTCAAATAACTTTTTTTATGTGAGGAGAAACATGCAATCCAAACTTCAAATGATATAAGTGAAGCACATGGAGCATTCTATAAAGCCATACTCAAAAGATATAAGTGAAGTGAAATGAGCATCCTATAAATCAAGCATGGACTATCTCATACCAGTATGGTGCATCAAAGAAAGGTGAAAACTAAATACAAAATATGCTCCAAGATTTACGCATATCACGTGAACGAAACGAAGACGAAAACATAGTCATACTATTGAAGAAAGATGGGATGCCTTTCGAGGCATCCCCAAGATTAGGCACTTTAGTCTCCTTGGATATTTAATTTGGGTTCCTTTGGCACCTCCAAGCCTGAAATCTTGCCTCTCCTTCTTCTGCTCATATCGAGACCTCCTCGAACTTCGAACACTTCATCCACACAAAACATAATTGAAAACTCGTGAGATCCGTTAGTATAATAATGCAAATTACCACTTTAAGTACTGTTGCAAACACATTCATATTTTATTTTTGCATTATATATACTGTAATCTAACTTCTCCATGGCTTATACAATCGATACAATCAATAGTTTCATCAAAATGAGAAAAACAATGCATGAGAAACAAAATCTGCCAAAAATAGGACAATCTGTAGTAATCTGAACATTGAAGATACTTTTGTCACTCCACAAATTCTGAAAAAATAGGAGGAAATAAAAAATTTGCATCAAATTGTTGTGTAAAACTTTCATAAACTTTCAAAGGTCGAGTAAAAAATGTAAATTCACACACTAGAGCCAAAGTTTCTGTTTTTGAACTGCATATAACAACAAGCAATCTAATCCTCCTAAATGCAAATCGTTGCACATTATTTTTATAATACAATGGATTTTTACAAGGGGATAACTATTTTTGTCAGAAACTCATGAAAAATTCTACATTTTTTTCATGAGAATGAAAACAAGTGTTCAAGGCCGACCCTCACATCTCCAATGCATAACCTTCCAATCTCTTCTCTTTTTGTAAAAGTTTAAAGTTCCCCTCTCTCTATATATTTTTTATTTTTCAAACTTTTAAAAACGCTCAATAGAAATAAATGACTCTTTAAAACTTCCAGGTTGTCTCCCTGGCAGCGCTTTCTTTAAAGCCATTAAGTTAGGCATAAAGTGCTCAACTAATGGATAAACCCGGATCACAACATATATCAATGCCAATTTTAATTAAGAATAATTTGTAATTTAGAAGTGAGCACAAAGAAACATATATCGTGCAATTACGATGTCTAACTCTCTTCCAATGCATCAACATGTCATAGAAGAACAATTCATGCACATCAAGTAAAGGCTAATGCATGGCATAAGCAGTTCCTTGCAATTTTATCGTGTTGGAAACATAAAGAGGTGGAGTTGTAGTTCCTCTCTAATAATAATTGCAAGTAGGAGCATCAAGCACATGCATATAATATCCATCAAAATCATCATGTGTAGTGGTAAAACGCAACCCATCATTATAATCCTTAATAAGTGCAAACTTCTTCGATATGGTGCGGTTCGGAGAATTCAAACAGATAATAGGACTATCGTGTGCGTGTGCAATAGCAGCAATTTCATGCTTAACATAAGGAACTACATGAAGTTTATCTCCATAAAGATAATTCTTATTGGCATTACGGCCACAACCATAGCAAGCATCAAGTTCGTCAAAAAGGGATATTTCTAACGAATCCAAAGGATCATAGCAATCATCATAGCATTTATCCTCTGGTAAGCACGAAGGGAAATTAAACAATGTACGATTCAAGAGCTACTCTCATTATAAGGTGGGCACGGGTAGCTAATCCGATCTTGCTCCCTTTGTTCTTCACTCTCCTCCTTATCTTTTTCATCCAATGAGCTCACGGTATCAGTAATTTCTTCTTCCATAGATTCTTGCAAAATATTATATTCCTCAAAGGCAGCAGACATTCTCTCAACAAATTCATTAATATGGGCATTGTATTCATAATTATTATAGATACATTGAAGTATCGCAAATTTTCAGATTTGTACAGAATAGCATCAAACTTTTCAATCAAAGAAGCAATTTCAAAAGCACCCTTAAAAGGAACGGATTATTCTATTTGTTCCACATCATAGTAATCATATAAACAATTAGCATAAGAAGCCAAGGTTTCATTATCATTAAATTCACATTGAAAGGGGAGGTGTGTTGTCTCTGTAAGTGCATCTAGTGCCCTTTAGTGATTTTTGTGTATTGAATACTTAGAGGTTAAGAGACTAATGTGTTTGTGAGTGTACACAGGCTCTATAAGTTTGTGATGTGTTTGAGTTATTCGAAGAATATCGACCCCTATAAAGTTATGTCTTCGGCTGAACACTTTGGTATTTCCTCGAAGACTTTGAATGTAAGGAAATTGGTGTGTCCGTGAAGAAATTGATGTCAGGACTTTGAAGCATGAAGATTTTTGTTATCGTAATTTCATTTCGACTCTTTTGAGTCATAGGACCACTGTACTGTTAAAGGGGGTCGAGGTAAAACTATGGAGAAGTTTCCAAGTGATGCTCATCTCAAAGCCTACACATACCCAGTCCTTCGAGTGAAGCCTTTGGAAATCTTTTGCAGTTTAATCAAACTCTTTAGTGACAGAGACGAAGATCTTATGGTCTGTGAGGAATTTTCTCTAACTAAGGAGTTAGGTTTTTGCCAGTGCAAATTACCTACAAGTGGGGAACCAGAGAGACATGAGGACATTACAATTAAAACATTCCGACCGTTGCGGCGCAGCGCACCAGGTGTCCCCAATATTATCCACATAACGGTCATATCATTGGGATTTTTATTTCAAATCTTGTGGGATTGCTCCCACGCTATAAATAATCGCTCCCATAACCACTAGCTTGTTGGCTCCTCCGTGAGAGAAACTGACACTTGTCATTTGAGAGAAACCCATTCGTCGAAGACGTTGAGAGAAAATCATAAGTGAGGAAAAATACCAAACACCAAAACCAAAACCCAAAACCCCCAAAGTGATTGAGCATCACTCAAGAGATTGTTCCTATGTGGAACCAACACTCATTACCTATGAGTACTGTGCATCCTCCAGGCGGTTAGGCGTCATGGTCTAGAGCATCCACCAGTCAATTATGGATCGCTGGATGACCAAGTTTGTGAGGGTTTGGAAGTCTACCCTGAAGACTTACCATGAGTGTTGTGCGAGGACCGTGTGTCCTTAGCTCAAGGAGAATATGGTAAGGGTTGTGTGTCCTAGGACTATGTGTCCTTTGATTTAAATACCAAACCGCTCCAAACCAGAAGTACGACTGTCACAACAGTTGGAACTTGGTCATCAAATCAATATCTTCACTGAGTACATGGTTCTATTTCCTCAATCGTTTCATTTCCTCAGTTTTATGTTGATGAATTGATCATTACTGTTTGAAGAATTTGACTGAAGACTTTCACAATTTACTCACCGCAAATTCTTCACTTCACTTGTTCTTCACCAGCATATCCTGAACATGCTACCTGTGCAAACTATCTATTTCATTTCATCATGAAGACTATGTTGTTGTTGTGTTGCACGCTCGCCTGAGTACTTATTCTGCTGCTCATCGGTCGTGACAGATGAATTTCCTCACAAGGAATTTCCTTGGTGATGAATCCATAAAATTCGCCTATTCACCGCCTCTCTAGTCGATATAACGCACTTTCAATTGGTATGAGAGCAAGGTACTCCCTTGTTCTGTGTGATTATGGTTTAACCACGTGGAGCTTTAGTTATGTCGACCGCAGGTATGATCGAGGTCACTGTGGGCTGTCCTACCTTTGAAGGGATGAACTACCCCTACTTGAAGAACAATATGTGCATGCACCTTGAAGCAATTCACAATGATCTCTCGTATGTTGTGGAAAATGGTGTTCCCTCTATCACCTCAACTGTCACCGCTGCTGATGTGAAGAGATTCAAGCAACTCGACTCTCAAACAAAGAATATCATGTGTGGCCATATGAGCAAAGGTCAGTATGGCAGAGTGAGTGCTTTGGGCTATGCAAAGCTTATCTAGGAAAGGATGTCCAAGGTCAATGAAGGAGTATCTACTCAACGTGACTCTCGGGTTGATGTTCTTCGCAATCTCATCAACTGCTTCAAAAGACTCGATAATTAGAGTTGTAAGCAAACCTTTGATCGCCTCATGAATATCTCCAATGAGCTACAGGCTCTTGGAGCCAGAGATATCATTGACCATTGCTAAGATCTCTTTATTCTTCATTCGATTCACTAGTTCTGATGATTCAAAAACAAAGAGACTAGAAGTTACTTGATGGTGCTGATATTGTGAGAGACTCAATACTCACGAAGTCCAACAAGATCGAAAGAAAGACCTCTATGGACCTAGGTATGGAAGACCTCATGCGATGAAGGCAAAGGTTGTTTCCTCATCTAAAGAAGAAGACTCTGATTGTAGTCTTGGTGATCCTGAAGAATTTGGTCAGGAACGTGCTATGCTCGTGAGGAAATTCCATAAGTTTTCCAAACGAGGTGAGTTTGGAAAGTCTTCAAGAAGATATATGAGGACACCAGAATCCTCATCTGAGGACTACAAGAAAAGAACTTGTCATAAATGCAAGTAGTCTGGTCATTACATTGCTCATTGTCCTTGTTGGGTGAAGGAATCAAAGAAGAAGAAATACAAGGATGATAGTTCTGATGAATCGAAGCAAAATAAGAAATTTTTGAAGTCCTCATATTCAAAGTCCTTATCGCACAACAAGAACAGTTTCGGAAAGGCTCAGGCTCTTATTGGCAAGGAAATGGGTTCTGAGGAAGAATCTGAAGAATGTGATGAAGAGGAATGATCGGAAGAGGAGTCAGAGTCTTGTGTGACAAGCCTAGCACTTCCTACCACATTCGTTAGCAAGTCCATCTTTGACTTCGAAGAAAATGACAACATCAAAAACACTGATGACTGCGACAACAACTTTGCCCCCACCTATTGCTTTATGGAAAAAGATTCAATGGTACCCGAACACACTTCATCTTCTGATTCAAGTGACTATGAATCTGAACACTATCAAAAACCCAGTTACTACAAGCTTGCTAATATTGCCACTAAGCAAGAAACTGCCCTTGAAAAGTTTCAAAAACTGCTAGACAAAAGCGATGACATGTTGAATGAGGAAATGAATCACACTCAAGACGGGTGGGATTAGGACCTATCTTTACCTATTAGCGTGTAGGTTGCATGGGCGTAATAGAACTGACAAACTTGATTAACTCGTAAATATATATGCTGAATTATATATATATTTCTTGTGTGTTTAGTATGTAAGCAAGATGACTGGCCGTGCATGGATGTACACAGGTCACACTAGTCAGAAAGAGAAGACAAAATAATGGTTTACATAAACCAAGGATTTTGTGAAAGTCGCATTTGGAAATGGCCACACAACGAACTGGTGCCCTGTCCTGGGTGCGGCAACTATAAAAAGGGGATGGAGGTTGTAATGATTAAACACTTGTAGAGGAGGGGTTTTCCGTCTGGTTATACGATGTGGACATTTCATGGTGAATCTGCCCAACGCACTAGAGCTGAGGTGGATCGTCTTTGCACCGACGAGCAAGGTATCGGGATCGAAGACATGGTGCAGGACTTTGATGATGCTCGGTATTCAGACGATGAGATGGAGGAATCTGCAAAGGCCTTCTTTGAAATGTTGGAGTCTTCAAAATGTCAAGAAGAAGAGGAGGAGGCGGAGGAGAAGAAAAAAATAAGAAGATGAAGAAGAAGGAGAAGAATAAAAAGAGGAGTGGAGGAGAAGAAGAAGAGGAAGATATAAAATATTTCTGGACACCCTTACATGACACCCCGACACCTCGGCACAGGGTCATGGTTTGTAAATTATGAGTTAGGTCATATATTTTCTGATTTTGTTGTAGAAAACTAAATATTTGTGTTGATAGGTTGGATTTACATGTGTAGCTTTTTCATCACTGTGAGGACTCGTGTTCGAAGACCTCCCTCTGTGTTTGACAAGCTATGCCCCTGTGTTCATGGTTAGCAAAAATGACATCACCTCCTCCCCCTTCATTTCCTCTCGGTCGGTCTTCGTGCCGATGAAACTTGCTAGATATAGGTACATTAAATTATCATTATGCGTGAGCAGTACATGTCTCCCATTTGAAAGGGTTACTGTTATAAATATGCATGCATTTGCATATATGTACAGCCGTGATTCTTCTGAATTGTCCAACGTTATCCATGGACAACTCGAGTATGTGTAGATTGGGTTCGTTTTCCCATATGCTCTCCTCCGGATTCGATGCGTAATTTCGTTAGTGCCTCCGTGTTGTTCTCCGGGTACACATCCTCTCTATTTATTGCCGAGACGATTATCAAGTGAATAGCGGGGAGGTGCTACCAATATTTTGTGGCAGATCCCGAGCAGAGAATGGGAAAACGAACCCAATCTACACATAGCCGGGTGGGATTAGGACCCATCTTTACCTATTAGCGTGTAGGTTGCATGGACGTAATAGAAGTGACGAACTTGATTAACTGATGAATATATATGTTGAATTATATATATATATATATATATATATATATATTTCTTTTGTGTTTATTATCTAAGCAAGATGAGTGATCGTGCATGGATGTACACCGGTCACACTAGTCAGAAAGAGATTACCAAAGAATGGTTTACAAAAACCAAGGAGTTTGTGAAAGCCGCATTTGCAAATGGCCAGACAAGAAACTAGTGCCCCTGTCCTGGGTGCGGCAACTATAAAAAGAGGACAGAGGCTGTAATGATTAAACACCTGCAGAGGATGGGTTTTACGTATGATTATACGATGTGGACATTTCATGGTGAGTCTGCCCAACGCACCAGAGCTAAGGTGGTTTGTCATTGCATCGAGAAGCATGGTACCGGGATCTAAGACATGGTGCAAGACGTTGATGATGCTCGGTATTCAGACGATGAGATGGTGGAATCTGCAAAGGCCTTCTATGAAATGTTGGAGTCTTCAAAACGTCCTCTCCACGAGCACACTGAGTTTGTCAGCTCGATACCATTGCACAAGTAATGGCTCTGAAAGCTCAATTCAACTTGGGAAGAGTATACTACGACACGATGATGACACTATTTGGACGCTTTCTACCAAAAACACATATCATGCCTCGAAACCTATACCAGCCGAACAAAATACTACGTCTACTCAAGATACCATGTGAGCAGATACATGCCTGTGAGAAAGGATGTCCCTTATTTAGGCTTGAGTATGCGGACTTGAATTATTGTCCAATTTGCAAGTCCTCCAGATATGTTGTGGTAGATAACGGTATGGGTGAGAAGAGCCATACCCAAATCCCAGTGAATGTTCTTCGGTATATGCCAATCATACCAAGGCTTCAACGTCTTTTCATGGTCGAAGAGATGGCCAGACATATGACATGTCACAAATTGGGTAAAATAACCGAAGTAGATGTAGATGGGAATAAGACGGTGGTACAAACATCAGATGGGGAAGCGTGGAAGCACTTTGATGCATTACATCTAGATAAAGTAGCACATCGAAGGCATCCCCGAGTCTGCGTCGCCACGGATGGGTTCAATCCCATGGTATGATGGCAACCCAATATAGTAGTTGGCCTATATTTTTCATTCTAGTCAATCTCCCCCCGGACAGATTTTGCAAGGAAAGAACATATTCCTGACATTGATAATTCCAGGGCCCAACAATCCGGGGAAGAATATGAATCTGGACATGCAGCTGCTTAAGGATGAATTCCAAGAAGCTTGGGATAATGGATTCAAGACATACAACACCGACAAAAAAACTTGAAAATGCATGTGTGGTACTTGTACTCGATGCATGACTTGCCGGTGTATGTGCTATGCTCTGGCTGGTGTGTGCATGGAAGGTTCCCGTGCCCCATATGCAAGGCAACTCTTCAGTTTCATTGGTTGCAGGCGGGTCAGAAGTATTCTTGCTTTGACTTGCATAGACAGGTCATGGATCCTCGCCATCAGTTTAGAAAAGAAAAGATGAACTTTACCAAAGGTAAAGTTTTCAAAAACACGACACCACCTCTGCAGACAAGCCAACAGATTCTTGATAAGTTAAACGCTCTCGAGCCTCATACAGAACGTCCAGGGTATTCAAGGGGAATAATTCAAAACACGCGTGGACTCACAATACATGCTTGTGGGATCTGCCTTACTTCAAAGACCTCCTTGTTGCACACAACATCGACATGATGCACACTGAAAAGAATATCGCAGAGTCCAATGTTTGTACATTGTTCGGCATATAGGGGAAGTTTGTGGGGACCCCGACTTACTAGTTGAGAATCGCCGTGCTCAGTGATCCCAGAGATCAATGCTCGCCGAACATAGATACTGAATAAAGAGTCTTACATCCATGTACCGATTATTACATCACGTGACCGAATGGTCAAGTTCACGAGATAGGGCCTAAGGAAAAATCACACGAGTACACTAATAGCGGAAAACAAAGGGGCTAAGCGGGTGCCCATGACATCAAGGCTACACCGACATGCATTCTGACTCTGAAGCGTCCTAGTTCGGAGGGGTGTCGCCGAAGACGTACTCATCTCCAAACTCCGGTCCTTCCATGTCTGGTCAATAAAATACCCAGTGGCAAGCCAATGAGTACTTTGAATGTACTCGCAAACAGCCCATGATATAATCAACGAAAGTGAAGAATAAGAATATCATGCATCTCTAGTATAACTCAACTAGGTGGAATGATCATGAATATGCATCAAGTTAAAGAATTACTCTTGAAGAACAGGTTACAGATATCGATATATCTGTCGAGGGCTGAACCATCCGGGTTCACCCTATATGCCAAGTCACCAAACTTGGTCATATTATTGCTATCATAGCAACACCTTTCTCATAGCCATACGCACACACGCTCACGCACACTTGGTTCATGCGGAAATATCAGGACGTAGTTTAAGCAGGATAACCCAACTGTCCTTGACCGTGGACACGGCTATTCGAATAGTTTACACTCTGCAGAGGTAGTATGCTGGACCCACGAGATCCGGGAAACTTCCGTGTCATCCACGACTCGCGGTATATCACATACCCGAGGTAAGTACCCGATCAATGCCTTTCCCCTGACGATACTAGACAAAGAGATCCACTCGATTGGTACCCAGCTCACATGTTGTACGTCTTACAAGCACCGACTCTGGACAGTACAAACCATGCGGGGACCAACGGTGTGACTGAAACTCATAAAAATGGCATAGTCGTCCTACCCGGCACGACCCCATCACGAGAGTGACCACATATCACTCCCGCAACTAGAATTGTGGCTCTTTGGTAGCACCGACCAGAGTAATTAACATAGCAACGTCCAATAAGGGGTAACGTGGTCGTACTGGTAAGGTTTGGACGGTCGACACATCATAAATCTAATCCCATTTCCGAAACCTTACTCACACAAATACCGGGTGCATCACTTCACCAAAAGTGACCACCTAACTCATCATCACCCTCGGGCATTAGTGGCACCCGACGGGGTTTGCATAAACTCTTTCTTTATGAAAACATCATGTTCATGATAGTACTACTGCTATCTTTACTTGTCAACATGGTATTAGCATGACCCTCAAGGGGTAGAGTCAAGCTCAATGCAAATGCTCCAGAGGAGCCTTCGGTAATATCATATCAAATTATTACCGGCACTTATGATCATATGCAATGGGAATACTTGATATTCTATCATGCAAAGTAACATATGCTCAGTCATGGTCAAATGGCTGCTTGCCTTGGTCAGCTAAGTATCCGGGGTCTTCTATCGTCGATTCCCTCGTCACACGGATTTTCTATCGTCGATAAAACAAAAAAAATAAGAAATAGCTCACACAGAAACAGTCCACAAAGTCATTTTAAAAATGTTCCCTATTTCTGATATATCTAAGATATCATTTAAAAAATATTTGCCTTAGTTTTCTTTGAAGGAATATTTTTCAAAACAACCAAGAAGAAGCAAAACTATTCCATTTTAGACCTTTTTATTAATATAAAATAGAATAGTTGCTGGAAAAATTCACCTAAGCATATCATTAAATACTACACTTTTTTAGAAGAATAATAGTGGAAGAATTATATTTTTACACTAGTTAAATGTTTTTATAAAAATCTTAGAAACCAGGGCTTAAAATAAAACGAAAAATAGGCTAACTCCGTCCTGGATCGGCCCAGAGCTAGGCTGGCCCAGGGCCAGCCGACAGCCTGCCCAGGCGCGCGCGCCGTCAGGTTTGAACCTGACGCGCGGGGCCCTGCGGTCAGTGGGTGAGGCCAGCGCGGGGGAGGAGGCTTGGCCATCGACAGGTGGGGCACACCTGTCGGGGTCATCTCCTACCACTACAGGAATTAGCTTCTTTGTCGTCTACCATCACAGACGGCAAAGAGTAATCCACTGACGGCAAAGAGTAATACACAGACGGCAAAGAAAACTCATGTTGGCAAAAATTCTGCGTCAGCCTACGACGGCATTGTAGATTCTTTGCCGTATGCCTCAACGAAGCGGACGGCAAAGAGCTTTGCCGTCAGCTTTTCATAAGAGCAGTGGGCAAAGATGTCGAGATGGCAGCCGACAGGCGTTGCCTCCGTTAGGGGCTAACGGAGGCTTTGCCGTCTGCCTCCACCCCTACTCTTTGCCGTCTGCCTCCAACTCCTCCCCTCCCCCCTCCACTCTTTGCCGTCTACCTACCCCTCCACCCCCCTCCTCTGTGCCCTCTTCTTTGCCATCTGCCCCCCAGGAAGCAGACGGCAAAGAGACTATATGGCCAGCTGCTGTTGTCCAGGTTGCATAGCTGGGTGCCACGTGGCACCTTTGCCGTCAGCTGGCTGATGGCAAAGGCCTTTGCCATCAGCTGGCAGACGGCAAAGAGCCTATGTTGTCACATTTTTGTTTATTTTTTCTATTTCACAGCACATATATATATATATATAATTCATAGCACATATATGATAAATATGTGACAACACATATATGATATACATATAAAGCTCATCAATGCCATTTGTTCATCAACGTACATCCCATATATCAAAAGAACCAACACATACAAAGTTTCATCCATAATTACATACATATAGTTGCACATATATTGTTTATCCATATATACATATACATATAGTTCCGCATTGTTCATCAACTCAAATAAAAACGGGAACTAAAGCACTCCAATGCCAGCTTCCATGCATGTAGTACATCCAATCTGCAAAATGGGAATAAGAAAGTCAGAAGAAGAAGAACAACAACATATATATGACAAATAAGCTAAATTGAAGAAAAAAGAGAAGAAGCAAGAAGAGAAGAAGGAGAAGAAAAAACAAGAATAACGAGGAGGAGGAGGATGAGGAGAAGGAGAAGGAGAAGGAGGAGGAGAATAGGAGAAGAAGGAGAAGAAGAGGAGAAGAAGGAAGGAAGAATAAGGAGAATAAGGAGGGCTCCTTCTCCTCCTTCTCCTTTTTCTCTTCTTCTCCTCCTCCTCCTTCTTCTCCTTCTCCTTCTCTTCTCTTTCTCTTCTTCTTTTTGTTCTTCCTTTTCATTTCTCCTCTTCTCCTCTTCTTGGAGCTAAATTAGCTAACTATGAATTTTTGGAGCTAAATGGGCTAATTATGTCATTATAGAGGAAAACAAGCTAGGTATATAATATTAATGAGCTAATCAAGGTTCTTATGCCATTTTGAGCTTATAATGTCTTTTTGGAGCTAAATGCGCTAATCATGTCATTGTGGGGAAATTAAGGCAAGGAGAATATGAAAGAGGAGAAGAAAGAGGAGGAGGAGTCGGATTCATTGTCGCTGTCTACTTCCATGTTCTTGGGTGAAGCACGGCGGTTCTTGAAACGTTTCTTGGAAAGACGTGTTTCTTGGAAGAATACTCCATCATATGTGTCTGGATTAATGTGAGGTTCATAATCCTGTTCATTTGGGAGAGGTGGTCTATCATGTGGCGGCATTTCATAAACAACATACCAACCTTCCAGATTCTTATCCGTTTGGCATGCCCACGGTAGATAGAAAACTTGGGTCGCATGTTGAGCCGTAATATAGACATCGGGAACATCTAAATGGGTGTTTGGATGGATTTCGAGTAGTCCTATATGTTCATGAGTCCTTCTAGTCTCATTCGGCTGGAACCAATAACATTTGAAGACTACGACGTTCGGTGGGTTTTCACCATAGAATTTAAGTTCATAAATTGCTTCAACTCTTCCATAATACTTGATAACACCTTCGCCGATAGTAGAGACACCACAATTTGTAGATTTCTGGTCGGGCATAGATAGCTCTTTGCCAAAGGTACGGAAGAGATACCCGTTGATGTTGTATTTCTCAAATGAACGGACCTTATGGTCAGAACCATTAGCGACTTGTCTCAATTCGGCATCCATAGACTCTGAATTAGCCTACAAGTTCAATACGAAACAATTATTGCATTAGCCGCAAGTTAGACCAAGAAATGAAATGGTCCATTATTGATAATTACCGTTTGTTTGAACCAAGAGATGAAACCGGGATAGCCGCCTCCTGTCTTTGACAGAAGCTCATACTCTTCTACGGAATCATTTTCGATCACCGCTCCTTCCAAGAATTTGGTGATGTAACGGCTGTTTGAAATATCCAGGAATAAGAGCAGTTCAAAGGAATTAGAAGTTACGGGAAAATCTGCCGAGAACTCACTCGATGTAGGGCCGCACTTCTGTTAGGTTGTTGAATATATACAACAAAATGTTCCGCCATTCTTCGACATCCAACGTTATTGGTTTCGAAGCACCTGCTGGTGCGAGCTTCCCTTTGAATAGGCTGAGGTTGGACCAACCTTTATTAGGGTCTGCATCATTGTGCCGAGGCTTCGGATTATGCAAATGATGATTTTTGGCTTCGTAGTGTGCTGTCACAAAGTATGCCACCTCCTCAGTAATGAATGGCTCATCCATCGATGCTTCAATTCTACGCTTATTTTTACATTTAGCTCGAAGGGTCTTCTACATCCTCTTAGTTGCATAGCACTAACGATCTTGCACGGGCCCACCTAATCTTGCCTCGGACGGTAGATGTAAAATCAAATGTGTAAGTGCATCTAGTGCTTCTTAGTGACTTTGGTGGTTTGAAGACTTATAGGTTAAGTATTTAATGTGTTTGTGAGTGTACACAGGATCTATAAGTCATTGAGGAGTTTGAGATATTTGAAGAATATCGACCCCTAAAAATATATGTCTTCAGTTCAAGAAATTGGTCTGAAGCTGAAGAAATGAATCGCGAGGAATCTGCGATGAAATTGATATTCCTCATGAAGATACTGATATTGAGAAGTCCGGTGGTTCCTGAAGAAAATCATTTTGAAGAATTTGAAGCATGAAGATTTACACTGTCTGTTTTACTTTCTTCGCATTTGAGTAATAGGAACACCGTACTGTTAAAGGGGGTCGAAGTTACACTATGGAATGAATTTCCTCACGATGCTCAACCCAAGCCTAATCCTACGAAAAGCCTCAAGTGAGGAATATGAGTGACATGAGGACTCTCACAGTTGAGGGTTCCGACCGTTTCGATAACCACGCCAAGTCACTGGTCTTATCCACTCCAACGGTCATATTATTTAAGGGCATTAGTGTCAAATCATATCGGGATGCTCCCATGCTATAAATAGCCACCCCCCACAACCACTAGCTGGTTGGCTGCTCCGTTAGAAACTGACACTTGTCATAAGAGCAACCCAAATTCCTCAGAGCCTTCGAGAGTAATTCATCAGTGAGGAAATACACGATCCACCGAAACCACAAACCAAACCTAGTGATTGAGCATCACTGAAGAAGTTGTTCCGGTGTGGGACTGAAGCCTTTTACCTTTGAGGACTGTGCATCCTCCAGACGGTTAGGCGTCATGGTCTAGAGCATTCCAGCAGTTAACTGTGGATCGTCGAGTGACCAAGTTTGTGAGGGTTTGGAAGTCTGCCCTGAAGACTTACCACGAGTGTTGGGCGAGGACTGTGTGTCCTTAGCTCAAGGAGAATACGGTAGGGACTGTGTGTCCCGGGACTGGGTGTCCTTTGGTTTCAATAGCAAGCCGCTCCAAACCAGATGTACGACTGTCACAGCAGTTGGAACTGGGTCATCAACGACTGTCTTCACTGAGAAACGGGTTCTAGTTCCTCAAGTCTTTACTTTCCCTGTATTATGTGTTGATGACTTTCACTGTGATTGTTTGAAGAATTTGCTGAAGACTTTCTCTGAAATTCCTCAACCCCCAATTCTTCACATTAGTTAATCCCCATCTATATTCTGCGTGCCTGCTCACTCTGCAATCTGTTTTCACATTCTTCACTCTGAAATACTGCGGTTGTGAACGTTTGCACGTCTGATCCTTTACTGTTTCCGCTGTAAGTTAGTCATGAGTGAGGAATTTCCTCAAAAGGAATTTCCTCAGTGATGAAATTCTAAAAATATCCTATTCACCCCCCCTCTAGTCGATATAACGCACTTTCAATTGGTATCAGAGCAAGGTACTCCCTTGTTCTGTGTGATTTTGGTTTAACCACCTGGAGTTTTAGTTATGTCGACTGCAGGCATGTTTAAGGTGACTGCAGCATGTCCTACCTACGAAGGAAATAACTTTCCCTTCTGGAAGAACAAAATGCAAATGCATCTTCAAGCTATTGATAATGATCTCTGGTATTTTGTGGAAAATGGCGTCCCCATCATCTCTGCCAGTGTCACTGCGGCTGATGTGAAGAAATTCAAGCAACTTGATTCTCAAGCGAAGAACATCATTTGTGGCCATCTGAGCCTAGGCCAGTTTGGAAGAGTAAGTGCTTTGGGATCTGCAACACTGATCTCGGAGAGACTGTGCAAGGTAAGTGAAGGAGTATCAACCCGGCGTGACTCTCGTGTTGATATTCATCGTAAACTCTTCAATCGCTTCAAGAGACATGATAATGAAAGCTGCCAAGACACCTTTGATCGCCTCACTCACATATCAAATGAACTGCAAGCACTGGGAGCTCGAGACATCACTGATCACGAAGTTGTGAAGAAACTACTGAGATCTTTGATACTTTAGTTCTGATGATTCAAGAAAGACCAGACTACAAGATGCTGGATCCAGCTGATATACTTGAAAGGCTAAATACTCATGAATTCCAGCTAGAAGAAAAGAGAGATCTATATGGACAAAGCTATTCCAGACCACGTGCACTGAAGGCTAGAGCAATTTCCTCATCTGAAGAAGACGACACAGATGACAACATTTGTGACCCTGAAGGATTTGGACAGGAGCTTGCAATGCTCGTGAGGAAATACCAGATATTTACCCGACATGGCCAGTTCGGTAAATCTTCAAGAAGAGACATGAGGAAATCAGAATCTTCAGCTGAGGACTACAAGAAACGAACCTGTCACAAGTGCAAGAAATCAGGTCATTACATTGCTGATTGTCCCCGCTGGGGAAAGGAATCAAAGAAGAAGAAATACAAGGATGACAGTTCTGATGACTCCAAGAAGAAGAAGAAATCTTCAAAATCCTCATCTTCAAAGCCCTCATCACACAAGAAGACTAGTTTCAGAAAGGCTCGGGCACTTATTGGCAAGGAAATGGACTCCGAGGCGGAATCAGAGGAAGGTGACGAAGAACAATGTTCTGAAGAAGACTCAGAATCTGGACAGGCTAGTCTTGCACTAGCAACCACTTTCGTCAGCAAGTCAATCTTCAATCTTGAAGAAAATGATTGCACCATCCATACTGGTGACTATGTTGATGACTTCGCTCCAACCTATTGCTTCATGGCAAAGGGTTCGAAGGTATCCAATAATGCCTCTTCCTCTGATTGAAGTGACTATGAACCTAATGATTATAAGAAACCCAGTTACAGTAAACTTGCTATCATTGCCACTAATCAACAAACTGCTCTGGAAAAGCTTCAGAAACTGCTAGACAAAAGTGATGATCTGTTGAATGACGAAATGAACCTTACCCAAGTCCTCACTGATGACATAAAAGTCTTCAGTCTAGATTTGATAATCTTCAAGATCGTTATGATACACTCCTCACTGATCATGAGAAGCTTTCCTATGAATTTCTTCAAAGGAAGCTTGATCTTGAGAAGCTGAGGATGTGTCATGATGATCTTCGTATGGAAAATGATTCATTACTAGCTCAACAGATCAGCGCTAGCTGAGGATGTGTCTTAAATGCATTGAACGCGAAACTGCTAATTCCTCACCAGAATCATCAAATGCTACCATAGCTACAAATTCTTCAACTGCACCTGTTGTGTCTATTTCCTCACTTGAGGAAAACACAAATGTTACTGATGAAAATGCAGGGTTGAAGGAATTGTACGTGACAACCATGTACAAAAGCCTCAAAGGACATCAAACCCTTTGTGATGTGCTCAAAAAGCAGATCTTGAACAGGAACCCGAGGAAAGAAGGAATTGCCTTTGAGAGGATATTAAATGCTGATGGATCTTATTGGAAACCTGAGTAGTATCCCAAAACCTCATGGGTTGCTGCTACTGGGCCTCCTTTTGATCCATCTAATCTAACTGGCTTTTCATGTGAATTATCCTATTCCTCGGATGAGTCATTTGATTCCAAATATAAACTGTCCAAAAATCAATCTGGTGAAGTATTTTCTCGATATGTTGGAACTAACTGTAGGAATGACCCTCCTCTGAGGAAAATCTGGGTTCCCCAAAGATGTCTTGAAAATCTTCAGGTGAATGTCCTGATGACACCACCACTGAAGAATCTGAACCCCAGATCAAATTCCTCAGGAGGACCAAAGTCTTCAAGAGGATCAAAATCCTCAACTGGTCAAAACTATGCTCGTACCCGTGCTTATGCGTCTAACATGCAGGGAAACTACAAGGAATATGAATATGAGCGTTACACCTCAAATCAATATGTTCATAAATCCTCAAACCAGTTCTCTGCATATTCATATGAGTACTTTAATCCCCCTACAGTTAAGAGAAGTGCATTAGCTTCAATGCCACCTTTCTCATATGTTGCTCGCAGGATGATGAACGCTTTCCCACCCCTTCAGATGTGGGTGGTGAAGAAATCAAACTAATCACCTCTGCAGGTCAGGTCTCCAGATGAAAATCATCATCTGAAGAATTTGCTGGAGACCTGAGGAAATGCTTGATAGGACGCAAGCTATTGATTGATGAAATAGAAATATTTCACTCGTCCTTACATTTCTGTTATGATGAAATTACTGATCTGATGAAATTAGTATCATATTCTTCAAATCTGAAGCATATGAGATTGTAAGCTGTACTAATTCATCTGCAGGATTACAAACCCAAGAATACTGAGTGGGTTCTTGATAGTGGCTGCACACATCACATGACTGGTGATAAAAGCTTACTGATGAATATGCCACTAACTCCATCACCTCTGAAGCAAATCACATATGCTGACAAAGGTAAAAGCAAGGTATTGGGACTTGGCAAAGTGGCTATTTCCAAGGATAGGCATATGGACAAAGTGATGCTTGTTGAATCCCTTGGTTTTAACCTTATGTCAATCTCGATGCTTTGTGATCTTGATATGATTGTTATCTTTGGTAGATATAGATGTGTAGTCATCATGGAATCTGACAAATCCAAAGTCTTCGAAGGTGTAAGAAGAGGGGATTTGTACATAGTTGATTTCTCTACAGGTCCTCAACCAACCACTTGCTTACTAGCAAAAACCTCAGAAGGATGGCTGCGGCACCGAAGACTAGGTCATGCAGGCATGAGGAATTTGCACACGCTCGCAAAGAAGAAGCATGTCATCGGCATCGAATCAGTCAAATTCCTCAAGGGTCATCTCTGCGGTGCTTGTGAATCTGGGAAAATAACCAGATCCAAGCATCCCTCTAAAACCATCATGACCACTACACGTCCACTCGAATTGCTTCATATGGATTTATTTGGACCTACTCACTATGCCACACTAACCAATGCAGCATCTTTATATGGCTTCGTCATAGTTGATGATTATTCCAGATATACTTGGGTGCATATCATAGTGTATAAAACTGAAGTGCAGGAAATCTTCAAATGATTTTCTTCAAGGGCCTCGACGAACATTGGCATCAAGATCAAACATATCAGGAGTGATAATGGAACCGAGTTCAAAAACATTGGTCTTGATGATTATCTTGATGAACTTGGTATTACTCACGAATTGTCTGCTCCTTATACTCCTCAGCAGAATGGTGTCGTCGAAAGGAAGAACAGGACTCTGGGTGAAATGGCTAGAACCATGCTTGAAGAATATCAGACTCCTCATCGCTTTTGGCCTGAAGCAATCAACACTGCATGCCATATCATCAACAGGGTATATCTTCACAAATTCCTCAAGAAAACCTCATATGAACTCCTCACTGACAAGAAACCCAATGTAAGTTATTTCAAAGTCTTCGGTGCAAAATGCTGGATTAGAGATCCTCACCATAGCTCAAAATTTGCACCTAAGGCACATGAAGGTTTTATGCTCGGTTATGGAAAGGACTCGCACACTTACAGAGTCTTCAACAACTATCACAACAAAGTTGTTGAGACTGTAGATGTGCGGTTCGATGAAACTAATGGCTCGCAAAGAGAGCAATTGCCTTCTGATCCAGATAAGCTGTCTCCTGAAGAAGCAATAAAGCTTAAGCCTACTGAAGACATTGTCCCCACTGAGGAAATTGGTGAGGAAACGATCCCCATCGCTGATAAAAATCAAGAAGATGCTCCTGAGGAAATTGGAGCAGCACCACTTCCTCAGCCCAGACAAAATCCTCAACTAGCTCATCCGAGGATTGCAAACGAAGTAGAACTTGACAAAATCCTCAATGAAATCAACGCGCCAGGTCCTCTCACTCGCTCAAAAGCTTCACACTTAGTTAACTTTTGTGGGCACTTTTCCTTTGTATCCATCACAGAACCCTCAAAAGTTGTTGAGGCTTTTCTGGAACCGGAGTGGATCCAAGCTATGCAAGACGAACTTCTTCAATTCAAGTTGAATGACGTATGGGAGCTCGTCAAATGACCAGATCCTCGCAAGCACAACATCATCGGCACCAAGTGGATTTTCCGAAAAAAGCAAGATGAGGATGGTCAAGTGGTGAGGAACAAGGCACGACTTGTAGCCCAAGGCTACACCCAGGTTGAAGGAATAGATTTCGATGAAACTTTTGCACCTGTTGCTAGACTTGAAGCTATTGGAATACTACTTGCTTATGCTAATCATCATAACATCAGCTTATATAAAATGGATGTGAAAAGTGCATTCCTCAATGGTAAGCTTGAGGAAGAAGTATATGTTGCTCAGCCCCCAGGTTTTGAGGATCCAAAGAATCGAGACAAAGTATTCAGACTCAAAAAGGCTCTGTATGGCCTCAAGCAAGCCCCTCGGGCATGGTATGATACATTGAAGGAATTCCTCATGAATAAAGGCTTCAAACCTGGTTCACTCGATCCAACTCTTTTCAAAAAATCCTATGATAATGAGCTGTTTGTATGTCAAATATATGTCGATGATATCATATTTGATTGTACTGACAAAAGATACAGTGATGAATTTGCCTACATTATGACTGAAGAATATCCGATGTCCATGATGGGGGAGCTGAAATTCTTCTTAGGTCTTCAAATTCTTCAACAAAGCAATGGAATCTTCATATCACACGAGAAATATCTCAAGGATGTTCTGAGGAAATTCGACATGCACGAATGCAAAGGTGCCAAGACTCCAATGCCTACCAACGGCCACCTCGGCACTGATGAAAATGGTAAAGATTTTGATCAACAGGTATATCGTTCTATGATTGGCTCTTTATTGTATCTATGTGCATCTAGGCCAGATATAATGCTTACAATTTGCATGTGTGCACGTTTTCAAGCAAAACCGAAGGAATCACACCATAAGGCCGTGAAACATATTCTTCGATACTTAGCTCACACACCAACACTAGGATTATGGTATCCCAAGGGCTCCAATCTTCATCTGGTAGGGTATTCTGATTCAGACTATGCTGGTGACCGTGTGGATCGCAAGTCAACTTCTGGCACATGCCATTTCCTCGGAAGATCACTAGTTTGCTGGTCCTCAAAGAAGCAGAACTGCGTATCACTCTCCACTGCCGAAGCTGAGTACATTGCTGCTGGTTCTTGCTGTGCTCAATTGCTATGGATGAAGCAAACCCTCAAGGACTACGGCATCAACATGAAGAATCTGCCTCTCTACTGTGACAATGAGAGTGCTATCAAGATTGCATACAACCCAGTACAACACTCGAAGACCAAGGACATCCAGATTCGTCATCATTTTCTTCGGGACCATGTCCTCAAGGGCAATATCCTCATCGACCATGTGAAGACTGATGATCAACTGGCACATATATTCACTACGCCCTTGGATGAGAAAAGGTTATGCAAGTTGCGGTGTGAGCTAAATATCTTAGAGTCTTCAACTGTTTAATAAAAACATGCACACATCCTACCACTTATGCAAAGTTGATGACTTAGATGTGCAACGCATGATGAATCGATTTTCTTCAACTGATGAAGAATGTCACTCTAGATGTGAAGAAATTAACGAAGAAATTGATTCTCAGGGCCCTACGACAATTGTATGCAGCGTCTGTAATCAACATTCTTATATGGTGGCTCACGCCACCGCCCAATGTGAAATTCCTCAAGTTAATTTTCTTCAAATGATCAATTTCCTCACAATGCGTTTTTCCTCAAAACAGCTGTTCTTCATTGTGATGATTCATTACAAAAATCCTCAAAAACACTTGATGACTTTCATTTGACTAGATAGACTAGGATTTCTAGTCCTCAATAGCATTCACTTATTTCTATTTCTTCAAGCTGATGTTTCTGCTAAGTGAATGTGATCGGACCCTACTTTCCCTCTATGCTATACTCATCCAGTCTATTCAATTCTTCATATGCGTTCTACTTGAAACTTTGTTCAAAATCCTCACTGCTTCCTTGTCAGCTGATGATTTTGTAACGAAAATCCTCAAATCTTCAAAAATTGTTTCTTTAAAGACACAGTAACTGAACCCCCACTTCCCACGATCGAATAACCACGATCTCCACTATCTCCACTGCATCGTACGGGAGCTACCCGTGTCGTGCGGAGACGTAGAGGCAGGGGCTATTTGGTCCGACATTCTCGCGCCAACAGTAACTTTTGGCTATAAATATGTCCCTATCCCCCTCGGCCTCCTCTTCTTCGCCTCATCGCTCTCCTGCCACAGCACACTCCACCGAACCCTAGCGCCACCGCTGGTAGTCTCGTCGTCTGTGAGGAATAGCTTCACTGCCTCGACTTCTCCGTTGCCGGAACCACGCCGGAGTCGGACCATCTTCGTCCGCCGCCGCCGTAGACGTCCTCCGTCGCAGAGTTAGGGTGCATTGGACACTCGTACGAAGAGCCTCTCCACACGCAACTTTCTGTGTTCTTCGTGCGCACCTTCCAGGGTAAATATATCCCATATTTACAGCAAGTTAGATCTAAAATTTTACATCTTCTATGTGAAATCTGTTTTTCCTCAAGATACGATGCGCACTTGATTCCTCAAACACTACCTATCACCACAATCATTGATGAACTATGCTAAGCATCTAAGATTATCACGAGATTCCTCAATTGTGCGAATTTTCGGATCTGTACAACTCTGGAACCCAAGAACAATATGCTTAGGCAAAATCCTCAACCACTGGTTATATTCCTCGAACCGTCAAACTTTTTCATTTTCTACAAATCTGAGAACGCATATGACCTCTCCAAATTCCTCGCAACTATAATCTATTCACAGGTACACACATGTCAGCTGATGAATCTCTCGGTTCTCATCACATTAACTCATTTGCTTCGTTTTTGGAAGAAACTCTTCAAGGCTCATCAAAATCCTCAAGAGTTCAAAATGATCAGCAAAATCCTCAACTGAAGAAAATGGAGGAAGACAGAAAACACAAGGGAGGAAAGAAACTTGAGCAAAACACAGCTGCTGATATCCCTGAGGACATTTACTTGGACTATTGCACGCCTGACGAAAATGAGACAATGGCCAAGAGAAAGATACGGCTGCAGAAGATTGAACGCTGATGGGCGAAGGAACGGAAGGAGTACAGGTTTGTGACTCCCAAATATGCAAAGAAATTCGCTCGGAAGCCTCCTGGCACAAGGGCCCCACTTGAGGATCATCAAGTAGCACATCCCTGAAGCCTCATGACCATAGATGACTATCCAGATGAGAAAGAAAAGCATCTGGCCAAGCTCAAGAAGCAGGCAGAAGCTGCAGTGAGGAAATTTAATGAATCCTCAGCTGCTGCCTCAGGTGCTGCTAATTCCTCAGCTGCAGAAACCTCACGCTCAGAGATTCCTCAAATGCAGTGTGTGCCATGAAAGCCAAGGGCGCCAAAGCCTCAAGAGAAGTCTTCTCAGGCTTCTGTCACAAAACCCTCAGCACCAAAACCCTCATTACCAAAACCTTCAACACCAAAACCATCAGCGCGAAAACCCTCAGTACCAATCTCCTCAGCACCAAAATCCTCAGCTCCACCTCCAAAGCCTCAAGAGAGACCAGTACAGAAGCAAGTCGTGAAGCCTAGGACCGCCAGCTCCAGCTCCTCACTCCCAGCTGCAACCAGCTCAGAGACAAAGTCTTCAACACCTCCTGCGAAGACTTTGGTAACTGTTGAACGTGCACCTCTGCCAAGCCCGAGAAAAATCATCACAGTCCCGTCTGCATCAGAGGGAAGTGATGAATTTGATGATGAAACTCTGCAAGCCATCATCAGAAACAAGCAAGAAAGAGTAGCTCAAGCATCAGGCAGTGCCATTCCTCTGTCCATGGACCCCAAGGTCCTCCTTGACTACATCAATATCTGGTATGAGGACCCAAACACTCCAACTGATGACTTGAAGCTTCTGCCTGGCATCAGTCACATGGTGACCACGTTCATCAATGAAGCCAAGTGGAAAGAACAGCAGGCCAGGCAGGCCAAAGTTGCAAAGATCAAAAAGGAGAAATTCCTCAGGCAGAATCTCCTCAAACTGACTCCTGAGGCACTGGTGACAACACAGGCAGAGCTACAAAAATTGACTGACAAGTACGCCAAGCTGTCAGATCGCAAAAGCCTCAAGAGCAATTTCATCAAGCTGGCCACTAGTGTTGTTGATGACTACAACAAGAGAACCGCACCCCCGGCACCAACTCCTCAGCCCTTTATTGAGGAGCCAGCAGATGAATCTCCTCAGAAGGAGGAAACTCCTCAAGCTGAGGAAGTACACCAAGAGCGCCGTGTTGATGAACCGGCCATTGAAGAAATCATCATGGAAACTCCAACTGATGAAAATGCTGCCACTGATGAGACTGCTCCTGATCCAGCTACTTCATCAAAGCAGGCTGATGACTCTGTACCAGCTGGTTCCTCAATACCAGCTGAAGAAACTGTAGACAGAACACCTTCACCAAAAGCTTCAAAGGTGAAGAAGATGATTCCGTATGCATCAGACGTGAAGAAAACAAGGGCTGCTGAAAAGGAAGCCAAGAAGAGAAAAGCCTCCTCAGCAGTAGAAGAAACAAAGGCAAAGCGCCTCAAAGAAATTGAAGAAACTGCTCCTCTGGACACTGTGCCCGTGAATGTCGCTCCTTCCTATGAGATGGTCGACATTGATGACCCAGCTACAAAGGCAGATGAGGAAATGAAAGATGTCGCCCCTGAGGAACACACTGACGAGGAAATTCATATAGACGATAGTCCTCAACTTCTCATTCCTCCGACAAAAAATGTTCAAGCATCAGCTGCACCAGCTGATGAAACTGCCTCTGCCACAAAGTCAGCTGAGGAAAAACAAGCTGAAAATCCTCAAGCTGACGAACTTCAACACTCTGAGCAGACTCCTCAAGATGAGGAACAGGCTGATCCAACTCCTTCAACTGAGAAAGAAGCAGAAATTCCTCAGCCTGAAGCTTAGTTAGAGCAAGCACCATCTCCTCAGCCTGAAGTACCACCTGCTGAAATTCCTCACCCTGAGGAAAATGCTGAAGAAAATGCACCTGCCCAAGACAATGCATTCATTGTGCTTAACCCAGAGACTGCTATTTTTGTCTCCCCCCTATTCCTCAGCAAAATCTTTAGCCAGTTCAGCATCAACCATTCTCCAAGCGTCCAAAGTTTCAGAAGGAGAATTTCTTTGAAGAACGCATGTACTTCATCGGAGAGAACCCCTATGAGAATCCTCAAATGAGGCATCTGAAGTTTTGGACTAGGACTCAGATGAACTACTATGCCTTTGTGCTCTGTGGACGAAACAAGATATTCCAGCACAGGCATATTCCTCATGTTGAGCTTGAAGCAATACCGTGCCTGGAGCCAGTCCTCAGTGTACTCCATGATGCAGGTTTGCTCCCAATGTGCTCCGACATATCTGACTAGAACAGCGAGCTTATTCTTCAGTTCTATGCCACTCTTCACATATCTGGCAACCCTGAAGATATCAACACTTGGGTGTTTGACTAGATGTCACAAAACACTCACTACAAGGCTCCTGCTACTGAACTCCTCAGAGAACTGCCCGTCCCAATTCCCTCAGATGAGGCTGTGAAGCTTTATGGTGAGCGTGAGCTGCCAAATGGAATGATGGAAGTCCTCATGAAGCATTTGGCTGAAGGCAAATCTTCAAGAACAACCTTCCTCGTCCACGAGCTCAAGTATACGCCCAGGTCTGTCTACAGAATCCTCTGCAGTGTGCTTGCACCGATCAAAGGCCATGACGATGAAGAAGATGTTGTAGGCCTCATGAAGAATATCCTATTCAACATCATTCACGGTATTCCTATCAATATCCATGATTTCTTCTTGAGGACTTTGGCCGACAATGCCATGTGCCCCTTTGATCACAAGATATATGCCCCGTGGATCATGAGATTCATCAGGACAAGGACAGGCATCAACTTTCACGCTGAATGTCAAAACCATGTTGGTTATATGCCTCCTATCCGGGTCAACAAGAAGACTTTCGAGCCCCTTGATGGCCAGTTCAGAGAGCCAGAAGCTTATTCTTCATGGGACGATACTGAGACTCGTCCAGCAAGCCCCGTTCCTCCTCGCGTGCTGAATACCAGAGAGCTCCTCCTCAGTCTTCACCAGAAGGTGGATCGCAGCCACAAATGGGTCAAACGCCAGTTTGGTGCCATTGTGAAAACCCTCACTGAAACACAGAACTCTGTGAAGATTAACCATCACCATCTGCATGAGGTTTTTGATCGCACCTGGGCTACACTTGCACATCTGAAGACACAGACTGAGCTTGAAGAAATGGACTCTGAGCGAGACTTTGACTGGTCGTGGCCTCCCAAGAAGAAGTTCAGGCCCATTCCAGTCCCAGACCTTGAAGACAACACCTTTTCTTCATTCCGCACTGCTGAATCTGATGAAGAACAACTTGACACTGCTACCGGCCCAAGGAAGAACACTACTCCCAAGAAGCATCACGACTCTTCCTCAACCGCCAAGAAATGAAGTCTTCACGGGCGTTAGTCCTCAGTTTGTCCGTTTTTGTCACTTGATGACAAAGGGGGAGAAACTCGTGAGTTAGTCTTCAAGCGGGATATTTTTGGGGCTTATAAACTATATTTAAGTTACAAACTCTTGGCTCTTCTGCAGTTTTTATGTAATGAGTTGTAACTTAAGCCCGATGGTACTCTTACGCTTTTGAACATTTTTCTTCGCATGCTTATTACTCAAGTTTTAATGCACGCATGATGGAATTCGTCAGATACCATTTGTCATCATGCATCTTCATTTTCTTCATATGATATGTTACATGTATGCATGATTTACAAAACTCAGGGGGAGATCTCCATGATATAAATCATCAATGTGCATTTGCTGTGAAAAGCAAAATCCTCAAGATATGCACATCTTCACGGGGAGTCTCTCTGAATCTTGTCTTCAAATTCCTCAAATGAGTATTTACACTTCATATTTCTGATCCCTGTTGAAGACTTAACCTAATTGTCATCAACCACCAAAAAGGGGGAGATTGTAAGTGCATCTAGTGCCCCTTAGTGATTTTGGTGGTTTGAAGACTTATAGGTTAAGTATTTAATGTGTTTGTGAGTGTACACAGGATCTATAAGTCATTGAGGAGTTTGAGATATTTGAAGAATATCGACCCCTAAAAATATATGTCTTCAGTTGAAGAAATTGGTCTGAAGCTGAAGAAATGAATCGCGAGGAATCTACGATGAAATTGATATTCCTCATGAAGATACTGATATTGAGAAGTCCGGTGGTTCCTGAAGAAAATCATTTTGAAGAATTTGAAGCATGAAGATTTACACTTTCTGTTTTACTTTCTTCGCATTTGAGTAATAGGAACACCGTACTGTTAAAGGGGGTCGAAGTTACACTATGGAATGAATTTCCTCACGATGCTCAACCCAAGCCTAATCCTACGAAAAGCCTCAAGTGAGGAATATGAGTGACATGAGGACTCTCAGAGTTGAGGGTTCTGACCGTTTCGATAACCACGCCAAGTCACTGGTCTTATCCACTCCAACGGTCATATTATTTAAGGGCATTAGTGTCAAATCATATCGGGATGCTCCCATGCTATAAATAGCCACCCCCCACAACCACTAGCTGGTTGGCTGCTCCGTTAGAAACTGACACTTGTCATAAGAGCAACCCAAATTCCTCAGAGCCTTCGAGAGTAATTCATCAGTGAGGAAATACACCATCCACCGAAACCACAAACCAAACCTAGTGATTGAGCATCACTGAAGAAGTTGTTCCGGTGTGGGACTGAAGCCTTTTACCTTTGAGGACTGTGCATCCTCCAGACGGTTAGGCGTCATGGTCTAGAGCATTCCAGCAGTTAATTGTGGATCGTCGAGTGGCCAAGTTTGTGAGGGTTTGGAAGTCTGCCCTGAAGACTTACCACGAGTGTTGGGCGAGGACTGTGTGTCCTTAGCTCAAGGAGAATACGGTAGGGACTGTGTGTCCCGGGACTGGGTGTCCTTTGGTTTCAATAGCAAGCCGCTCCAAACCAGATGTACGACTGTCACAGCAGTTGCAACTGGGTCATCAACGACTGTCTTCACTGAGAAACGGGTTCTAGTTCCTCAAGTCTTTACTTTCCCTGTATTATGTGTTGATGACTTTCACTGTGACTGTTTGAAGAATTTGCTGAAGTCTTTCTCTGAAATTCCTCAACCCCCAATTCTTCACATTAGTTAATCCCCATCTATATTTTGCGTGCCTGCTCACTCTGCAATCTGTTTTCACATTCTTCACTCTGAAATACTGCGGTTGTGAACGTTTGCACGTCTAATCCTTTACTGTTTCCGCTCTAAGTTAGTCATGAGTGAGGAATTTCCTCAAAAGGAATTTTCTCAGTGATGAATTTCTAAAATTCTCCTATTCACCCCCCCTCTAGTCGATATAACGCACTTTAAAAATGCTGCATTGGATTAAAGAAGCCCGATGGAAAGATCTTCTCTAACTTGCACAACAACTCCGGTGCAAACTCCTCCATGTCTTCTACGACGTCAGGCGTCAATTCTTTTACACAAAGAACACGGAAGAAATAGCTCAGCTCCGCTAGTAGTAGCCATTCATCCTCAGGAATAAAGCCACGTAACTTCACTGGCATTACCCGCTCTAGCCATATGTGCCAATCATGACTCTTGAGACCAAAGCTTACTAATTTTTCAAGACTCGCTCCCCTCTTTAGATTCGCTACATACCCATCGCGGAACATAAAGTGCATTTTGACCCACAAGATAATTTCCCTCATAGCTGGCCTTCCAGGATTGAACCAGGCCTTTGGCTTCGACAACTTCTGCTTTCCTTTGCCTTCTCGAATGTTTTGTAACGGTCTATGTCATAGTATCTGTTGATCGACTCTAGCCTTAGTATTATCCTTTGTCTTACCATCTAGGTCAAACAATGTACCAAAAATAGCCTCTCCGAATATTATTTTCAGTGTGCATCATGTCGATATTGTGTAGAAGAAGGAGGTCTTTGAAGTAAGGCAGATCCCAGAAGCATGTCTTGTGAGTCCAGGCGTGTTTTGAATTATCCCCCTTGAAATACCCCGGACGCTCTGGATCAGGCTCGTGCGCGTTTAACTGATCCAGGATCTGTTGGCCTGTCAACGCAGGTTGTGCCAAGTTTTTGACAACTTTACCTTTGGTAAAGTTCTTCTTGTCTTTTCTGAACTAATGGTCAGGATCCAGGAACTGTCTATGCAAGTCAAAGCAAGAATACTTCCAACCCTCCTGCAACCAATGAAACTAAAGAGCTGCCTTGCATTGGGGGCACGGGAACCTTCCATGCACAAACCATCTAGAGAATAGTGCATACGCCGGCAAGTCATGCATAGAGTACATGTACCACACATGCATTTTGAAGTTTTGTTTTCTAGCGGCATTGTATGTCTTGACCCCATTATCCCAAGCTTCTTCCAATTCATCCTTAAGCGACTGCAGTTACACATTCATATTCTTCGCCGGATAATTGCGTGCTGGGATTATCAACGTCAGAGATATGTTCTTTCTTTGCATAATCTGTCCGGGGGGGGGGGGAGATTGAGTGGAATGACAAATACAGGCCAACAACTATATTTGGTTGCCGTCATGCCAAAGGGATTAAAACGATCTGTGGCAATGCAGACTCGAGGATTCCTTGGATCTGCCGCTTTATCCTGATGCAATCCATCGAAATGTTTCCACGCTACCCCATCCGATGTGTGTACCACCATCTTATTCCCATCCGCATCTAGTTCGGTTCTTTTGCCCAATTTGTGCCATGTCATCTGTCTGGCTGTCTCTTCGACCCTGAAAAGACGTTGAAGTCTTGGTACGATTGGAATATACCAAAGAACACTAACTGCGATTTTGGTCTGCCTCTTCTCACCCATACCGTTGTATACCACAAGATACCTGCAAGACTCGCAATTGGGACAATAGTCCAAGTGAGCATACTCCTTCCTAAATAAGACACATCATTTCTCACATGCATCTATCTTCTCATAGGGCATCTTAAGCACACGAAGTATTTTGTCCGAGTGGTACAGGTTTGCAGGCTTGACATGGCCTTTGGGTAGGAAGCGTCCAAATAGTGTCATCATCGCGTCGTAGCATTCTCTTCCCAAGTTGAACTGAGCCTTCAGAGCCATTACTTGTGCAACTGCATCCAGCTGACAGAGCTAAGTGTGCTCATGGAGAGGACGTTTTGAAGTCTCCAACATTTCATAAAAGGCCTTTGCACATTCCTCCATCTCATCTCCCGAATCCCGAGCATCATCAAAGTCTTGAACCATGTCTTCGATCCTGGTACCATGCTCGTCGGTGCGATGACGGACCACCTCAACTCTTGTGAGTTGTATAGACTCACCATGAAATGTCCACACCGTATAATTAGGCTTAAAACCCCTCCTCTGCAGGTGTTTAATCATTACAGCCTCTATCGTCTTATTATAGTTGTCGCATCCAGGAAGGGGCAATAGTTTCTTACCTGGCCATTTGCGAATGCGGCTTTCACAAATTCCTTTGTTTTTACAAACCATTCTTTCATCATGTCTTTCTGACTAGGGTGACCGGTATACATCCACGCACGATCGCTCATCTTGCCTAGCTACTAAATACAGAAGAAATATATTTATATATAATTTAGCATTTATATTCATCGGTTAATCAGGTTTGCCATTTTTATTACGTTCAGGCAACCTACACACTAATAGGTAAAGATAGGTCCTAATCCCACCCGATTATGTGTAGATTGGGTTCATTTTCCCATCCACTACTCATGATCCAACACAAAATTTCGGTAGCACCTCCCCGTTGTTCTCCTGATACACATCTCCACAATAAACGGAGAGGATGTGCATCCGGAGAACAACAGGGAGGCACTCATGAAATTCCGCATCGGATCCAGAGCACAGCATACGGGAAAATGAACCCAATCTACACATACTCGGGCTGTCCATGGATAATGTTGGACAATTCGAAAGGATGGCGGTTATAAAGATGCGACCCTTTCGAACGGGAGACGCATACTAGTCACGCATACTGATAAATTAATTTAATTACCTAAATCTAGAAAGTTTCATCCGGAAACCGAGCCACAGTAAATGAAGGGGCGAGGAGGAGATGAAATTTGTACTAACCCACGAATGCAGGGGCGGAGCTCGTACAACGCACGGGGAGGTCTTCGCATAGCAGACCTCACAGCGACGAGACAACTATCACATGTAAATCCACCCGATCAACACAAATATTCTAATTATGTCTAATTATGTCATTTTTTAGGAAAACAACCTAAGAAGATAATATTCATGAGCTAACCAAGGTTTTTAGCTTATTAGGTCATTTTGGAGGATAATTAGCTAAACAAGCTAAAAAAATAAGGAGGAGAGAAGAAGAAGAAGAAGGAGGGCTCCTTCTCCTCCTTCTCCTTCTTCTTCACTTCTTCTTCTTTTCATTTTTCCTCTTTCTTCTCCTCTTCTCCTCTTCTTCTTCTTCTTCTTCTTCCTCTTATATCTATTTCTATTTTTCTTTATCCTCTTCTCCTACTTATTCTTTTTTTCTCTTCTTCTCCTTCTTATTTTTTTCTTCTTCTCATCTTCCTCTACTTTCTATTAAGCTAACTAACTAGTGGCAAATGGTCTTTATATGAAAAGGTAAGAATATAGGGCTCATCAACCGGTACACCGACTACTACAACAACTACAATAATTCAACAACAACTACTACAACTACTACAATAACAACAACAACTACAACAACTATAATAACAAGAACAACTACTACAACAACAATAAAAAAATCAATTTTTTAGTTATAATCTAATTCCAAAAAACAAACTACCAAACAATAAAAAATCAATTTTCCCGTGCGGGAGAGGGGGGTGGGGGCTCACCGGGAGGGTCGGCTGTGGCGTCGTGGGTGGCGGGGTTAGGGGTGGCGGGAGTGGCAGGGCGGCGCCGGGGGCGCCAGGGGCGGCGACGCGACGGTGGTGGCTCAAGTGGGCATCGGGGAGAGGTGGGGCAGCTGCGCCATGGGGCTGTGGGGCACCGGGGCGGCGACGAGGGCGGTGGGGAGGCGGCAGCGGGGCTGTGAGGCACCAGGGCGGCGCCGGGGGCGATAGGGGTGGCGGCGCGACAGGGGTGGTGGCGGTGGGCGTCGGGGAGAGGAGTGGGAGAGAGAGAGATGGGTGGGGTGTGGAGCCGTTACACAGTGGATGAGAGAGAGAGGGGCGGGGTGGAGCCGTTACACATGGAATTAGCTCTTTGCCGTCTGCCGGCGGACGGAAAGAGTCTAGACTCTTTGACGTCTGCATCGAGAGTCTTTGCCGTCCGCTAGCAGACGGCAAAGAAGGGACTCCAGTTTGACCTTACGTCCCCGCGGTCAGGTGGGCCCCACCTATATATTTGCCGTCTACTGTGCGACTCTTTGCCGTCTGCGGGTTAATACAGGTGCTGGCCACTTAATCTAAGACACTTAATCTAAGACTTTGAAGCAAAGGAGTTTGGTTTAGCTGTGGCTAAGGTGGCTTTTTCCTATCTGTCAGAAGGTGTTCGACAGTGTTTTAGGGGGTTGCACCCCACCATTGGTGTTGAGACTTAACAGGTTTGGTTTTGGTGGTAAATCATGGAGTTCCACCAAATTTGAGCTCCAAAGGACAAGTTTAGCTTTGCAAACTTGAAAACACTCCAATATGACCAGATATGTTCCTTCCAAAGGGAGTGTGGGCAAACTAAGTCCCACAAATCCCATTTTTGGTGTGGAACCCTCATTTGAGGTATGAGGCACTCGTGCAAAGTTTTAGCCTCATTGGACAAACTTTGCTATGTAGAGTTGCTCTAATTTGATTCTGGACACACAAGGTTTTTGGGTTATTTGGTGTCCTTATCCACCTTTGATCAGGGTGAAACTTTATGTGGACACCAAACAAGGCTTAGGGATACTACTAGAATTTTCTAGGAATTTATTGAAAATATTTCCTTTGGAAAAATTTCAAAATGCCAAAACAGACAGAAATATCGTTTATAGTTTTAATCAATAAATATAATATAAAATGGGGTTTAAAACCCTATGTATGGAAAATATATCTCCTGTTGATCATCTCCAAATTTAATCAGATTTTTCCAAGGCAGAAAAGTATTTTCCCATGTTGGAATACCAATTATGGCCTCAGAAATGGACAGGTTATCTAATTAGAAAAATAATCACGAAAATAATTATTTTTATGGTTTTGAAATATAAAGATAGGTAAAAATCAGATTACCAAATGTGAGTAGAAGCACTGCTTGCTATCAAGGACATGTAGTGCAACTCGAGGTGGTTTTACTTTGGTCAGCAAAGGTTTTTGGAAATCAGTATAATACCAAAGGAATTTAGGGTTTTAAAACCTCACATGATCAAGCATACAAGCATTCAATGTCAATCATGGCACTCACAACATTAGTTTTGAAAAAGTTTTAACAAGCTCAGAATTTTACAACACAGACAGGTGTTAGCAAAAACACTGTCTGACAGACCTATCCCCCTTACAAGAATCTCGTCCCCGAGATTCCTAAGATAGGTGCTAAAAATGTCTGGAAACTCAGATTGGAGATAGTCTTCACACTCCGAGGTAGCTTCGGCTTCGGTGTGGTTGTTCCATTTAACCTTGAAGTACTTGATGGTGCGGCTTCGGGTGCATCGCTCTGCTTCATCCAGAATGCGGATTGGCCTCTCGCGGTAGGTGAGATCAGACTGAAGGTCAATGGCCCGGTGATCAATGTCCTTGTAAGGATCGGAACGACTTGGCGTTTGGAGACACTTCCGGAGCTGTGACACGTGGAAAATGTTGTGCACACTAGAAAGTTCCGGAGGTAACTCCAACTGATAAGCAAACTCTCCACACCTTGTCGTGATCTTAAATGGCCCAATGAACCTTGGAGCTAGTTTCCCCTTAAAGCGGAAACGCTTGGTTCCCTTGAGAGGTGTGACACGGAGGTACACCAGATCTCCTGGAATGAACTCCACATTCCTGCGGCGAGAGTCCGCATAACTCTTTTGTCGCGACTTGGCTGCTTTCAGATTTTCTTGGACTAGTTGCACCTTCTCTTCTGGCCAATGCAGAACTTCTGGACCAAAAATTAGCCCGTCTCCAGTTTCTGACCAGTTGAGCGGGGTGCACCATTTCTGTTCGTACATCACTTCGAACGGGGCCATCTGGAGACTAGACTGGTAGCTGTTGTTGTATGAAAACTCAGCGAACGACAGACAGTCTTCCCATTTTGCTCCGTGCGCTAGGACGCATGCGCGGAGCATATCTTCGAGTATCTGATTCACCCTTTCCGTCTGTCCTCCCGTCTGCGGGTGGAAGGCGGTGCTGAAAGAGAGCTTGGTACCGAGGGCTTCCTGATGTTTTCTCCAAAACCTTGAGGTGAACGGCGTGCCTCGGTCAGATACAATCTCCTTGGGAACTCTATGAAGGCTTACTATGCGCTCGATATAGAGACTAGCCAACTTGTTCCCGTCATAAGTGGTGTTGACAGGGATGAAGGCCACTTTGGTCAAATGGTCGACAACAACTCATATCGAGTTATGGCCCTTGCTAGACCTTGGTAGGCCGGTAATGAAATCCATCCCTACCTTGTCCCGCTTCCATTCCGGCATGTGGAAAGGTTGTAGCAGTCCTGCGGGTCGCTGACGCTCAACCTTAACTTGCTGACACACAACGCACTTTGCCACATACGACGCGATTTCCCTCTTCATGTCCTGCCATCAGAATCTTTCTCAGAGATTTTGATACATCTTGGTACCACCGGGGTGAATGGAGTAGGGTGTATCATGAGCTTCCCGTAGGATGAGTTCCTTGAGTTCAGCCTTGTTGGGTAGGCATAAATGTTTCCCAAACCACACCACTCCTTGATCATCCTCCAAGAATCCTGGGGCCTTGCCTTCTGGAATCTTCTTCTTGATACCGTTGATGCTCTTGTGACCCTTCTGGGCTCTCTTGATGTCGTCTTCTATCGTTTGCTTGACTTCAAGGTTATCTAGGAATCCTGGTTCCACCAGTTCCAATCACAAATTCTCCAATTCTTCATATAAGGCGGGCTTCCCTTCCTTAAGCATGACATTTAAGGTGTTGGTCTTCCGACTCAAGGCATTAGCCACTACATTTGCCTTACCGGTGTGATATTGAATGTTGAGGTCGTAGTCTTTGATTAACTCCAACCATCTCCATTGCCTCATATTCAATTCCCTTTGGGTGAAGATATTCTTCAGACTCTTGTGGTTTGTGTATATTTCACATCGCTTCCCTAGAAGGTAATTTCGCCATGTCTTCAGGGCATGCACTACTGCTGCCAACTCGAGATCATGGGTGGCATAATTTTCCTCATGCGGGCGCAGTTGCCATGACATCCTGTCATCCTGCATTAGAACCCCACCTAGCCCGGTCCTTGAGGCATCACAATATATCATCAACTCCTTGTTGATATCTGGAGTGGCCAATACCGGGGCACTGGTTAACCTCTTCTTCAACTCTTGGAAGCTTGCCTCACACTTCGGCGTCCAATCGAACTTCTTGCCTTTCTTCAAGAGCTGAGTCATAGGTCGCGCAATGCGGAAGAATCCTTCTACGAACTTGCAGTAATATCCTGCGAGTTCGAGGAAACTCCTGACTTCCTTAACGTCGATTGGCAATTCCCAGTTGGTTACCGTGGTAATCTTAGAGGGATCAACTGTCAATCCACTTGTTGTCATGGTATGACCTAGGAATCCAACTTCGTTCAGCCAAAATTGGCATTTGCTGAACTTAGCATACAGTTGGTGCTCTTGAAGCTTCTCCAATACTAGCCTCAAGTGTTGCTCATGCTCGTCTTCAGACTTGGAAAAGATTAATATGTCATCAATGAATACGACGACAAACTTGTCCAGGTATTCCATGAAGACCTTATTCATGAGGTACATGAAGTAAGCTGGGGCATTCGTCAATCCAAAGGACATGACAGTGCATTCGTACAGACCGTACTGGGTCACGAATGTCGTCTTCGGAATGTCTTCGGGTCGAATCTTTAGTTGGTAATATCCAGATCGGAAGTCGATCTTGGAGAATACCTTTTCTCCATTCAGCTGGTCGAACAAGTCTTCAATATTGGGGAGTGGATACTTGTTCTTGATCGTGACCTCATTGAGAGAACGGTAATCGACGCAAAGTCGGATTGTCCCATCCTTCTTGGACACGAAAAGAACAGGTGATCCCCAAGGTGACACACTTAGACGTATAAACCCTTTCCTGAGTTACTCATAAAGTTGCTTCCTCAAGTCCGCTAGCTCTTCGGATCCCATCCTGTAAGTCTTCTTGCAAATAGGCCTTGATCCTGGCAAGTTCAATGATGAACTCGATGTCTCGGTCAGGAGGCATCCCTGGTACCTCATCAGGAAAGCCGTCCGGGTATTCACAGACTATGGGCACTCGGTCAAATCCTTCCTCTGATAGGTTGTTAACTCGTGGCACTCGAGTGGGTACTGGCTCAGAGACATACTTGACTATGACCCCTTGGTCACTTGTCATGGTAATGGCTCTGTTAGCACATTCCAAAATACTCTGATGCTTGGCCAACCAGTCCACACCGAGAATTACTTCTAGGCGTTGCGACTTAAGCACAATGAGATCTGCTGAGAAGATCGTCCCATTGAGATCTATCCGGACCTTCCTACACCTAGGTTGGTCCTCAAAACTGCTCCCGGGGTTTGAATGGCCATATGCCCACGAAGCAAGGTAGGTTCTAGACCACACTTTTCCGCAAACTTTACATAACAAAGGAATGCAAAGCACCACAATCAAACCGTACTGTTGCTGGGGTAGAGTTGACGAGGAACGTACCCAGAATGCAGTCCGGGTCTTCCTGTGCCTCTTCTGCGGAAATATGATTAATCCGCTGCTTGCCATGATACCGCTGATTGCGGGGAGCCTGGTTCCTGCCTGTTGCTCCTTGGCATGGATTTGGCGCATTGGGGCACGGAGCATCGGGTTTCTTGTGGGGGCAGTGCCTCGAATAGTGCCCTCGTTGTCCACACCCGAAACAGGTAACTTGCGCTGGAAGGTTGGTCTTGCCTCCACCGTTGTTTGGCGGCGTGCTTGCTGGCTTGATGCTGACTTGCTGAGGTTGGTAATTCTGGCGAAACATTGGATGCTTGTACTGCTGCTGCTCATAGTTGGGTCTTGCCGGGGCTGACTGCCAAGGTCGTGGTTTCGAGCTAATCGGTCCTCCACTGCCCATTAGCTTGCGCTTACGGGTGTCGTGCATTGCATGACGCTTGTCTTCCAAGATAAGGGCCTTATTAACCAGGTCACTAAAGGTCCGACATTCACAAACAACCAACTGACATTGGAGTGACTGCTGCAGTCCTTCCATAAAGCGCTCCACTTTGGCAGCCTTAGTGCTGACGTCGTCAGGTACATATCTTGATAGGAGGTTGAACTTCTGCAAATACTCCTTGACTGATCCACTGCCTTGCCTTGAGGCTCGGAATTCCCGCTTCTTAATGGTCATCATTCCCGGAGGAAAGTAAGCGGCGCAGAATCCATCCTTGAACACGGCCCAAGTGATGACTTCCCCGGCTCGCATGATCTGAAATTCATCGCACCAGGCTCTGGTTGTGCCTCCGAGATAGTGGGTTGCATAAAGGTCTTTCTCGTTGTCGTCTGTGCACTTGACCAGCGCGAGAAGGTCTTCAATAGTGCGGATCCAGTTATCGGCATCCAAGGGCTCAGTCGTGTCCGTGAATATGGGCGGTGTAGTCTGCATAAACTCAGAGAGAGTTGAGCGACCGTTGCCATTCCCGTTCTGTGGCGGGTGGTTTACCAAGGTTTGGGCCAGCTGCCGGATAGCGGCATTGTTGGCTTGACGCTCCTCCAGAAGAGCTTGAAGGAACTTAGCCATGGTCAAGCTTTCAGGGGGAGGCGGTGGCGGTGGAACATCATCTTGCTGCCCATGGTGATCTCCAGCTTGAGCTTCCCCTCCGGTTCCCTGCTTCTGTCCTGAAGAGGCAGAGCCGGGGTTGCTGAAAGTGCTATTGCGAGTTGCATTCACCATCCTATCAGGGGAGTAGACAGGTCAATTTTTGCCGAACTTGTTGCACTCAAAAGGGATGACGTTCTAGTAAAGAGGGGGTCTGGTGTTGTGCTAGTCTGCAAGGTTTTTATGACAAAGGTTTTAAAAAGAACTACTGGACTAATGTAAAACAAGTGATGTAGTCGCTCACAAACTGCTTACGGTAGAATGCGACTTGCATCCAATAGGTCCACACAACATCCGGGTCATAAAATCTTGATACAAGAACTCCTACGTTCAGTACATCCTACGCTGCTAAGCGATCGACTGCGCGGTCTGATAAGTCGGCTCTCTGGGATCTTCGTCTTCATATTCATCTTCATCTTCATTAGTGCTTGCCTTCCTCGAGGGAGTAGGGAAAGGAAGCAGACCATCACGACGTCTCTTGGTTGGTGAGGTAGCGAAGAGCTCGGTGTACTCTTCTGCGGTTCAACGACGACTCTGAAGAGGAACAGCCTGAAGCGGGGGTATTCCTCCTCGGAGAGCAAAGCCAGGTGATATTACGGGTGCTCCTTCTTTCTTCACCTTGCGGTTCTTCATCTTCTCCATATGAAGTAGGTCCTTAACTTGGTGCAGCTCTTGGCGGATCCTAGTTGACTCCTTGATCAAAAGATGTGTCAAGGTGTGTGAGGGGAGGCCGAAGTAGGTCTAAAACCTTAATGGCATCCCGTCCTCGGATGAGGGGTTGAGTGTCCAACTCCCGTCTACCTTATCCTTAACAAAAGGTAGGTGATGAGTAGCTGGCTCGTCCTCCATCTCAGGAAGGATGTCGGGGAGTCACACGAGTGCCTCTCGTGCTGTTGCCGCCACAGCCAACATCAGATCCTCCATCTGTGGCCCTTCAAAGAACCAGCTAGTTGGGGAGTCGTTAGCCTTCACTATCACGTCCATGTGATACTCCTTGGTGTCGACGTTGACCCAGTGTTCGTGGTAGAGAAAGACGGGCGTGCGACGCACTTGATAATTCTCGAGGCTATCACTCAAAGGCAGAGGAAAGCCTGTTTCCAGAAGCATCTCGGGTACGGCGGCCATCTACAAGGTGTAGAGGAGCGGGTTAGAAATATTTAGTGGGTGCGGTTCTCGGGTCATTCTATGTGCACTAATTGTTTCGGCTATCGCCCATGCTACCTCAGGCTTCCTATAGTCAGGATGGCTCTTATACCAGCTCTGTGGGGACCCCGACTTACTAGTCGAGAATCGTCGTGCTCAGTGATCCCAGAGATCAATGCTCATCGAACACAAATACTGAATAAAGAGTCTTACATCCAAGTACCAATTATTACATCACGTGACCGAAGGGTCAAGTTCACAAGACAGGGCCTAAGGCCAAATCACACGAGTACACTAATAGCGGAAAACAAAGGGGCTAAGCGGGTGCGCATGCCATCAAGCCTACACCGACATGCTTTCTTACTCGGAAGCGTCCTAGTTCGCAGGGGTGTCTCCGAAGACGTACTCATCTCCAAATTCAGGTCCTTCCATGTCTGGTCAATAACATAACCAGTGGGAAGCCAATGAGTACTTTGAATGTACTCGCAAACAGCCCATGATATAATCAACGGAAGTGAAGGATAACAATATCATGCATCTCTAGTATAACTCAACTGGGTGGAATGATCATGAATATGCATCAAGTTAAAGAATTACTCTTGAAGAACAGGTTACAGATATCGACATATCTGTCGAGGGCTGAACCATCCGGGTTCACCCTATATGCCAAGTCACCAAACTTGGTCATATTATTGCTATCATAGCAACACCTTTCTCATAGCCATACACACACACGCTCACGTACACTTGGTTTATGCGGAAATATCAGGACGTAGTTTAAGCAGGATTACCCAACTATCCTTGACCTTGGACACGGCTATTCGAATAGTTTACACTCTGCAGAGGTAGAACGATGGACCCACGAGATCCGCGAAACTTCCGTGTCATCCACGACTCGCGGTATATCACATACCCGAGGTAAGTACTCCGATCAATGCCTTTCCCCTGACGATACTAGACAAAGAGATCTACTCGATTGGTACCCAGCCCACATGTTGTACGTCTTACGAGCACCAACTCTGGATAGTACCAACCATGCAGGGACAAACGGTGTGACTGGAACTCATAAAAATGGCATAGTCGTCCTACCCGGCACGACCCCATCACGAGAGTGACCACAGATCACTCCCACCACTAGTAATGTGGCTCTTTGCTAGCACCGACCAGAGTAATTAACATAGCCACGTCCCATAAGGGGTAACGTGGTCGTACTAGTAAGGTTGGGACGGTCGACGCATCATAAATCTAATCCCATTTCCGAAACCTTACTCACACAAATACCGGGTGCATCACTTCACCAGAAGTGACCACCTAACTCATCATCACCCTCGGGCATTAGGGCAACCGACGGAGTTTTCATAAACTCTTGCTTTATGACAACATCATGCTCATGATAGTACTGCTGCTATCTTTACTTGTCAACATGGTATTAGCATGACCCTCAAGGGGTAGAGTCAAGTTCAATGCAAATGCTCCGGAGGAGCCTTCGGTAAAATCATATGAAATGATTATCGACACTTATGATCATATGCAACGTGAATACTTGCTATTCTATCATGAAAAGTAACATATGCTCAGTCATGGTCAAATGGTTGCTTGCCTTGGTCAGCTAAGTATCCGGGGTCTTCGTGGTCTTCAGCTCCGATTCCCTCGTCACACGGATTTTCTATCGTCGATAAAACAATAAATAAGAAATAGCTCACACAGAAACAGTCCACAAAGTCATTTTAAAATGTTCTCTATTTCTGATAAATCTAAGATATCATTTCAAAAATATTTTCCTTACTTTTCTTTGAAGGAATATTTTTTTAAACAACCAAGCAGAAGCAAATCTATTCCATTTCAGTCCTTTTTTTAATATAAAATAGAACTATTGCTGGATAAATTCACCTAAGCATATCATTAAATACTATACATTTTTAGAAGAATAACAGTCGAAGAATTATATTTTTTACACTGGTTAAAAGTTTTTATAAAAATCTTAGAAACCAGGGTTTAAAATAAAAAGAAAAACATGTTGACTCCGGCCTCGCTCGGCCCACAGCTGGGCTGGCCCAGGGCCAACCGACAGGCTGCCCAAGCGCGCGCGCCGTCAGGTTTGAACCTGACGCCCGGGGTGACTCCATGACAACAGACCTTCCCCTACAAAGGCACCAGAAGAATGCTGCTAGCACTCCCCGACAACGAAACTAGAAGAATGTTGTTGACGGCCCACCAGCGCGTGGGATCGCAGCAGTTTTCGAGGGTAGAGTATTCGACCCAAATTTGTTGGTTCGCCACGAGATGAGAGAATACTCTCGAGTATTAGCAGCTGAATTTATCAGATTCAACCACACCTGAAAGATTAGTATCTGCAAGCAAAGAGTCAGCAGCAAAGTAGTAAGATAACAACGGTGTCAGAAACGATCTGTTGACGGCACACTATTCCTAACGATTGTATCAATGGCGCCAGAAGTTGCCCGTTGACGGAATTGTCTCTTCCCGTCAACGACCAGCGAATCAAAATTGTAGCAGGTAGCAGCAGTGTAACGAGTAACACAAGTGGCAAGGAACAACAATAGTAACAGCAGTAGCAAGTAGCAACAGTAGCAAGCGACAGTAGTAACAACAGTAGCAAGTAGCAACAATAGTAACAGCAGCAGAGCAAAGCAAGTAACAGCAGCAGCAAGTAAAACTAGCAGCAACAGTAGTAACAGCAGTAACTGCAGTAACAGCAACAGTGGGACAAACTCGTAGGCAATGGGTCGGTGATTCATTTGGATGATATTCATAGTGCAACAGTTATAACACGGAGAGATATGTGGCTAGCTCCCGTTCGTCAATGTGATGTAGGCATGCTTAGGGAAAATAACTTGCCTGACACCTATTGTCCATCCCTCCCATGGCAGCGGGGTCCAAAAGGATACTATAGGATATTAAGGTTCTCCTTTATATAAAGAACCGGAACAACGCATTAGCACTTGCTGAACACATGAACTCCTCAAACTATGATCATCACCGGGAGTGGTTCCGGTTATTGTCACTCCGGGGTTGCCGGGTCATAACACATAGTAGGTAACTACAACTTGCAAAATCAGATCTAAAACACACATATATTGGTGACAACATAATAATTTCAAATCTGAAATCATGGCACTCGGGACCTAGTGACAAGCATTAAGCATGGCAAACTAGTAGCAACATCAATCTCAGAACATAGAGGATACTAGGGATCAATCCCCGTCAAAACTAACTCGATTACATGATAGATCTCATCCTACTCATCACCGCCCAGCGAGCCTACGAATAGATTACTCACGAACGATGAAGAGCTTCATGTAATTGGAGAGGGAAGAAGGTTGATGATGACGATGGCGACGATTTCCCCTCTCCGGAGCCCAAAACGGACCCCAGATCTATCCTCCAGATGAAGAACAGGATGTGGCGGCGCCTCCGTATCGCAAACGCGACGAAATATTTTCTTCTGATTTTTTTCTAGGCGAAAGTGAATTTATAAAGCTGAGATTGGGGGCGGCAGAGCCATGTGGGCCCCACAAGCTTGGTTGCCGCGGCCGGGGGGTGGCCGCGGCAACAGGGCTTGTGGCCCACCTCCTCTGGTGGATCTTTGCGCAGGTATTTTTCATATTTTCCAGAAAAATTCTTCGTACATTTTCAGGACGTTCCGAGAACTTTCATTTGTGCACAAAAACAACACCATGGAAATTCTGCTGAATACAGCGTCAGTCCGGGTTAGTTCCATTCAAATCATGCAAATTAGAGTCCAAAACAAGGGCAAAAGAGTTTGGAAAGTAGATATGACGGAGACGTATCAAACTCCCCCAAGCTTAAAACCTCGCTTGTCCTCAAGCAACTCAGTTGACAAACTGAGAGAGAAAGAAAAAAAACTTTGACAAACTATGTTTGATCTTGTTGTTGCAACTATGTCTAACTCATAACCAGAATTTTAGCAAGATCACAAGTTAACCACATAACCAAGTGACACAAAGGTCTCACGGTAAACTAATATCAATGGCATAATCAGCTCGCGAGCAAATAATAATGAGTTTCAGATAACAACAATTCAATCAAAACAAGCATGAAGCAATATGAATAGGTGGTATCTCGCTAGATCTTTCTGAGATCGCAAAACATAAATGCAGAGCACTTTCAAAGATCAAGGGCTGACTAAACATTGTAATTCATAGCAACGAAGATCCAGTCATAGTCATACTCAATATCAATCAAAAGCAAAGCATAAAAATGACAGAGGTGCTCTCTATTTGGTACTTATATAGGAGGAGGATGACTCAACAGGAAAATAAATAGACAGTCCCTTCGCAGAGGGAAGCATTGATTTGCAGAGGTGCCAGAGCTCAAGCTTTGAAAACAGAGATAATAATCTTGGGTGGCATGCTTTCATTGTCAACGCAATGACCAAGAGTTCTCAATATCTTGCACACTACTTATGTTTTCGATTTAAGCATGGAACTGGGCATTCCAATTACCGGCCCGTTTCTCGTGAATGACAGTGAATAAACACATGTCGAGGATAACACGCCTGGCATGGAAGATACCAATAGCCCCCTGTCACCACATGAGCGGTTCGGGCATGCAAAACAGATTATTTCTTGAAGGTTTAGGGAGTGGCACATGCAAATTTACTTGGAACGGCAGGTAAGTACCGCAACTAGGTAGGTATGGTGGACTCTCATGGAAAAACTTTTGGGTTTATGGAAGTGGATGCACAAGCAGTATTCCGCTTAGTACAAGTGAAGGCTAGCAAAAGACTGGGAAGCGACAACGGTCATCAATATGCAATGAGTTTGACTAACATGGAATGCAAGCACGAACAGGATATAAATCACCATGAACACGAACATCATAGATGCTATGTTGATTTTTTTTCAACTACATGCATGAACATGCGCCAAGTCAAGCCACTTGAAACATTCAAAGGAGAATACCATCCTATCATACTACATCATAGTCATCTCAAAATCTATGTTGGTATTCAAGACAAACCATTATAAGCTACTAGCTAAATAAGCATGGCATCAGAAACTATGATCTCTAAGTTGTCATTGCAAACATGGTTCTCTCACCACAAAGCTGAATCTAGGACGACAAGCTAGTCATATTTACAAAAACAAAATAGATAGAGTTCATACCAGCTTTTCCATTCTCAGTCACTTCATCATATATCATCATTATTGCCTTTCACTTGCACGATCAAACGATGTGAACAATAATAAGCGTGCTCATGCAATTGACTAAGCTGAATCTGCAGGCAAACACAAAGGAGAAGACAAAGTAATATGGATCTTTCAAAGCTAAGGAGGTATGCATGCAAGAGCCACTAAACATTGTGACCAATATCTTCTACCTTGACCCAAAGAAAAAGAAAACTATTTACGCGGGAAAGCTCCCTACAAGCAAAAGAAGAAAGGAAAATCGTTTTGGGTTTTCTAAGAAGGACACAAAACAAGAAAACAAGAAAACGAAAATAAACTAGCATGGATCATTAAGTGGCAAAGTGTAAGCACCGGCAAACAAAGTAAAAGCATAAGCATGAATGTAAGGTCGGTGAGAACACGTACTCCCCCAAGCATTGGCTTTTGGCCTAGCTTGGTCTACTCCCAAGGACGCTCCTGGCGAAATCCAAAATCATAATCGGGGTTATACGGGAGCGCTGCACCCACTGCCTAAATAGCTGCCTCACGAAGACAAGCAGCCGTCGCCTCCCTCTCGTACTCCTCTGCCTCTCCTATAATTATGTAGTATCTCCGTTTAACCTGAAAGTCAAAGAAAGCAGGAGCAGGAAGGGTAATATGGAAAAAACGCTCCTGGTTAAATATCAATCGGTATAGGAGGGATTCATCATCCCTCTCAAGAAACTGGTAGCGTGTCAAAGCGACGCGGTCAAGGAAAGCTGTCTGGAGCGGGGGATCTCCTGCGCGGATGGGTACTCCAAGAAAATTTGCTATGCGAGTGGCATAGATGCCGCCAAACAAATCTCCCACAATAGCGTTTTTATTCAGCCTCCTTGCTATAATAGCTCCAATGTTGAAGATTTTTTCACCCGTAACTGCGCTCTTAAGGATACTAAGGTCGGAAGCGCATAAGTGACAATGTTCAACCTTACCGTTAATGCATCTACCTATGAAGAGGGCAAAGTAGTGCAAGACAGGGAAATAAATGCTTCCTATGGTAGCTTGCGTGATGTATCTAGTTTCTCCAACAGATATACTACAGAAAAAATCTCTAACCGAAGATTTAGCAGGATCTTTAAGATTACCCCGATCGGGTATTTTGCAAATCCTATTGAAATCCTCCAAATCCATGGCATAGGATTTATCATAAGAGTCAAACAGTATTGATGAGTCACGACCAACTGAAAATTTATATCTACGCATGAAAGAGGCAGTGAGCATAGCATACTGTTCACACTTATCTGAGAGAAACTCTTCTAACCCGGCATTGCGAACAAGTGTATCAAACTCATCCTTGAAGCCTGCTTCGATCATGAACTCATCGGAAGGCCATTCACATGGTTGTACCGGTGTGTCCCTTAGTTGATAAGGATCGGGCTCCCGAATAGAAATACGGGGACCCTTCTTACTTGAGGAACCACCATGAAACTTCCTCCTGAACATAATTCCTTTTGCTGAAATTTTTGAAGTTCAACAAAAAAGTGAATAAAGACCAACCACACCTAGTAGCAACTACTCCAACTAGTGCCTAGAGACCGTATCACGCGCTAAAACTACTTGGGACCAGCTAAAATCAACATTTCAAGCTCAAGAACAGGGTCACCAAGGTAGCAAGAATACGCGAAGGATAAAGCACTAGAGGAAAAACTAATTGGACCAATGGAGGTGTCACTTACCAAGGAGCAATTTCCCCAAAACGGTTCGGAGAATGGTGCTTTGAGCAAGGAGATCAAAAATCACATCCAAATGAGCAAGAACACGGGTTTGAGCTGCGAAACAATTTTTTATGGAGGTAGAAGAAGAGGATGAGAGCTGGAATGAGTGGAGGGGGCCCCTGTGGGCCCCACAAGCTTGCTCCCCGCGGCCAGGGGGTGGCCCGTGGTGATAGGGCTTGTGGCCCACTAGGGTGGCCCCCAGGCCAGCTCTGTGTCCCAGTATTTTTCAAATATTCCAGAAAACATCATACTAGATTTTCAAGACCATCGGAGAACTTTTATTTTCGAGGTATTTTTTCCGGGACGCTAAAACAAAAAATAGGAAAAACTAAACTGAATCTATCATTTTTCTTCTAAGCAAAAGAAAGTGAAAGCTTAAAACAGAGGTATGTGACTCTATGATTCATCCATTTTATGGTCATCGAAAGAAATCCGTAAATGGGGTTGACCAAATCCTTATGACAAAACTTTCTCGAATCGCAAGAGAGAATGGAGAATTTTTGAATAGCCACTAAGTCACCTCAATGGGGATATGAATCTCCCCAACAAGCAATTCATACTTCATCTTGACACGTGGAATAGGGCATTCAAAGCTCCCAATAAGAATCGATGAAGTTTTTTCGATAGCATTGATGCAATGTACTTGATCTCGTTTCTTCGGAAAGTGCACGATATGCTCATTACTGTTGACGTGGAAAGTGACATTGCCTTTGTTGCAATCTATAACAGCCCCTGAACGTATTAAAAAGGGTCTTCCGAGGATGACAGCCATGGCATCGTCCTCGGGAATATCCAAGATAACAAAGTTTGTTAAGATAGTGGTGTTAGCAACCACAACATGCACATCCTCGCAAATGCCAACAGGGAAAACAGTTGATTTGTCGGCCATTTGCACAGACATTTCAGTAGGTGTCAACTTATCCAATTCAAGTATACGATAAAGAGAGAGAGGCATAACACTAACTCCGGCTCCAAGGTCACATAAGGCAGTTCTTACGTAGTTTCCTTTAATGGAGCAAGGTATAGTGGGCACTCCGAGATCACCAAATTTCCTAGGAGTTCCACCTTTGAAAGTGTAATTGGCAAGCATGGTGGAGATCTCAAGATCTGGTATCTTCCGTTTATTGGTCACAATATCTTTCATGTACTTGGCATATGGAGACATTTTGAGCATATCAACTAACCACATCTGCAGAGAGACGGGTCTTATCATTTCAATAAAGCACTCAAAATCCTCATCATCCTTTTTCTTGGATGGCTTAGGAGGAAAGGGCATAGGTCTCTGAACCCATGGCTCTCTTTCTTTACCATGCTTCCTAGTAGTGAAACCATTCTTATCTTATCTCTTAGGTTGCGGGTTATAAGGATTAACCGTAGGTTCAATCTCCATGTCCTTATCATTGCTAGGTTGAGCATCATTATGAACATTGCTGTCCATATTGTCACCAGGTTCATGTTCATCACCAGATTGTGTTTCTGCATCAGACGCAGAAATATCATTATGTTCTTCAGGTGTGACAGTATTTGGTGAACTAACATGCAGGTTTCTATCATCCTTATTCTTTTCCTTAGGATTACTAGGTCCATCTACATTAATTCCTTGAGAATCTTGATCGATTCTCTTAGGATGACCTTCAGGATAGAAAGGTTCCTGGGTCATTTTGCCTCCTCTAGTAATGACTCTGACAGATCATTGACATTTCTGTCTACACAAGCACTTAAGTGACTAAGCATATGAGTACTTTGTTCCAAATGTCTGCTAACATAATCATCAAAACTCTGTTGTTTGGGAACCAATTTGTCAAATTCATCAAAGCATAGGCTAGTAGGTTTATCAAAAGTAATATCTCTCTCATCAAACCTACGCAGAGAATTTACTTCCACTACCTGTGTCGGGTTATCGAGGCCATGGATCTCTTCGATTGGTGGTAGATTTTTGATATCTTCAGATCTAATGCCTTTCTCTTGCATAGATTTCTTGGCTTCTTGCATATCTTCGGGACTAAGGAGGTGGTTCGGGAATAGTCCAAGCATTATCGTTGATCAAGATGTTATTCAGTAGAGTCTCAGCTAGTTCTACAGTTTGTTCCCTAAAAACACAACCGACACAACTATCTAGGTGGTCTTTAGAAGCATCGGTAAGTCCATTATAGAAGATATCAAGTATCTCGTTCTTCTCAATAGGGTGATGAGTCAAAGCATTCTGTAGCTGGACGAGCCTCCCCCAAGCTTGTGGGAGACTCTCTTCTTGGAGTTGATCAAAGTTGTATATTTCCTGCAAGGCAGCTTGCTTCTTATGGGTAGGTAAATATTTCTCACAGAAGTAATAGATCATATCCTGGGGACTACTCACACATCCAGGAGCAAGAGAAGTGAACCAGACTTTAGCGTCATCCTTTAGAGAGAAAGGAAACAACTTAAGGATATAGTAGTGGCGGATCTTCTAGTCACTAGTGAAAAGGGTGGCTATATCGTGTAGTTTGGTAAGATGGGCTACGACCATTTCAGATTCATAACCGTGGAAAGGATCAGATTCGACAAGAGAGATTATCTCAGTATCGACAGACAATTCATAATCCTTATCGGTCATAAAGATAGGTGAAGTGCAAAACTTCGGGTCGTATTTCATCCTAGCTTTCAGAGATTTTTCCTTCCACTTGAGAAGTAATTTCTCAGTGTCATAGACATCCTTAGACGCAAGAAAATCTCTCCCTCCATAATGTAACCCTGAGGTATATCAGGTAATTCATATCTAGGAGAGCTAGATCTAGTAGGAGCAAAAGCAGGTTATATGTCAATAGTATCGGCAATTTCAGAAGCATCACAAGCATTGGCAGTAACTCTAGCAATATGAGCATCAAGGAATACCCCTAGTGGCACATCAGGAAAAGTAGTATCTCTAGCAGTATCAATCATAGCATCATCAGGCAAAATAGCATCTCTAGCATCATCAGGCAAAGCAGTATCAAGCATAGCATCTCTAGAAGTATGAAGCATAACATCATTAGGCATAGTATCAAGCATAGCATCTCTAGCAGTAGCATCATAAGCATCATCAAGCACAGGCGACATATCAAGATTTCTAGAAGGAGGTGATGTCGCAAACTTACTCATAACTGAAGGTGAATCAAGTGCAGAGCTAGATGGCAGTTCCTTACCTCCCTCGTAGTTGAGGGCAAGACTTTGGTTTTTGGATCCTTCAAATTCTTCATAGTGATCAGCAGATATAAATCCCAAGTGACTCAGAGGATATAGCAATACCTCCACGCCAACGGCGCCAGAAAAAATGCTGACTCCGTGACAACAGACCTTCCCCAGCAACGGCAGCAGAAGAATGTTGCTAGCACTCCCCGGCAACAAAACTAGAAGAATGTTGTTGACGGCCCACCAGCGCGTGGGATCTCTTCAGTTCTTCGTGGGTAGAGTATTCGACCCAAATTTTTTGATTCGCCAGGAGGTGAGAGAATACTCTCGAGTATTAGGAGCTGAATTTATCAGATTCAACCACACTTGAAAGATTAGTATCTGCAAGAAAAGAGTCAGCCGCAAAGTAGTATGATAACAACGGTGTTAGAAACGATCTGTTTACGGCAGACTATTCCTAACGATTGTATCAATGGCACGAGAAGTTTCCCATTGACGGAAATTGTCTGTTCCCGTCAACGACCAGCGAATCAAAATTGTAGCAGGTAGCAGCAGTGTAACGAGTAACACAGTGGCAACGAGTAACACAGGGGCGCAGTAGTGACAGCGGTAGCAAGTAGCAACCGTAGCAAGCGACAGTAGTAACAGCAGTAGCAAGTAGCAACAATAGTAACAGCAGCAGAGGAAAGCAAGTAACAATTGCAGCAAGTAACAGTAGCAGCAACAGTAGTAACAGCAGTAACAGCAATAACAGCAGTAACAACAGCACTGGGACAAACTCGTAGGCAATGGATCGGTGATTCGTTTGGATGATATTCATTATGCAACAATTATAACACGGAGAGATATGTGGCTAGCTCCCGTTCGTCAATGTGATGTAGGCATGCATTCCGTGTGTAGTCGTAGGTGCTTAGGAAAAAGAACTGGCATGACATCTATTGTCCATCCCTCCCGTGGCAGCGGGGTCCAAAAGGATACTACAAGATATTAAGGTTCTCCTTTTAATAAAGAATCGGAACAACGCATTAGCACTTGGTGAACACATGAACTCCTCAAACTATGATCATCACCGGGAGTGGTTCCGGTTATTGTCACTTCGGGGTTGCTGGGTCATAACACATAGTAGGTAACTACAACTTGCAACATAGTAATTTCAGATCTAAGACACACATATATTGGTGACAACATAGTAATTTCAGATCTGAAATCATGGCACTCGGGCCCTAGTGACAAGCATTAAGCATGGCAAAGTAGTAGCAACATCAATCTCTGAACATAGTGGATACTAGGGAGCAATCTCCGTCAAAACTAACTCGATTACATGATAGATCTCATCCTACTCATCACCGCCCAGTGAGTCTACGAATAGATTACTCACGAACGATGAAGAGCTTCATGGAATTGGAGAGGGAAGAAGGTTGATGATGACGATGATGACGATGACGAACGCGACGAAATCTTCTCTTCTGATTTTTTTCTAGGCAAAAGTGAATTTATAGAGCTGAGATTGGGGGCGGCAGAGCCACGTGGGCCCCACAAGCTTGGTTGCCGCGGCCAGGGGGGTGGCCGCGGCAACAGGGCTTGTGGCCCACTGACCCACCCCCTCTGGTGGATCTTTGCGCAAGTATTTTTCATATTTTCCAGAAAAATTCTTCGTAAATTTTCAGGACGTTCCGAGAACTTTCATTTCCGCACAAAAACAACACCATGGCAATTTTGCTGAAAACAGCGTTAGTCCGTGTTAGTTCCATCCAAATCATGCAAATTAGAGTCCAAAACAAGGGAAAAAGAGTTTGGAAAAGTAGATACGACGGAGATGTGTCACGGGGCCCTGCGATCAGTGGCCGAGGCCAGCGCGGGGGAGGAGGCTGGGCCACCGACAGGTGGGGCACACCTGTCGGGGTCGTCTCCTACCTCTGGCCAGAGAGGAGGAGGAGGACGCCGACGAGGTTGCCGATGCGCTCATGCTCCAACGAACACGGGAATGGGTTTGCCTGACCGCCGCCTACCTGCTAGTGGTTGAAACAATGACGGGGAGGTAGGGGTTCGCCAGCGACGAGGATGCCGTGGCGGAGGAGTTTCGGGAACTGGTCGAGGGGGTGGCTAGAGACACGGAAAAGCTCGGGCGAGTTGGGGGAAAGCTTCCTGGGATCTAGTGGGTCAGTTTGGTGGGTCGAGGGGCGCAGGAGCCGTCGTGTAGCCGGAGATCGACTGGAGCTCCGAGGCGGATGTGCCTCGGTCGATCTCGAGCACTTGGGGGTTTGCTGGTTTGCTGGGGTGGCTAGGGAGGTACTAGTGATCGTGGCGAAGCTATCTGAGGGGTGCTGGAGCGAGGGGGAGGGCTATTTATAGGCCCGCGACGGTGAGCAGATTCGGGAGCGCCGGTGACTCACCTTGGCGCGCATGGGGATGCAGAGATAAGTTGGGGTTGAAACCACGGTCTCAGGACGTGGTATTGGACCGCCCGAACCATCTACTACAGAGGGAGAGAGAGGAGAGTCGTGCATTCGTGGCCGCGCAACCTTGGCCGGTTCTGGAGCGCGCGGGCACGTGTCTCGGGAGCTCTAGCACGAGAGAGGAGGGGCCCAGAGGCTTGCCTAACGCAGAGGGGTTTTCGAGGAAGAGGTTGGACATCTTGGGGGAGGCTGGAAGTGGCTGAGGGCGTCACCCCCACCTCGGTGACTCCATGCAGCGCGCCCAGAGCGCAGTTTTGGCATGCCATGGCATGCTGGTGCGCTCTGAGGAACTTTGGTCGTGTCTAGCATCTCCTGGCGCTTGCTGGGGGTGTGGCTAGCCGTTTGGTTTTAGTGGGAGCTTCGGCTGGTCATAGGAGCCAAGAAATACTAGTGCTGTCAGTCATGAACTAAGGTCTAAATTGGGGTTTTTGGCCTTTCCACTTTGAACCAGTGAGGGGCCAGTTGACAGGGGTTAGATACACGTGTTCGCCACTTAATCTAAGAGTTTGAAGCAAAGGCGTTTGGTTTAGCTGTGGCTAAGGTGCCTTTTTCCTATCTGTCACAAGGTGTTCGACAGTGGTTTTAGGTGGTTGCACCCCACCACTAGTGTTGAGACTTAACAGGTTTGGTTTTGGTGGTAAACCATGGAGTTCCACTAAATTTGAGCTCCAAAGGACAAGTTTAGCTTTGCAAACTTGAAAACACTCCAATATGAACAGATCTGTTCCTTCCAAAGGGAGTGTGGGCAAACTAAGTCCCACAAATCCCATTTTTGGTGTGGAACCCTCATTTGAGGTATTAGGCACTCCTGCAAAGTTTTAGCCTCATTGGACAAACTTTGCGATGTAGAGTTTCTCTAACTTGATTCTGGACAGACACGGTTTTTTGGTTATTTGGGGTCCTTATCCACCTTTCGTCAAGGTGAAACTTTATGTGGACACCAAACAAGGCTTAGGGATACCACTGGCATTTTCTACGAATTAATGAGAATATTTCCTTTGGAAATATTTCAAAATGCCAAAACAGACAGAAATAGCTTTTATAGTTTTCATCAATAAATATAATATAATATGGGTTTTAAAATCCTATGTATGGAAAATATATGTCCTTCTGATCATCTCTAAATTTAATCAGATTTTTCCAAGGCAGATAAGTATTTTCCCATGTTGGAATACCAATTCTGGCCTGAGAAATGGACAGGTTAATTAATTAAAAAAATAATCACAAAAATAATTATTTTTGTGGTTTTGAAATATAAAGATAGGTAAAAATCAGATTACCAAATGTGAGTAGAAGCAATGCTTGCTATCAAGGACATGTAGTGCAACTCAAGGTGGTTTTACTTTGGTCAGCAAAGGTTTTTGGAAATCAGTATAATACCAAAGGAATTTAGGGTTTTAAAACCTCACATGATCAAGCATACAAGCATTCAATGTCAACCATGGCACTCATAACATTAGTTTTGAAAAAGTTTTAACAAGCTCAGAATTTTACAACACAGATAGGTGATAGCAAAAACAGGGTGTGACAAAGTCAAAGGATAATCCTAAGGTAGAGTCGATCAAGAGACTCTATGTCATAGACCGTTACAAAACATGCGACAATCGAAAGGAAAGCAGAATTGTTTGAAGACAAAGGCCTGGTTCAATATTGGAAGGCTAACTATGAGGGAAACTATCTTGTGGGTCAAAATGCACTTGCTGTTCCTCTATGGGTATGCAGTGAATCTAAAGAGGGGAGCGAGTCTTGAAAAATTGAAAATATTTGGTGTCAAGTGTCATGATTGGCATATATGGCTTGAGCCGGTAATGCCGGTGATGTTATGTGGATTTATTCCCGAGGATGAATGCCTAGTACTAGCAGAGCTGAGCTATTTCTTTCGTGTTCTTTGAGTGAAAGAACTATCGCCTAGCATGGTAGATGACATGCAGGAGTTGGCGCCGGAGTTGCTCTGCAAGTTAGAGAAGATCATTCCACTCGGCTTGTTTAATCCAATGACACATCTGATTTTACATCTCCTAACCGAGGAAAGATTAGGTGGGCCCATGCAAAATCATTGGTGCGTTGCAACTCAGAAGATGTAGAATGCACTTCGAGAAAAAGGTAAAAATAAACGTAGAATTGAAGCATCGATGGCTGAGGCATTCATTACTAAGGAGGTAGGAAACTTCATCACAACACACTACAAAGCCAGAAATCAGCATTTGCATAATCCGAAGCTGCGGTACAATGATGGCGACCCAAAAAAGGTGGTTCCAACCTCATCCTACTCAAAGGGAAGCTTGCACTAGTCGGTGCTTCAAAACCAGTAACGTTGGATGTCAAAAAATGGGGCACCATTTCGTTGTATATCTTCAACAACCTAATAGAAGTGCGGCCGTACATCGAGTAAATTATCGGTATGTTTTTCTGCAACTTCTAATTCCTTTGAAATGCTCTTATTCTTGGATATTTCATACAGTTGATACGTCGCCAAATTCTCGGATGGAGCGGTGATCCAAAATGATTCCGTTGAAGAGTATGAGCTGCTAGCAAAGCATGGAGGCGGCTCTCCCAATTTCATGTCTTGGTTCAAACAAACAACAATTATCAATAATGGACCATTCATTTCTTGGTCTAATTTGCGGCTAATGCAACAATCATTTCGTATTAAACTTGTAGGCTAATTTGGACTCTATGGACGCCGAAGTGAGACAAGCCGCTAATGGTTTTGACTATAAGGTCCGTTCATTTGGGAAATACAACACCAACGGGTAGTGCTTTTATACTTTTGTCAAAGATCTATCTATGCCCGACCAAAAATCTAGAAATTGTGGTGCCTATGCTATCTGCGAAGGAGGTACTGAGTATTATGGAAGAGTTGAAGCAATTTATGAACTTCAATTCTATGGTTAAAACCCACCGAACGTCGTAGTCTTCAAATGTTATCTGTTCCAGCCGAAGGAGACTAGAAGGATCCATGAACAGATAGGGCTAGTCGAAATCAATCAAGGCACCCATTTAGATGTTCCTGATGTCAACATTACGACTCAACAGGCGTCCCAAGTTTTCTATTTACCGTGGGTCTGCCAAACTAATAAGAATTCGAATGGTTGTGATGTTGTTTGTGAAGTGCCGTCATATGCTAGACTACCTCCCCAAAACGAAGACGATTATGAACCTCACATTAACCCAAACACATATGACAAAGAATTCTTCCAAGAAACAGTTCAAGAACCTCTCTACTTCACCCCAGAACTTGGAAACAGGTCATGCCAACTCACCATTGGAAACTCCACTTCCAGAGATTCCTCAGCCACCTGCAGTCAATGAAGAAATTTATACAGGGTATGATGACAAACATACTTCTATAAAGTCTATCCCGGAGAATGAATTAGCTGCATCAGCTGAAGAAACTTTGAATCAAACAACCACTCAGGAGATTGTTGCACCAGAAATTGATGAATGTGTACGGCATATTCCTCACATTGAAGAAAATGTGGTTGAAGAAACTACACCTCCTCAAGGTGAGGACACTGCTTCTGAACCTCATGCTCAAAATCCTCAGTTTGCAGTGGTCGTGGCTGAAATTCCTGAGACTGGAGATCTCCGACGAATTGTGAGCCGATTCAAGACAAATCTTCAACCCAAGAATCTTGAGCCTTGTAGTGGTACAAAAAGACCAAAATTCCATATGGAGAGATTCTTTGATTTACATCATTATTTGATTGGTGCAAATTCTTTTGACTCTACAAGGATATGGTGTTGTGGTCTTTGAGAAGAACAAGCTTTTTCAGCATCAGCAAATTCCTCATGAAACATGGAACACATTCCATGCTTTGAGTTTGTCCTCAAAGTTCTGTTTGAAGCTGGCCTACTGCCATTCTGCATGGACATCTGCAACTGGAACGAAGAACTAATTCCTCAATTCTATGCTACTTTGAATCTCTCAGATGAAGCAAAAGATGTCAACACTTGGGTTATGCACTTGATGACTGAAGACACTCACTACACTGCTCCTACCATGGAGTTACTTTCCAATTCCCTTAGAAGGAGGCACATGCATCTACAATGAAGCAGAGATGCCCGATCACCTAATGCAAGTGTCGATGAAGCCATTAAGAACTACATTCCTCGACAAAGAACTACTCTATGTGCCCAGGACAGTATACCGCATCTTGACCAAAACCATGAGTCACATCAAGGGCCATAACTCTAAAGAAGAAGACATTGTGGGAATCATGAAGAATTTGCTATTCAACATCATTCATGGGATTCCAATAAATCTTCATGATTTCTTCATGAGGACTTTGACCAACAATGCTTTGTCACATTTTGACATGAAGCCTTATGCGTCGTGGATTATGAAATTCATCAAGGCCAGATCCTCAATTCCCTCCAATACTGACTTTCAGAATCACTTGTGTAATTTGCCCCCACTTGAAGTCTTCAAGAAATCCTACGAGCTGATTAAAGGCAAGGTCAAAACAATGACTGATGAGGGATCTCTTCCCATTGATGGCAAATTTCACAAGCCTGCATCCTACTCCACAGATGATGACGCTGCATCACAAGACTCATGTGCAAAAATCTTAGGTAAAGTTCCTCGCGAGTCTGCCCCCCACATGATGACTGATCTTGAGCTTCTGCTTAGTCTTCATCAAAAGGTTGATCACAATCACAATTAATTGCGTAAAGAGTCAGGTTAGAGCCATTCTGCGTGATATAAATGTGACGCAAAATGTATTGAAGGTAAACCACTATTATCTTCATGAAATCTTCGATCGCACATGGACCATTCTGTCTCACATCAAGACTCCTGAGGAACTCGCTGAATGGAGTTTCAACAAGATTTTGATTGGTACTTTCCGCCTAAGAAGAAATTCAAGAAAGTTCCAGTTCCTCACTTGGCGTCTAGTTCATATTCTTCATTGTGCACAACTGATGAAGCTGAGGATCTAGATGACATTGTTGTCGGTCAAATCATGACGAACGACCCCGACAAAGCTGGCACTCCTTCTCCACCAACAAGTTGATATTCTTTAGGGGTGTTAGTCCCCAATTTCGTCCCTTTTTGTCACTTGATGATAAAGGGGGAGAAATTTGAGTTAGTCTTCAAGTGGGTCTACCTTACTGGATTATGAACTATATTTTTCTAAGTTGCAACTCTCGTTCACCTGAAGTGTTTGGTTGTATGAGTTGTAAACTTATGCCCGATGGTGATCTCACACTTATGAAGCGCTTTTCTTTGCATTCTTATTCCTCACGATGATTAATGCATGCATGATGAAATTCGTCAGGCACCACTTTCCATCATGCTATTCAATTTCCTCATGACATATTTCAAATACTTGCATGGATTACAAGATATAGGGGCAGATATCCATGGCATAAATCCACAATGTGCATTTGCAGTCCAAAGAAAATTACTCAAATATGCACATCTGCAGGGGGAGTTTGTCCATATCTTGCTATAAAATTCCTCAAAAACTGTACTTACACTTCATATGATTATACCCGATAAAAAATTAACCTATTTGTCATCAATCACCAAAAAGGGGGAGATTGTAAGTGCATCTAGTGCCCCTTATAGGTTAAAGACTAATGTGTTTGTGAGTGTACACACACTCTATAAGTCGCTGAGGAGTTTTAGTTATTCGAAGAATATCGACCCCTAAAAATGTATGTATTCGGCTGAAGACTTTGGTATTTCCTCGAAGAATTTGAAAATTAGGAAGTTGTTGTGTCCATGAAGAAATTGATGCGAGGACTTTGAAGCGTGAAGACTTTTATTTTCATAGTTTCATTTCCTTTCTTTTGAGCCATAGGACCACCGTACTATTAAAGGGGGTCGTGGTAAAACTATGGAAAAGTTTCCAAGTGATGCTCATCGGAAATCCTACACATACCCAATCCTTCGAGTGAAGCCTTTGGAAATTCTTCAATGATAGAGACGAAGATCTTATGGTCTTTGAGGAATTTGTTCTAACTGAGTAATTAGGTTTTCCAAGTACAAATTACCTACAAGTGAGGAACATGAGAGGCGTGAGGACTTTCAGAGTTGAAATTTTCTCACCGTTGTTGTGTCGCGCACCAGCTATCCCCAACTGTATCCATATAACGGTAAAATGATTGGGCATTTATGTAAAATCATGTTGGGATTGCTCCCAAGCTATAAATATTCGCCCCCCATAACCACTAGCCTCCCAATCTAGAAATTGATACATGTCACTTAAGAGCAACCCATTCCTTGAAAACTTTGAGAGAAAATCGTCTGTGAGGAAAACCCCACACACCAAACCTAAACCCAAAACCCCCAAAGTGATTGAGCATCATTGAAGAGATTGTTCCTGTGTGGAACCGATGCTTGTTAGCTTTGAGGACTGTGCATCCTCCAGAAGGTTACGTGTCATGGTCTAGAGCATCCAGCAGTCAATTGTGTATCATCGGGTGACCGAGTTTCTCAGGGTTTGGAAGTCTGCCTTGAAGACTTACCACGAGTGTTGGGCGAGGTCTGTGTACTTAGGTCAAGGAGAATATGGTAAGGACTGGGTGTCCTGGGACTGTGTGTCCTTTGGGTTAAATACCAAACCGCTCCAAACCAGATGTACGACTATCACAGCAGTAGAAATTGGTCATCAAATCACTATTTTCACCGAGTACCTCGTTCTATTTCCTCAACCCTTTCATTTCCTCAGTTGTATGTTGATGAAAGTGATCGTTACAGTTTGAAGCATTTGGCTGAAGACTTTCACAATTTCCTCACCCAAAATTCTTCAGTTCACTTGTACATGACCTGCATATCCTAAACACACTACCTGTGCAAACTCTCTATTTCATTTCATCATAAATACTATGATGTTGCTATGTTGTACGCTCGCCTAAGTACTTATTCCGCTACTCGTTGTTCATGACTGATAAAATTGCTCGGCACCACCGGGAGAGTGGGGGAGGGAGCTCCCCTCCTCCTTCTTCTTCCTTGGCCTCCCCCTAGATGGGATAAGATTCCCCCTATGATGCATGGCTTCCATGGCGGCGGAGGGGACCTCCAAGACTGCATCTCCCTCTGTGTTCTCTTTTGTTTTTGGTTGCTGTTTTTTTGGATATTCACTATTCCATAAATTTCCAGCGATCTGTAATTCTGATCGGGCCGAAATTTTTACACGATTTGTTTCCATAAATTAGGTTTCTTTCTCCCAAAGAAGAGTGGCAACCGACTTAAGGGGTGGCCACCAGACACCATCGTGCGCCAAGGGATATGGGTCACGTGCTCGTGGGTAGTGGAGGTTGTGGTCCTCCGTTTACGTTGATTCCACCTCCCAGAAATCATGTATATTACAAAATAATTCCTCATAAATTTTTATCGCGTTTGGACTTCGTTTGATATAGATATTCCGTGAAAGAAAAAACATGTAACAAACAGGAACTGGCACTTGGCACTAGATCAATATGTTAGTCCAATAAATCATATAAAATGTTGCCAAAAATATGAGGAAGTTGTATAATATTGGCATGGAACAATCAAAAATTATAGATACAACAGAGACATATCACAACTGTGTGCTATCATGTATAAGGACACAAATAAATAGACTCTCTCTTTGCTCTTCATCGTCTCTTTCCAGTCTCGTGTGTCGTAGCCGCCAAATCTGGCCTTCTTCTCTCCATTGTCATCGCCTCCATAAAATCTTCAACATTGCACATGTCCTCAAAAATTTGAACCACATTCTCCGTCGCGGAAGGCGCAGGCATGACACGGCTCATGCGTGTGAAGGAGCCCTCGGCGGCGGCGGTGGCGGTACACGTTGATGTTGGTGTGGAGGCCTTGCTGGCAAGCGCGGAAAAGATGGATGTTGCAACAGATCTGTTGTGGGAAAACATGGTTTTGTACGCCAAATGCCTGGTTGAGTACACTACTAGTGCGACACGTGCACATGAGGCCGGTGTTGCCTTGGCGACATGGGCGGATTTGGTCGTGGCTAGGGCTGTAATCTCGTTAGAGTCTGCTAGCGCTCTAGCATCACATACAACTGATGCCTTTATTGGTTTCCTCCACTTGGAAAATGATTGTAAAGGTAGCATCGCACGCGCGTGTTTTGCCATGGATGATATTTTCCATGAGACCGGAGCTACTGTGATGGAGCAAGAGGTGAGGAATGGCCGGTCCTATGAGTTTTTCAAGCACATTGTCGTCGACGCCATGAATCGGGATCCTTCCTTCCTAGAGGCATTTTTTCATGAGTGCAAACAGTATTACAACATCGTAGCGGCAACAAGCGAGCACTACAACAATTCCGACGAGTAGCTGTTTCAATTTTCCTATTTTTTGAACCTTGCTGATATGTCAAGTAGCTATTATGTTGTTTAGTTGATTATGTAAGAATATGAAGAATAAGTTGTGCAATAATTTTCTGAATCATATGCTTGTTAGCAGGAATCGTGTGTGTTATTACCGGTATGTGTTATTTTATGTCTTCCCCCGGAATTCACATTACTTGCATGTTTACTGGGTATCACTCACACCTTGTTACACCGAATCGTTTGTTTTATTTGATCTCATCACGCACTATTCATCTGAGTGACATGTATACCATCTATCTCACACATCTTGATGTGTGTAACCATTTGTGTTATTTTAGCTCATCACAATTAGTTCACCCGAGTGAACTGTATGACGACTATCGCACACATCTTGATCTAGGAAACCGTTTGTGTTATTTTGGCTCATTGCAAACAATTCATTCGAGTGATGTCGTCATTTTCTTAGGACAGATGTCATGGGAATGCTAATCGTACGTGGTTTGGACCAAAAGGACGTCGTCGGGCTCCGGAAACGGGATTGTGAACGAGCGGTGCGAGGCACATGAAGTACCCATGTTTGGGGCCCTCTTAGGAAGGTAGAACCCCTAGTCCTGCTTGAGTTGGTTGATGATAGGACTCGGGATACCATATGCTCCTTGAGGTTTATGCTCGAGGAAGAAGGAGTTGGGAGCTCTCTTTTCCCCTTCTGTGTGTGTGCATGCGGGTGTGATCGGCCGACCCCTGGCTTACAATAGGAATAGAAGGTACCAGGTGGGATCCGGGTCACAGCGTCAGGAGCCGGCCATGGGGCCCACCAGTTGGAGAAGTCTTGTCACATGTGGGGGCCAACGGCTGTTGGGTGCCGCTTGCAGCTGGGGCCCGCCGGCCGGGCCTCACCATTGGTGCATTCTTGTTACACCGCGGCATGCGCCGCATTAGGCGCATCGCCTTGCGTAGCCGGCTTCGGTCATTGTACGGCCGACTACAGTGTCGCCCACGCCGGGGCACGTAATGGAGTGGACGGGGGCGTGCTCGTCATTGTGCAGACTCGGCTGGTCGGAGTCGGCAACGGTCAATGATAAGTCCCCTCCACTGTTTTCTCGCATAGTTAGGTTAGCGGTACCGAAGACGTTGTAGTTGTACCCTTGGTGATGATGCCCCTGACGCATCTTGTCATGACAATGTAACCGGATCTGACCCGCCGGCTAGCGGGTAGTAGTCGAGTCGGAGGGGGGAGTGGCATCGCCCGAGCTAGCTCGACTGGGCAACCAGCCAGACGTAGCCGGATCCCGTGGGGAAGCGGACACCCTGTATATGTTTTTTCAAAGGAGGGTCCGAGGAGTCCTTTCTTTTGGCCTGCCCCGTCGTTATCCCCTCGTCAGTAGTCCCCGAAGCAGGGGATGCCTTCCGACTTAGAGTGGCGAACCTCGCCGGCTTAGATTTCGTCCCTTGCATGTCGCAGGGCTGCGGCCAGATCGCCAGCTCGCCAAAGTCGGCTCGAGCCGTAGCCGGCCGTTGCGTGAGCCGCCTCGGGCTATCCAGCATGCAGAGGGGAGGCGCCATGTGTGGAACCTCATAGACCAAGGTATGGCAGGCCACGCGTGTGACAAGACCAGACCATGGAGCAGGGCCTGCCCGACGGCCGTATCAGCCCACACGCATAGATATTCGGTGGATTCGGGGGAGACGATTGGCGCTCCCGAGGCGCAATTATGCCACGGACGTGGAGATAGTGGGGGTGTGCTCGTCGGATCCTCTCACCACTACCCCGCGTAGGTTTTAAATGGGCAAGAGGGGAGGTCGAGGGAGCCATTTGTTCCCCCATCCTGTCCCCATGTTTTCTCCGACACCACCTTCCGCGTCAGAGAGAGATTGCCGTTGGCGAGCCTGTCACCGTCGTTCGTCGCTGTCGCCCGCCGCACCTCGCCGTTCCCTCTTCGCATTCGATCTTGCGCTCCGAGCCGTTGCCTAACATGTCATCGACCCGTGGTGCCTCGGACGGCAGCGACATCGACGAGGAGCACATCAATGTCCTTCGCCACCGTCGCAAGCTACCGCCAGCCGAGCTGGTCTCTGCGTGGGTCCATGGGGCGGAGAACTCTCGAGCCCCGTGGGACGGCGAGGTGGTAGTGCTCGTCGAGCATTTCGCTCGAGGGCTCGGGCTACTGCCGAGCCGTTTCTTCGCCAGCTTCTTCATCCACTATGGCCTGCCACCACATCATCTCGCCCCCAACACTGTCCTGCTGTTGTCCCCGTTTGTCACCCTCTACGAGGGTTTCATCGGGATCGGGCGGCACCTGGACTAAGGAGCCAAATTTTCTTCTTCAAGCAGTCATCGGTGACGGATAAGGCCACCGGCGAGAAGCAGATGACACCTTGCAGAGCGGCGATCGTGTGTCATCGCTCTGGATCCGGCTTCTCGCGGCTCCCTCTACTGGATTCAGTGAAGAACTGGTAGAGGGTTTTTTTATGTGAGGAACCTCGACCCGACATATGACCAGGTCAACCTGCCTCCCTACTTCGATGCGCTGCCGGTCGAGAAGCTGAACTGGAAGTCGCAGCTACCGCTTGCGGCTAAGGAGGTGGGAGGGATTTGCACCAGGCTGGTGCATATGTTCGAGGTGGAAGGCCTCACGACTGTGGATCTTCTAGCCGCCATGGTGTCGTGCCGAGTCTAGCCACTGCAGCGTAGGCACCACCTCATCTGCTAGATGAAGGGTCGGCACGACCCATGCCAGCTCTTGAGGAAGGAGATGCAGGCGCATTGGGTGGCCCGACGCGTGAACCTGCTCTCCGACAACTCGATCGACGAGGATGACTAGAGCTGGGGCAAGGTTTCCTACGACTGGGACCATCCGGCTCCGATCCCATCGGCTTCCTTTCCGATGTCAGATGCCGAATGCGGCGCCAATTGTTTTCTTGGCTCCAGATCTACCATCCACCAGCTGCCGACGTGCGCGAGTTAGATCCGGAGGAGATCGAAGGTGCCGACGAGGTGGAGCCGAGAATGGCGACCCGCACCAGAGACAACATGTCAGAGAACGACGCAGCCGAGTCAGATGGATCCAATTCGGCCGGTGAGTCCCTTAAGTCCGTGTTGCGGGGTTGGCCTGATGACGATGCTGAGTCATCAGAGTCGCATGATGTAGCAGCCGCGGAGGAATCAGAGGTGCCAGAAGATGCCGCCAGCATGCTGAGGAGGCGGGTGCACCAAGCCGACCAGGGATGAGGCGGTGGCCAGGAGGCAGGGCAAGTTGCCGGTGGCAGCCCGTCAGGCTTCCAAGCAAGGTGCCGACGGCCCTCCAGAGGTGGCGGAAGAAACGGCGGATCGTGTCGTCCGAGCCCTCCAGACGATTGGTTCCCGTCAGCACCGGGTAAGTTTCCCAACTGACTTGTTCTGAGTTGTTTTTATTTGCAAGGTTTTCTTGGTCATCGGAAGATGAAAAGCGGGGCCCCTTGCGCCCTAACGAACTCGGCTTGGACAGAGACAACGAAGGTAAGGGAAACTCCAAGAGGGAACACGATAATTGGGCCGAGCTAGAGACGATGCAGCGGGCGTTAATCGAGAAAGAGCAGCATCCTCGGGAGGATGCGACCCAGAATATGGCGGCTGGAGGGACTGGCACGGAGTCGTAGCGGGACGAATTCACTTCGGAGCTGTCGGCTAGGAAGAAGTGGCAGAGGGCACCAGGGGACCCGAGAAAGGGCCCAACAACACCCCGAAGGACCCCAAGGTGGCCCCACAGAGGCCCGATGCAGCGTTGCAAGGGCCTGAGATGGCGCCTTAGGGGCTGATGCCACACCGGAGATGCCCGAGGTCACGGCAGACGCCATGCCGGAGGTGCTGAAGGTTGAGGTCCCGCCGCCCGGGATGGAGGCCCCGGGCGGTGAGGCGGATGCCGCTGGTGACTTGGTGGTGAAGGAGGGAGGTGGGGCCTCAGAGGCCGAAGCCTCCATCGCGTAGAAGCCCTGCCAAGCTTGCTCGTTGATGGAGTTGACCCGGGATAATCCTACACGAGCCGGCGCCATAGTGGTGTAGGTGCATGGCCCGACCGCATCCGGCGCCGTTTCCAGCATCGGGAGCCGGTCGATGGAGACTTGGGGCGCAACCGATGGTCGCCGTCCGGTAGGGGCCCCTGGGGTGCCAGTGAGCGGCGTCCCTTTGTTGATTGCGGAATTTGCCCAATGCCACAATCAAGTGGCGCAGGTGGCCCAGACGACACTGGATCGGCTGCTTCACCTTGAGAGGTCGGTCGGAGTACGTTTTCAACCCCCTGATTTTTCTTTGTCTTGGTATTTCCTCTGCTTCTTCCTTCAGTGGGGGCGTGCAACGCACCCACTTGGTGTAGCCCCAGAGACTCAGGTCGACTGCGAATCAGCCGGGTCGAGTCCTTCTCGCAGTCGAATCTATGTATTTTGCTTTCTGTGGGGGCGCGCGAGTGCACCCACTGGTTGTAGCCCCCGAGAGTCGGGCCGGCTGGAATTAGTCGGGTCGAGTCTTATTCGTGGCAAATCATTTCTTTTAATTTGCAGGAATACCATGACCACCGGGGGGCCACCCATAATGCACTGCTGGGCCGACACAAGTAGGCGGAGAGCGAGCTGGCCGATCTCTAGAGCCGGCTAGACCAAGCGGGCCAGCAGCGCGCCACCATGTAGGAGGAGTGTGTCTGGCTGTGCCAGGAGGCGGAGCATCTTTAGGTAGAGAAGAAGGACTGCGAGGCAGCCCAGGGTGCGGAGCACGAGCAGCGGGACGCGGCCCACCGCGAGGCCTTGGGGCAGCAGGAAGCGACCCACACTGCAGAGCTGGAGCGGTTGGACAAGTTCCACCACGATGAGTTCGAGCAACTGAAGGCGGCTCATGATGCAGCACTGAAGTCCAAGGATGACCTGCTGGCGGAGGAGGTTGAGGTGATGCGGGTGGCGCGAGCCGAGCTCGCCAGCCAGGTTAATGCGTATGCGACCCGGGAGTTGTAACTATAGGAGGAGGCGCACGAGGTGGACACACTCCTTTCTAGTAAGTTCTCTCATCTTGTTTTTAGTTTTCTTGTGTCGACTTGAGTCGGGCTCCTCTTCTTCTTCTTTATTACACCGCGCGCCTGCCTTCCTTCCCAGACCACTTTCTGGGACGCAAGATGCACCGGAGGCGGCTGTAGTGTTTAACCGCCAAGATCAGCGGGATGTAAGCGTCCAAATCGAGGCGTTCGCCGGTTGGACCTTGGAGAAGCTGGGGGTCGCAATCAAGGCCCGCTGGACGAAGCTGGAGTGAGCCCTCGAGAGGCTCCAGGAGGACAGGCTGGCCATGGTTCGCACGCTCTAGCCAAGTGCGGTGGAACCGAAATCCATGAGCTGGCTCTCGAGGTGGCTGGAGGATGGGAGCGCCCGGCTAGGCGACTAGCGCGCCTCTGTGACGCGAGCCGGCACGTACATGGTTCATCGGGTCGCCAAGTCGTGGTACCCGAACCTCAAATTGGGCCTCCTTGCAGCCCAACTCGCCAGCAAGGAACCAGAGCTGGAGGTGGTTGAAGGTGAGCTACTCCAGCAGGCCCGCGACCTTGCGTTGTTTGCCTCGTGGGACGAGTACGTCCCCGAGCAGAGGCCTGATGGCAGCGCGATTTCGAGGGCCCAATACTGGCTGGCCCTTCATGACCCTGAAGTCAGCGCCGGCGAGACGGAGCCAACAGCGCCGCGTAAGCTGACCCCCTGATGGAGGAGGATATGGGCGCGATGAACGGTGCGGGGGCGTCAGAGAAGGAGACGGAGCGCCCACCTCGGGTACCGCGGGATGCGCTGGAGCGGATGACGGGGCATCCGTCTCGTCCGCCACAGGGAACGTCGGAGCCAAGGACGGAGACGTCGTTGAGTAGAATTTCTTCCTTTCGTGCATTTTTCTTAGTCTGCAATTCCACCAACGGGGTTCTAATGTACTAAACTTATGGTTGTGGGTCGTTTTCATGCTTATTTGTGACATATGCATGTCTCTTCGAAAAGTTTGAGCTTGTCGACTCGTCTTCCGTTTTCTTGTTCCTTTGGCCTTTGTCCGTCCAAAACCTTCCCCTCCACTAGCTGTTGCCCTGCCAGCCCAACAACCGGGAGTCGGTCTTTGACTGGGACAGGGCTTCAGCCTTTGGGAGGGGTTGGTCATGGATTTTTGGAGCTGTGGGAATGTTTAAAATTAGGGCGAGTGCGGCACAGGCTGGCTGAAAATAACCCCGAAGAGTTCTACTAGCCCGAGCCGGCTCCATCTTCAACGTCGGCGTTGGCGTGCGGCAAGTTTTTCCGTCCCAGAATCCCGCTAGTCGGACAGCCGGGACCCAGTCTGTAGCTAGGCAGGGTGGTAAGGGTTGTTTTGTCGGTCGAAACTACTCTACCCTATACGAAACAGATAGAGGGCTCGGCCCACCTAGCGAGCCCCGGGGTCCGAGGAATCGAACCGGGGTGCTTGCTCAAAAATCAACATGATTGTCGGAATCGAAAAGGTATGCCCCAAGCGTAGGCTGGGGGCACCTGTTGCATTCATTAAGCCCAAACGGGAAGGGGATACATACGTACACTAGTTCTTTCTTTCTTAGCAGTAGAATGGGCGAAGGAGTGCCGCATTCCATGGACGTTGCGACTCCTTGCCGGAGGCATCTATCTTGCACTTCTGCGGCTTATGGGCGTTTGTCACGTGGTACACGTTGTTGTGCACCGCCCTGCTGATGATGAAGAGTCCTTCCCATGGGGAGGACAACATGTGCTAGCCAACGGTTCTTTGTATTCGCTTCAGTACGAGGTCCCTTTCTCGGAAGGAAAGGGCCATATACGCTAGCTATGGTAGTGGCGAAGCTTTTGTTGGTAGATGGTTGTTCGGCTCAGAGCCAGCTCGCGTGCCTCCTCGAGCAGGTCGACACCCTCTTCTCTTGCCTCTTTTGCATCCATCTCCGTGTACCGGGTGACCCGAGGCAAGTCGAATTCGATGTCTGTGGGGATGACCTTCTTGGACCCATACACAAGAAAGAACGGAGTGAAACCAGTTGATCAATTTGGCGTGGTGTGAAGGCTCCACAAGACGGCTGGCAAATCTTTAATCCAGCAGCCAGCTGACCGGACGAGGGGCGTCACGAGTCGTGGCTTGATACTGGCTAGGATCAAGCCGTTTGCTCTCTCGGCATGGTCGTTCGACTACGGCTGGGCACCGATGCAAGGTCAAGCCGGATGCCTTCCTTGGAGTAGAAAGGCGCCATCGTACCTTTGGGAAGCTGGTGCCGTTGTCGGTGATGATGCTGTGGGGGACGCCGTAGCGGACAATAATATCCTTAATGAATCTGACGGTCGTGCGGCTGTCCAACTTCTTGATGGGTCTTGCTTCGATCCACTTCATGAACTTGTCGACGGCTACCAGGAGATGCGTCATGCTGCCTCTAGTGGTCTTGAATGGCCCTACCAGGCCGAGCCCCCAAACGGCGAAAGGCCATGAGAGGGGAATGGCCATGAGGGCCGTGATACGTCTCCATCGTATCAACTTTTCCGAACTCTTTTGCCCTTGTTTTGGACTCGAATTTGCATGATTTGAATGGAACTAACCCGAACTGACGTTGTTTTTACCGGAATTGCCATGGTGTTGTTTTTGTGCAGAAATAAAAGTTCTCGCAATGTCCTGAAAATTTACGGATATTGTTTCTAGAATAAAATAAAAATACCTACGCAAAGATCCACCTGAGGGGGCGTGCCAGTGGGCCACAAGCCCACAGGCCGCGGCCAACACCCTAGGCTGCGCCGTGCAGGCTATTGGGACCCACGTGGCACCACCGCCCCCAAACTGAGCTCTATGTCTTTCGTTTCGCCTGGAAAAAATGAGAGAGAAGGTTTCATCGCGTTTTGCGAAACAGAGGCGCCGCCACATCCTGTTCTTCATCTGGAGGGCAGATCTGGAGTCCGTTTCGGGCTCCGGAGAGGGGAAAACGTCGCCATCATCATCATCAACCTTTCTCCATCGACAATTCCATGATGCTCTTCATCGTTCGGGAGTAATCTCATCGTAGGCTTGCTGGACGGTGATGAGTTGGATGAGATCTATCATGTAATCGAGTTAGTTCTTGACGGGGATTGATCCCTAGTATCCACTATATTCTAGATTGATGTTGCTACTACTTGGCTATGATTAATGCTTGTCACTAGGGCCCGAGTGCCATGATTTCAGATCTAAACCTATTATGTTGTCGCCAATATATGTGTGTTTTAGAGCCTATCTTGCAAGCTGTAGTCACCTACTATGTGTTATGTCCCGGCAACCCCGGAGTGACAATAGCCGGAACCACTCCCGAAGATGACCATAGTTTGAGGAGTTCATGTATTCACCGCGTGTTAATGCGTTGGTCCGGTTCTTTATTAAAAGGAGAACCTTAATATCCGGTAGTTTCCATTAGGACCCCGCAGCCATGGGAGAGATGGACAATAGATGTCATGCAAGATCTTTTCTCTAAGCACGTATGACTACATACGGAATACATGCGTACATTAGTTTGACGAACAGGAGCTAGTTACGTATCTCTCCTTGTTTTAGCTGTTACATGATGAATCACATCCATCATACTCATCCATCACCGATCCACTGCCTACGAGTCTTTTACTACAGGTTCTCGCTATGTTACTTTGTCTTGGCTTGTCCCTCCCTACAAAAGGGATTGGGCCACTTTGCTGCTACTGTTGCTACTACTATTACTTTGCTGCTGCTGCTACTGTTGTTCCTTGCTGCTTCACTATTACTTGTTGCAAGACTTTTCTGGAGCCGTAGCCGGGGAAGCATTCTTATCAAAATAATCCCCTCTCAACGTGCTGGCGCCATTGATACAACAGTTAGGAATAGTATGCCGTCAACAGATTGTTTCTGGCACCGTTGCTATCATACTACTTTGCTACTCATACTTTGCTTGTAGACACAAATATTTCAGGTGTGGTGGAATCTGACACATTCAGCTGCTAATACTTGAGAATGTTCTTTCGCTGCCCGTCGTGCGAACCAACAAATTTGGGTTGAATACTCTACCCTCGAAAACTGTTGCGATCCCATACTCTTGTGGGACATCAAGGCTTTTTCTAGCGCCGTTGCCGGGGAGGCATAGCTATATTCTCTGAGACACTTGGGATTTATGTCTGTTGATCACTATGAGGAATCCGAAAGATCCAAGTACTAAAATCCAATCTTACACTACAAGGAGAGGTAAGGAACTGCCATCTAGCTCTGCACTTGATTCACCTTCAGTTTTGAGTAAGTTTGCGACATCACCTCCTGCTAAAAATCTTGATATGTCGCCTGTGCTTAATTATGCTACTTCTGCTTCCCATGATGCTATGCTAGATACTATGCCTGATGATGCTATGCTTGATACTATGCCTGATGATGCTATTCTAGATACTATGCCTGATGATGCTATGCTTGATACTATGCCTGATGATGCTATGCCTGATACTGCTTTGCCACTTGGTGCATTCCTTGATGCACATATTGCTAGAGTTGCTGCTAGATGTGATGATACTTCTGAGACTGCTGATACTATTGAAGTAGAACCTGCTACTATGCCTCAATTGCCTGTTATGCCTGATACGCGCTATGTTATGGAGGGAGAGATAGCTGAGGATTTTCTTGCGTGTAAGGATATCTATGATGTTGAGAAACTTCTGCGCCAGTGGAAAGAAAAATCTCTCAACGCTAGGATGAAATACGACCCGAAGTTTGCCACTTCACCTATATTTGTGACCGATAAGGATTATGAATTCTTTGTCGATCCTAAGTTAATCACTCGAGTCGAATCTGATCCTTTTCATGGTTACGAGTCTGAAACGATTGTAGCCCATCTTACCAAACTGCACGATATAGCCACCCTATTCACTAGTGAGGAAAAGATCCGCCACTACTATATGCTCAAGTTGTTTCCTTTCTCGCTAAAGGATGATACTAAGACCTGGTTCACTTCTCTCGCTCCTGGTTTTGTGCGTAGCCCCCGGGATATGGTCTACTACTTCTGTGAAAAATATTTCCCTGCCCATAAGAAGCAAGCTGCCTTGCAGGAAATATACAACTTTTCTCACGCTAAAGAAGAGAGTCTCCCACAAGCTTGGGGGAGGCTTATCCAGCTACTCAATGCTTTGCCTGATCACCCTCTTGAGAAGAATGAAATACTTGATATCTACTATAATGGACTTACCGATGCTTCCAAAGACCACCTAGATAGTTGTGCCGATAGTGTTTTTACGGAATGAATCGTAGAACAAGCTGAGATTTTATTGAATAACATCTTGTGCAATGAGAATACTTGGACTATTTCTGAACCACCTCCTAAGCCAACTCCGAAGAAAAGAGGTATTTTATTTCTCAGTCCTGAAGATATGCAAGAAGCCAAGAAATATATGCGAGAGAAAGGCATTAAATATGAAGATGTCAAAAATCTGCCACCTATCCAAGAGATCCATGGTCTCGATAACCCGATACAGGTAGTAGAAGTAAATTCTCTGTGTAGGTTTGATGAGAGTGCTATTCCTTTTCATAAACCTGCTAGCTTATGCCTGGATGAATTTTATAACTTCCTTGCCAAACAACAGAGTTTCAATGATTATGTTAGCAGACAATTGGAACAGAATGCTCGTATGCTTAGTCATTTAAGTGCTTGTGTGGACAGAAATGTCAATGATCTTAAGCTCGTGAGTAAACATGCTTCAATGGTTACTAATCATGTAGAACAAGTACTTAAAGATCAGAATGACTTGCTCAATGAGTTGAATGACAATTCTGTCAGAGTCGTTACTAGAGGCGGTAGAATGACCTAGGAACCTCTATATCCTGAGGGTCATCCAAAGAGAACTGAACAAGATTCTCAAGGAGTTAGCACCGATGCACCTAGTAATCCTAGAAAGAAGAAGAAAGATGATAGGAACCTGCACGCTAGCAACCCTACTGCTGCTAAACCTAAGAGTCCAAACGATGCCTCTATCTCTGATGCTGAAACACAATCTGGTGATGAACATGAGCCTAATGGTAATATCGATAGTGATGTTCATGAAGATGCTCAACCTAGCAATGAACAGGATGTGGAGATTGAACCTAGTGTTCATCTTGATAACCCATAGCCTAAGAATAGAAGATACGATAAGAATGACTTCACTTCTAGGAAGCACGGTAAAGAAAGGCAGCCATGGGTTCAGAAACCTATGCTCTTTCCTGCCAAACTATCCAAGAAAAAGGATGATGAGGATTTTGAGCGCTTTGTTGAAATGATCAGACCTGTCTTTCTGCAGATGCGTTTGACTGATATGCTCAAGATGTCTCCTTATGCTAAGTACATGAAAGATATTGTGACTAATAAGAGGAGGATACCTGATCTTGAGATTTCCTCCATGCTGGCCAATTACACCTTCAATGGTGGAACTCCGAAGAAACTAGGTGATCCCGGTGTGCCCACTATACCTTGCTCCATTAAAGGAAACTATGTTAGAACTGCGTTATGCGATCTTGGAGCCGGTGTTAGTGTTGTGCATCTCTCTCTTTATCGTAGGCTTGAACTGGATAAGTTGACACCCACTGAAATCTCTCTGCAAATGGCCGACAAATCAACTGCTTTCCCTATCGGCATTTGCGAGGATGTGTCTCTTGTGGTTGCTAACACCACTATCTTAAAAGACTTTGTTATCTTGGATATTCCCGAGGACGATGCCATGGCGGTCATCCTCGGAAGACCCTTTTTAAACACTGCAGGGGCTGTTATAGATTTCAACAAAGGCAATGTCACTTTCCATGTCAACGGTAATGAGCATACGGTGCACTTTCCGAAGAAAAAATATCGAGTACATTGCATCAATGCTATCAAAAAAACTTCATCGATTCTTATTTGGAGCTTTGAATGCCCTATTCATCGTGTCAAGATGAAGTATGACTCGCTTGTTGGGGAGATGCACATCCCCATTGAGGTGACCTAGTGACTATTCGGAAATTCTATGTCTTCTTTTGCGATTCGAGAAAGTTTTGCTGAGGGGATTTGATCAACCCCATTGACGGATTTCTTTCGATGACCATGAGATAGATGAATCAAGGAGTCACAAACCTCTGTTCCAAGCTTTCACTTTAGGTTGCTTAGAAGAAAAATGATAGATTTAGTTTAGTTTTCCCTGTTTTCTATTCTAGCGTCCGGTAGAAAAGTACCCCGAAAATCAAAGTTCTCCGAACGCTGTGAAAATCAAGTATGATTTTTTCAGGATTTTTTGAAAAATACTGGGACAAAGAGTCTGTATGGGGGGCACACCAGTGGGCCACAAGCCGTAGGGTCGCGGGCACCCCCTGGCCGCGCCACCCACGCTTGTGGGGCCCACACGCACCCCCTCCACTCATTCTTGCTCTCATCCGCTTCTCCTACCTCCGGAAAAAATCGTTTCGTAGCTCAAACCCGTGTTCTTGCTCCTCTTGCTGGGATTTTCTATCTCTTTGCTCAAATCACCATTCTCCGAACTGTTTTGGGGAAATTACTCCTTGGTAAGTGATTCCTCCATTGGTCCAATTAGGTTTTGCTCTAGTGCCTTATACCCCGCGTATTTTTGGTGCCTTGGTGACCATGTTCTTGAGATTTGCATGCTGATTCTAGCTGGTACCAAGTAGTTTTGAGGCATAATATGGTCTCTAAGCACTTGTTGGAGTAGTTGCTACAAGTTTCATTGAGCCTTATTCACTTTTCCTTAGAATCACTAAAAAATTCAGAAATTTTCAGAGATAGAAAAGGGAAAATATGAGGAGCTTCTTAAGAGGCTCGTCAAGCTGTGACCCCAAGGATGATGGGAGTGAGAAGAAGCCCAAGTATTTGATCCCTCAAGTCACAGAAGTTCGAGCGTGCGAGTGGCCAAGCGACTTGTTCTTACGCGCCGCTGGAATTCATGAGGACTTCTATCACTTGGTGGAGAACGCAGGCCTTACCGCCTTCGTTGAAGATAAGTGTCCACAATACCTCCTTCTCACTAATATCTTCCTACAAAGCTTTAACTTCTATCCGAGGAAGAATCCTCCTATGGTTGAGTTGAAACCTTATGATATCCCCCGGCGCATGTCACTCCGGGATTTGTGCAATGTTTGCAAATTACCTTACGTTGGGGATATTCATGAACCTCGTCCACAGGACTTGGAAGCTTTCATCGATACAATTGTTGTAGGAGAGGAGAGAGGAGTGTCTTGCGCTAGAGCTGCTAGCATTCATTTTCCCGTGCTTCAGTACTTCTCACTATTTGTGGGAAAATGTTTGATTGGCCATGGGAAAGCTGGGTCACTTAGTTCCCTAGATCTTGCGGTCTTGCGCGAAGCCCTTTATAACGATAAAACTTGTAGCTTGGGCGCTATAGTATCTCAACGGTTGAACCTGAACCGTTCTAAGGGTGTTGTCTATGGAGGTACCTATGCTACTCGTCTTGCTAGACACTTTGAGATACCCATTAGACTGGACGAGGAAGAAGAGATTCTTCTTCCGGAGAGATATCTAGATTACGATAGCATGGTTCGCCATGACTTTCTTGACAGAGATACAAGTAGAAGGATCATTTATAACCTGGTATTTAGTCAGGGTACTCGTGAGACTATTTACTTTGCCTACTCCTTCTTTGTTCAATCTTCATGCAGGCAGGTACACTACTATGCTCTCTGACATCTACGCATATTGGGGCTTGGCCCAACCACAGGTGCCCGTGCCCGAGCCACCAGTCGAGTATCAGAAGCCAGTTTATCAGTGGGAGCCAGAGGAGCTCACATAGCAGTGGCATCCTCAGTCCACTCCGGAGTACCTCGGAGCTAGTTATTTCCCTCCTTGGGAGTAGACCAAGTTAGGCCAATAGCCTAAGCTTGGGGGAGTACGTGTTCTCACCGACTTTACATTCTAACTTATGCTTTCACTTTGTTAGCCGATGTTCACACTTTGCCACTGTACCATCCATGCTAGTTAATTTCCATTTTCTCGTTTTCTTTTCATGTGTCTGTCTAGTTTGAGAAAAAACCAAAAATATTTTCTTTTCTTCTTTTCCTTGTTGCGAGCTTTCCCGTGTAGATAGTTTTCTTTTTCTTTGGGTCAAGGTAGAAGATATTGGTTACAATGTTTAGTGTCTCTTGCATGCACACTTGTTTAGCTTTCAAAGAGCCATATTACTTTGTCTTCTCCTTTGTGTTTCCTTGCAGATTCCAGCTTTAGTCAAGTGCACGAGAACACTTACTATTGTTCACATCGTTCGGTCGTGAAGGTGAAAGGCAATAATGACGATATATGATGAAGTGACTGAGCCTGGAAAAGTTGGTATGAAGTCGATCTATTTTGTTTTTGTAAATATGACTAGCTCAATGTTCCTAGTTCAGCTTTGTTGTGAGAGAAACATGTTTGCAATGACAACTTAGAGATCATAGTTGCTTATGCCATGCTTACTTAGCTAGGAGCTGATAATGGTTTGTCTTGGTTGCCAACATGAGTGTTGAGATGACTATGATGTAGTATGATAGGATGGTATCCTCCTTTTAATATTTCAAGTGGCTTGACTTGGCGCATGTTCACGCATGTAGTTGAAACAAAATCAACATAGCCTCTATGATGTTCATGTTCATGGTGATTTATGTCCTACTCATGCTTGCACTCAATACTAGTTACTCTCAATGCATTTTGATGACTGTTGTCGCTCTCTAGTTGGTGGTTCCCAGTCTTTTGCTAGCCTTCACTTGTACTAAGCGGGAATATTTCTTGTGCATCCACCTCCCATAAACCCAAAGTTGTGCCATATGAGTCCACCATACCTACCTATGTGCGGTATCTACCTGCCGTTCCCAGTAAATTTGCATGTGCCACTCTCTAAATATTCAAGAAATAATCTGTTTTGCATGCCCGAACTGCTCATGTGGTGACAGGTGGCTATTGGTATCTTCCATGCTAGGCATGTTATCCTCGATATGTGTTTATTCACTATCATTCACGAGAAAGGGGACGGTAATTGGAATTCCCAGTTCCATGCTCAAATCGAAAAGATAATTGCAAACAAAACTCCCCCAGGATTGATGTTGGTATGGATGGTACCCGAGGATTCGGTAGCCGTGGAGTGTGATTGATAGGTGGTGGGGGAGTCAAAACTTTACTTTTCTTTTTGGGAACCGCCTATAGCATGTGTAGCGTGGAAGATGTTGAGAACTCTTAGTCATTGCGTTCACAATCAAAGCATGCCACCCAAAATTATTATCTTTGTTTTCAAATCTTGAGCTCTGGCACCTCTGCATATCAATGCTTCCCTCTGCGAAGGGCCTGTCTATTTATGTTCCTGTTGAGTCATCCTCCTCTGACAAAAGCACCAATTAGATAGCACCTCTGTCATTTTTATGCTTTGCTTTAACTGTGTTGAGTATGACTATGATTTGTTTTCATTGCCATGAATTACAATATTTAGTCAGCCTTTGGTCTTTGAAGGTGATCTGCATTTATGTTTTGCGGTCTCAGAAAGAGCTAGCGAGATACCATCTATTCGTACTTCTTCATGTTCTTTTGATTGAAGTGTTGACGCTTGAGGCATATTATTATTTGCTTGCTAGTTGATTATGCCATTGATATGAGTTTACCGTGAGACCTAGATGTCATTTGCTTATGTGGTTTGCTTGTGATCTTGCTGAAATTCTGGTTGTGAGTTAGATATAGTTACAATAACAAGATCAAACAGAGTTCGTCAAGGTTTTTCTTTTGACTCTCTTAGTTTGTCAACTGAGTTTCTTGAGGACAAGCAAGGGTTTAAGCTTGGGGGAGTTGATACGTCTCCGTCGTATCTACTTTTCCGGACTCTTTTGCCCTTGTTTTGGACTCTAATGTGCATGATTTGAATGGAACTAACCCAGACTCACGCTGTTTTCAGCAGAATTGCCATGGTGTTGTTTTTGTGCGGAAATAAAAGTTCTCGGAATGTCCTGAAAATTTACGGAGATTTTTTCTGGAATAAAAGAAAAATACCTGCACAAAGATCCACCTAAGGGGGCGTGCTAGTGGGCCACAAACCCACAGGCCGCGGCCACCCCCTAGGCCGCGCCGTGTAGGCTTGTGGGGCCCACGTGGCACCACCGCCCACAAACTCAGCTCTATATCTTCTGTTTCGCCTGGAAAAAACCCAGAGAGAAGGTTTCATCGTGTTTTGCGATACGGAGGCGCCGCCACATCCTGTTCTTCATCTGAAGGGCAGATCTGGCGTCCGTTTCGGGCTCCGGAGAGGGGAAATCGTCGCCATCGTCATCATCATCCTTTCTCCATCGACAATTGCATGATGATCTTCATCGTTCGTGAGTAATCTCATCGTAGGCTTGCTGGACAGTGATGAGATGGATGAGATCTATCATGTAATCGAGTTAGTTCTTGACGGGGATTGATCCCTAGTATCCACTATGTTCTAGATTTATGTTGCTACTACTTGGCTATGCTTAATGCTTGTCACTAGGGCCCGATTGCCATGATTTCAGATCTGAACCTATTATGTTGTCGCCAATATATGTGTGTTTTAGATACTATCTTGCAAGTTGTAGTCACCTACTATGTGTTATGACCCAGCAACCCCGGAGTGACAATAGCCGGAACCACTCCCGGAGATGACCATAGTATGAGGAGTTCATGTATTCACCGTGTGTTAATGCGTTGGTCTGGTTCTTTATTAAAAGGAGAACCTTAGTATCTCGTAGTTTCCATTAGGACCCTGCTGCCACGGGAGGGATGGACAATATATGTCATGCAAGTTCTTTTCCCTAAGCACGTATGACTACATACGGAATACATGCCTACATTAGATTGATGAATAGGAGCTAGTTACATATCTCTCCGTCTTATAGCTATTACATGATGAATCACATCTGTCATACTCATCCATCACCGATCCACTGCCTACGAATCTTTTACTACTGGTTCTCGCTATGTTACTTTGTCTTGGCTTGTCCCTTACTACAAAAGGGATTGGGCCACTTTGTTGCTACTGTTGCTACTGCTGTTACTTTGCTTGCTGCCACTGTTGTTCCTTGCTGCTTCGCTATTACTCGTTGCAAGACTTTTCTGGAGCCGTAGCCTGGGAAGCATTCTTCTCAAGAATAATCCCCCGTCAACGTGCTGGCGCCATTGATACAACAGCTAGGAATAGTCTGCCGTCAAGAGATCGTTTCTGGCACCGTTGCTATCATACTACTTTGCTACTGATAATTTGCTTGCAAACACTAATCTTTCAGGTGTGGTTGAATCTGACACATTGAGCAGCTAATACTTGAGAATATTCTTTCGCATCCCGTCGTGCGAACCAACAAATTTGGGTTCAATACTCTACCCTCGAAAACTGCTGCGATCCCGTACGCTTGTGGGACATCAGGCCGTAGCCGGCAGGTTGCTCTACATGCTGAAACGCTGGCTGCCTTCGCACTCGTCGACGAGATGCTTTGCCTCGTCCAGCCCCATCGGCTAGTACAACCCGTGGCGGAAGGCTTTGGCCACCAGGGTCGACGAGGCGGCATTGTGCCCGCACTCGCCCTGGTGGATGTCTCTCAGGATCTCTTCTCCCTTCTGCGATTCAATAAAGCGCTAAAAAACGCTAGTCTGTGGCGAACCAGCTCGTGGTTGATGATGGGGTAGGCAGTGGATCGGTGTTGGATCTACCGGGCTTTGCCTTCATCCAAAGGAAACTCGTCGCATATGAGATAAGAGAAGATGGGTTTGGCCCAAGTCGGGGCAGAGCCTGGAGCCGGTGCCTGCTCTAGCTCATGTACCGGTGGAGTTGGATCCCGTGGATCTCTAGTCGGAGTCCCCGACGGAGCCGTCAACCCCCGGGACCACGACAGAACCGGACGTGTTATCCCTCGTCATGATGACTACAGATCCGGAGTCGGCGCCGCAAGCCCATCCCAAGCCGGTACTGCAGACGCAACCGGGGGAGCCCCCAGGTCCGAGGCAGGATCGTATGGATCCGTCGACACAAAGATGGACACCGACTCAAGAGAGGGCTTGATCGAGGGCTTGCGTAGTTGCTCGAGGGAGACGCCGGCTAGGAGCACCTGCCAGGTGTAGCCGACTTTTCCCAGTGCATCCGTTGCCTCGTTGTCTTCTCGGGGGACAAGATGGAACTCATAGCCCTCGAAAGAGGCGGTGAGCTGCTGGCCGAGGAAGCAGTAGCTGGCCATGGTGGCATCCCTAGCATCCCATTCACCAGAGACTTGCTGCACCACTAGGTCCGAGTCGTCGAAGGAGAGGATCCGTCGGATGCCAATCTCCCTAGTGAGCCGTAGGTCGTGGACGAGTGCCTCATATTGGGCCACATTGTTCGAGGTTGTGAAGTGGATTTGGAGGCATATTTGAGCTGATCCTCTTTCGGGGAAGACAGTACAATGTCGGCTCCCTAGCCAGTTTGCATATTGGAGCCGTCGAAGTGCATGTACCAATGCGTGGAGTCCAGAGGCAGCGGCGTGAGCTGGGTCTCTGCCCAGTCTACAAGGAAGTCGGCCACCACTTGGGACTTGATGGCCGTGCGTGGCTCATATTGGATGTTGTGGTCGGCCATGGCGATGGTCCGCTTGGTGATCCGGCCAGTTGTGTCCCGTTTGCCCATGATCTCTAAGAGTGCAGCCATGCTCACCACGGTGATGGTGTGCTCGTGGAAGTATTGCTTCAACTTCTTGGCAGCGATGTATATGCCGTAGCACATCTTCTCGTAGTGGGGGTAGTTCTGCTTGGAAGCGGAGAGGACCTTGCTCAGGTAGTAGACAAGGCGCTGAAACGGTAATGCCTTGCATTCCTCAGGCCGCTCCACCAATAGAACGACGCTGACCACTCGCGTAGTCGCCGCGATGTATGGCAGCATGGGCTCTTTCTCAGTCGGCGCGACCAAGACGGGCGTGCTGGAGAGGATGCGGTTGAGGTCGCGAAAGGCCTCGTCCATCTAGTCGGTCCACTCGAACTTGGTTGTCTTCTTCATGAACTTGTAAAGCGGCAGTGCCTTCTCGCCGAGCCCGCTAACGAACCAGCTGAGCGAGGCCAGGCAGCCGACGAACATCCGAAAGTCGCGGAGCTGTGCTGGCTTGCACATGCGCTCGTTGGCCCTGATCTTGTTTGGGTTAGCTTCGATGCTGCTTGCGAACACGAAGTAGCCGAGGAGTCGCCATCTGGCACACCGAAGACGCACTTCTCCGGGTTAAGCCGGTTCCGGTATTCATGCAAGTTCATGAATGTCTCCCGAAGATCGCCGAGGAGTCTGAAGTGCTTCTTGGATTTGACGAAGATGTCGTCAACATAGACAGGCATGTTTCTGCCGATTTGGGGCAGGAGACACTTCTACTTGCAGCGCTGGAAAGTGGCGCCTGCATTCTTCATGCCGAACAATATGGTGACATAGCAGTAGTCCCCGAACGGGGTAATGAAGGATGTGTTCAGATGATCAGCAGGATCCACCTTGATCTGATGGTAGCCGGAATAGGCGCAGGGCCGGCTCTATATTTTTCGGGGCCCACGGTCAAAGTTAAAAAATGGGCCCATACAGATAATATATGTACGCATCTATAGATATATAAGTGCAAAATATTAAATTTACATTCGACCACGCATTGTTATTTAGAGACGACTATAAATAAAAGAGTAGCAAAATTTAAGAAATAATACTCGCTGCTAGTTTAATTACCTCAAATAAGAACGAAGTTAGTATGAGTTCATGGACAATAATACTTCAGTGCTTCACAAAAAATCTTCTTCGGGCATTTCTAGATGCAAAATCGTTGATGAGAGTATCAAAATCAATTTAGTCCAAGACATCCTTCTCAATACAACACATAGCCAAGCTTATAGGCGTTCAGGAAGGATAGCAAGTCGCTGCCAACCATGGAGTCAATCACCAAATCGATCCGGGGCAGGGAGACTGGATCCTTTGGACAAGCTTTGTTTAGGCTCGTGTAGTCGATACACATGCACCAGGTTTTGTTCTTCTTCCGCAACAGGACTGGGTTGCCCAGCTATTCTAGGTGAAGAACTTTCATGATGAAGCCGGCTGGGAGGAGCAGAGCAATTTCTTATCCTATTGTACGCTGCTTCTCCTCGGGAGAAATGATGCATGGGTTGCTTGACTGGCTTCACATCCTGTAGCACATAAAGCTTGTGCTCGATGAACTTCCTTGGAACACCCGGCATGTCCTTGGGTGACCATGCAAAAATGTCCTGATTCTCACAGAGGAAGTTGACGAGCTTTCCTTCCTATTTGTTGTTGAGGATGATGCCGATGGTGACGCACTGCTTTGGGTTGGTCGGATCGAGTGGCACCTGCCTGGTTTCTTTGGACGGCTAGAAAATTGCCTCGCTGGCCGACTGAGATGGGGGAGTCCGCACAACCGGCTGCTCGGTGACGCACTCGATCGAATTCTTTTAGTCGCCGAATATGGCGAAGATGCCTTTGGGACCTGACATCTTCATCTTGAGGTAAGCGTAGTGCAGAATCGCCATGAACTTGGTGAGCGCCAGCCTGCCCTGGAGCGCATGATAGGGGCTGTGGAGATCCACCACCTCGAACCACACCGGCTCACGACGGAAGTGAGCCTTGTCGTGGAAGAGGATGTTGATATGTCTCCGTCGTATCTACTTCTCCAAACTATTTTGCCCTTGTTTTGGACTCTAATTTGCATGATTTGAATGGAACTAACCCGGACTGACGCTGTTTTCAGCAGAATTGCCATGGTGTTGTTTTTGTGTAGAAATAAAAGTTCTCGGAACGTCCTGAAAATTTACGGATATTTTTTCTGGAATAAAAGAAAAATACCTGCGCAAAGATCCACCGGAGGGGGCGTGCCAGTGGGCCACAAGCCCACAGGCCGCGGCCACCCCCTATGGCCGTGTCGTGCAGGCTTGTGGGGCCCACGTGGCACCACTGCCCCCAATATTAGCTCTATATCTTCCGTTTCGCGTGGAAAAAAAATCAGAGAGAAGGTTTTCAATGCGTTTTGCGATATGGAGGCGCCGCCACATCCTGTTCTTCATCTGGAGGGCAGATCTGGATTCCGTTCTGGGCTCCAGAGAGGGGAAATCGTCGCCATCGTCATCATCAACCTTTCTCCATCGACAATTCCATGATGCTCTTCATGGTTCGTGAGTAATCTCATCGTAGGCTTGCTGGGCGGGGATGAGTTGGATGAGATCTATCATGTAATCGAGTTAGTTCTTGACGGGGATTGATCCCTAGTATCCACTATGTTCTAGATTGATGTTGCTACTACTTGGCTATGCTTAATGCTTGTCACTAGAGCCCGAGTGCCATGATTTCAGATCTGATCCTATTATGTGGTCGCCAATATATGTGTGTTTTGGATCCTATCTTGCAGGTTGTAGTCACCTACTATGTGTTATGACCCGGCAACCCCGGAGTGACAATAGCCGGAACCACTCCCGGAGATGACCATAGTATGAGGAGTTCATGTATTCACCGCGTGTTAATGCGTTGGTCCGGTTCTTTATTAAAAGGAGAACCTTAATATCCCGTAGTTTCCATTAGGACCCCGCTGCCACAGGAGGGATGGACAATAGATATCATGCAAGTTCTTTTCCCTAAGCACGTATGACTACATACGGAATACATGCCTACATTAGGTTGATGAACGGGAGCTAGTCACATATCTCTCCGTGTTATAGCTGTTACATGATGAATCACATCCGCCATACTCATCCATCACCGATCCACTACCTACGAGTCTTTTACTACTAGTTCTCGCTACGTTAGTTTGCCTAGGCTTGTCCCTTGCTACCAAAGGGACTGGGCCAGTTTGCTGCTGCTGTCACTTTGCTGCTGCTATTGCTACTGTTGTTACTTGTTACACTGTTGCTGCTACTGCTGTTCCTTGCTGCTTCTCTGTTACTTGTTGCAAGACTTTGTTGGAGCCGTAGCCGGGGAAGCATTCTTCTCAAGAATAATCCCCCGTCCACGTGCTGGCACCATTGATACAACAGTTAGGAATAGTCTGTCGTCAATAGATCGTTTCTGGCACCGTTGCTATCATACTACCTTGCTACTGATATTGTGCTTGCAGACACTAATCTTTCAGGTTTGGTTGAATCTGATACATTCAGCTCCTAATACTTGAGAATATTATTTCGCTTCCCGTCTTGGCGAATCAATAAATTTGGGTTGAATACTCTACCCTCGAAAACTGTTGCGATCCCATACGCTTGTGGGATATCAAGTCTTTTTCTGGCACCGTTGCCGGGGAGGCACAGCTATATTCTCTGAGTCACTTGGGAGTGATGTCCGCTGATCACTATGAGGAATCCAAAAGATCCAAGAACTAAAATTCTATCTTCCACTACGAGGAGAGGTAAGGAACTTCCATCTAGCTCTGCACTTGATTCACCTTCAGTTTTGAGTAAGTTTGCGACTTCGCCTCCTGCTAGAAATCTTGATATGTCGCTTGTGCTTGATGATGCTATTTCTGTTGTCCATGATGCTTATGATGATGCTATGCTAGATACTAAGCCTGATGATGCTATGCTTGATACTATGCCTGATGATGCTATGCCTGATACTGCTTTGCCACTAGGTGCATTCCTTGATGCATAAATTGCTAGAGTTGCTGCTAGATGTGATGATACTTCTAAAACTGCTGATACTATTGAAGTAGAACCTGCTACTATGCCTGAATTGCCTGATATGCCTGATACGTGCTATGTTATGGAGGGACAGATAGCTGAGGATTTTCTTGCGTGTAAGGATAGTTATGGTGTTGAGAAACTTCTGCGCAAGTGGAAAGAAAAGTCTCTGAACACTAGGAGGAAATACGACCCGAAGTTTGCCACTTCGCCTATCTTTGTGACTGATAAGGATTATGAATTCTCTGTCGACCTTGAGTTAATCACTCTGGTCGAATCTGATATAGCCCGTCTTACCAAACTGCACGATATAGCCACCCTATTCTCTAGTGAGGAAAAGATCCGCCACTACTACATGCTCAAGATGTTTCCTTTCTCGCTAAAGGATGATGCTAAGACCTCGTTCACTTCTCTTGCTCCTGGTTGTGTGAGTAGCCCCCAGGATATGGTCTACTACTTTTCTGAAAAATATTTCCCTGCCCATAAGAAGCAAGCTGCCTTGGAGGAAATATACAACTTTGCTCAAGCTGAAGAAGAGAGTCTCCCACAAGCTTGGGGGAGGCTCATCCAGCTACAGAATGCTTTGCCTGATCACCCTCTTGAGAAGAATGAAATACTTGACATCTTCTATAATGGACTTACCGATGCTTCCAAAGACCACCTAGATAGTTGTGCCGGTAGTGTTTTTAGGGAACATACCGTAGAACAAGCTGAGATTCTGTTGAACTACATCTTGTGCAATGAGAATGCTTGGACTATTCCCGAACCACCTCCGAAGCCAACTCCGAAGAAAAGAGGTATTCTATTCCTCAGTCCCGAAGATATGCGAGAAGCCAATAAATCTTTGCGAGAGAAAAGCATTAAATGTGAAGATGTAAAAAATCTACCACCTATCGAAGAGATTCATGGTCTCGATAACCCGATACAAGTAGTAGAAGTAAATTCTCTGCGTAGGTTTCATGAGAGTGATATTCCTTCTGATAAACCTCCTAGCTTATGAATGGATTAATTTGACAACTTTGTTGCCAAACAACAGAGTTTCAATGATTATGTTAGCAGACAATTGGAAAAGAATGCTCGTATGCTTAGTCATTTAACTTCTTGTGTGGATAGAAACGCTAATGATCATAAGCTCTTGAGTAGACATGCCTCCATGGTTACTACTCAGGTAGAACAAGTACTTAAAGCTCAAAATGACATGCTCAATGAATTGAATGACAATTCCGTCAGAATCGTCACTAGAGGCGGTAAAATGACCCAGGAACCTGTGTATCCTGAGGGTCATCCAAAGAGAATTGAACAAGATTCTCAAGGAGTTAGCACTGATGCACCTATTCAACCTATAAAGAAGAAGAAATATGATAGGAACCTGCACGCTAGCAACCCTGTTGCTGCTACACCTGAGAGTCCAAACGATGCCTCTGTCTCTGATGCTGAAACACAATCTGGTGATGAAAAGGAGCCTAATGATAATATCAATTGTGATGTTCATGATGATGCTCAACCTAGCAATGAAAAGGACGTGGAGATTGAACCCAGTGCTGATCTTGATAACCCACAGCCTAAGAATAAGAGATACAATAAGAATGACTTCGTTGCTAGGAAGCATGGTAAAGAAAGGGAACCATGGGGTCAGAAACCTATGCCCTTTCCTCCCAAACCGTCTAAGAAAAAGGATGATGAGGATTTTGAGCGATTTGTTGAGATGATCAGACCTGTCTTTCTGCAGATGCGTTTGACAGATATGCTCAAAATGTCTCTGTATGCTAAGTACACGAAAGATATTGTGACTAATAAGAGGAGGATACCTGATCTTGAGATCTCGGCCATGTTGGCCAATTACACTTTCAAGGGTGGAACTCCGAAGAAACTAGGTCATCCTGGTGTGCCCACTATACCATGCTCCATTGAAGGTATCTATGTTAGAACTGTGTTATGCGACCTTGGAGCCGGTGTTAGTGTTATGCCTCTCTCTCTTTATCATAGGCTTGAACTGGATAAGTTGACACCCACTGAAATCTCTCTTCAAATGGCCGACAAATCAACATAGCCTCTATGATGTTCACGTTCATGGTGATTTATGTCCTGCTCATGCTTGCACTCAATGTTAGTTACTCTCAATGCATTTTGATGACTCTTGTCGCTCTCCAGTTGGTCGCTTCCTAGTCTTTTGCTAGCCTTCACTTGTACTAAGCGGGAATACTGCTTGTGCATCCACCTCCATAAACCCAAAACTGTGCCATATGAGTCCACAATACCTACCTATCTGCGGTATCTACCTGTCGTTCCAAGTAAATTTGCATGTGCCACTGTCTAAATCTTTAAGAAATAGTATATTTTGCATGCCGGAACCGCTCATGTGGTGACAGGGGGCTATTGGTATCTTCCATGCTAGGCGTGTTATCCTCGATATGTGTTTATTCACTATCATTCACAAGAAAGGGGTCGGTATTTGGAATTCCCAGTTCCATGCTCAAATCGAAAAGATAATTGCAAACAAAACTCCCCCAGGATTGATGTTGGTATGGACGGTACCCGAGGATTCGGCTAGCAATGGAGTGTGATTGATTGGTGGTGGGGCAGTCAAAACTTTACTTTTCTGTTTGGGAACCGCCTATAGCATGTGTAGCATGGAAGATGTTGAGAACTCTTAGTCATTGCGTTGACAATGAAAGCATGCCACCCAAAATTATTATCTATGTTTTCAAAGCTTGAGCTCTGGCACCTCTGCAAATCAATGCTTCCCTGTTGAGTCATCCTCCTCTTATAAAAGCACCAATAAGATAGCACCTCTGTCATTTTTATTCTTTGCTTTTAACTGTGTTCAGTGTGACTATGACTGGATCTTCATTGCCATGAATTACAATGTTTAGTCATCCATTGGTCTTTGAAGGAGCTCTGCATTTATGTTTTGCCGTCTCAGAAAGAGCTAGCGAGATACCATCTATTCGTACTGCTTCATGTTTTTTTGATTGAAGTGTTGACACTTGAGGCTTGTTACTATTTGCTCGCTATCTGATTATGCCATTGATATGAGTTTACCGTGAGACCTAGATGTCATTTGCTTATGTGGTTTGCTTGTGATGTTGCTGAAATTCTGGTTATGAGTTAGACATGGTTGCAACAACAAGATCAAATAGAGTTCGTCAAAGTTCTTCTTTTGTCTCTTTCAGTTTGTCAACTTAATTGCTTGAGGATAAGAAAGTCTTTAAGCTTGGGGGAGTTGACACGTCTCCTTCGTATCTACTTTTTCGAACTCTTTTGCCCTTGTTTTGGACTCTAATTTGCATGATTTGAATGGAACTAACCCGGACTAACGTTGTTTTCTGCAGAATTGCCATGATGTTGTTTTTGTGTAGAAATAGAAGTTCTCGGAACGTCCTGAAAATTTACGAATTTTTTTTCTGGAATAAAAGAAAAATACCTGCACAAAGATCCACCCTAGGGGGCGTGCCAGTGGGCCACAAGCCCACAGGCTGCGGCCACCCCCTATGGCTGCACCGTGCAGGCTTATGGGGCCCACGTGGCACCAGCGCCCCCAATCTTAGCTCTATATCTTCCGTGTAGCCTGGAAAACAATCAGAGAGAAGGTTTTCATCGCGTTTTGCGATACGGAGGCGCCGCCACATCCTGTTCTTCATCTGGAGGGCAGATCTGGAGTACGTTCTGGGCTCCGGAGAGGGGAAATCGTCGTCGTCGTCATCATCAACCTTTTTACATCGACAATTCCATGATGCTCTTCATCGCTTGTGAGTAATCTCATCGTAGGCTTGCTGGACGGTGATGAGTTCGATGAGATCTATCATGTAATCGAGTTAGTTCTTGACGGGGATTGATCCCTAGTATCCACTATGTTCTAGATTGATGTTGCTACTACTTGGCTATATTTAATGCTTGTCACTAGGGCCCGAGTGCCATGATTTCAGATCTGAACCTATTATGTTGTCGCCAATATATGTCTGTTTTAGATCCTATCTTGCAAGTTGTAGTCACCTACTATGTGTTATGACCCGGCAACCCCGGAGTGACAATTGCCGGAACCACTCCCGGAGATGACCATAATATGAGGAGTTCATGTATTCACCGCGTGTTAATCCATTGGTCCACTTCTTTATTAAAAGGAGAACCTTAATATCCCGTAGTTTCCATTAGGACCCCGCTGCCACGGGAGGGATGGACAATAGATGTCATGCAAGTTATTTTCCCTAAGCACTTATGACAACATACGGAATACATGCCTACATTATATTGATGAACGGGAGCTTGTCACATATCTCTTCGTGTTATAGCTGTTACATGATGAATCACATCCGTCATACTCATCCATCACCGATCCACTGCCTTCGAGTCTTTTACTAGTGATTCTCGCTACGTTACTTTGCCTAGGCTTGTCCCTTTCTACCAAAGGGATAGGGCCACTTTGCTGCTGCTGTCACTTTCCTGCTGTTGTTGCTACTGCTGTTACTTGTTACTCTGATGCTGCTACTGCTGTTCCTTGCTGCTTCTCTATTACTTGTTGGAAGACTTTGTTGGAGCCATAGCCAGGGAAGCATTCTTCTCAAGAATAATCCCCCGTCCACGTGCTGGCGCCATTGACACAACAGTTAGGAATAGTCTGCCGTCAACAGATCGTTTCTGGCACCGTTGCTATCATACTACCTTGCTACTGATACTTTGCTTGCAGACACTAATCTTTCAGGTGTGGTTGAATCAGACACATTCAGCTGCTAATACTTGAGAATATTCTTTTGCTTCCCGTCTTGGTGAATCAATAAATTTGGGTTGAATACTCTACCCTCGAAAACTGCAGCGATCCCATACGCTTGTGGGACATCAGATGTCAAGTTGATTCTTCCTGATGGGGGAGCAGTATTGCCCCGGGACGATGCCTTGGAACACCGTCCGGGTCGGCGGTAGGTCTTTCTCCCTGAGCCCCAGCTTGAGCAGCGTGTCGCGGTAGAGAATGTTGATGCTACTGCTGCCGTCAACTAGCACTTGCGAGAACTGGCAGGTGAGTGTCTTGGAGGCGATGGTGGGGTCGAGGATGAGGGCGTAGCTCCTAGGGTTTGGCATTACAATCGGATGGTTAGTACGGCTATAGGTGGTCGGCTTCTTGTACCAGTGCATGTACTAAGGGACCGAGGGCACGGTGGCGTGCACCTCGTTCAGGCGCTGACGCTGGTTGTGCTTGCCTATGCCTTCGTTGGAAAAGACAACGTAGGCCCCATCCTGATTTGGGAATTGGTCGTGGAGACGACTGTCATTGGGGGGAGCCGGAGCCGGCGTGGGAGCCGGCGTCTGCGGAGCCGGAGGCGGAGGAGCCGGGAGGCCCTCGCCCTTGGGCCAGCCGCTACGAGAAGCTGCATTACCGTAGCATATGCGCAGCCAGCTTTACCCCAGTGTATATCTTGCAGGGGGCGTCGAGCACCATCTCTAAGGTGAGCTTGGGCTGCCATGCGCCTTTGCCATCGTGTTGGCGCTGGCTAGTGGCCTAGGCAGGCGTATGCTCTTCCTCCATAGTGGCAACCTGCTTACTCCCATACTAGGGATCCGGCTGGTCGGATTTCCGCTTGTTGTTTTGCTGCCCCCGGATGTCGGCAGCCGGCCGCAGTGTAGCCGGCAACGTGACGGCCTTGCCAGTTGCAGTTACCTTGATCCGCATCACGTAGACAGGCCTGGCGTATTTGTCCGCCTTGGCCATGAGCTCCGCCAGAGTCGCCGGCTTCGAGCACATGAGCTTGTGCTTCAGGAGGGTGCCGTCTCGGCAGCCCTTGATGAAGTATTGGATGGCCTGGACTTCATGCACTCCTTTGCAGGAGTTGCACATCTCGGTCCAGCGCGTGAGGTAGTCGCGGAGAGGCTCCTGCTTGCCTGTACGCAGATGGCCAGCTCGCGGAGACGACCGAGATGCTTGTAGGTGCCGGTGAAGTTGCAGACAAAGGCTTCCTTGAAGTCCACACATGCATTGATGCTACGAGTCGACAGGCTCTTAAGCCAGGTGCACTCCGAGCCGGTCAGCATGAGTGGGACGTAGCGCATCGCGACACGCTTGTTGCCCCGCCCGATGCCGACTACAGTGGTGTAGTCGATCAGCCAATCTTCTGGCTTGGCGATCCCGCTGTACTTCAGGGTGTCTCGAGGAAGAGTGAAGCCGGTGGGAAACGGCTCCTGACTCATCCTGGGACCGATGCACCTTGGGCCAATCGGGCCCTCCTCCTCGAGGAGGTGGACTAGGCCAGCCGGTCGATCCAGAGGCGGGCGTTGTTCTCGCTTCGAGGGATGTGTGGGCCGAGTCGGCGAGCAAGCTCGGTTCGAATGGAGGGAGCAGGCGAGTGTGCACGTTCATGCCTCACAGGCAGGGTGTTGGCGCAAGCGGACTGGTCGTTGCCCTCGAAGACGTCGTCGCGCCATCTGGAGACCGCCGATTGCTCGTCGTTGCGCTGGGAGTGCCCGCTGCGGATCCCGTCGGAGCGCCAACAAGAACCGCGGGGGGATGAAGAGTGTTGGGCTGGCTAGCGCCCGAAGGCTGTCCGCAGGTCCTCAACATCTGGCAGAGGCGACTCGACACAGGTATAGTCCGGCTCGAAGGAGGCTTGCTGCGTGTTGGCAGCGGCGATGATGTCTTGGATGTGCTTTTCTTGCTACGCACGTTCCTCGCCTTCCATGGTGTCCAACTGCTAGTACGCCACCTGGGCGGCCATCATGTCGGCCGCGGGATTATTGTACGTGGGGAACTTGCCACCGAGGATGTCGGTGACAACGCGTCCGCGGCTACGAAGTGCACCGCGTCGGCCGGGCTCGTCGCCAGCCGGGGTGAGGCCATAGGCGGAGTTGTACACGCGTTGCGCAGCCTCCATCCGCCGTTTGGCACACGCGAGGGTGTTGGCCTCCGTGAGCAACTACAGGCGGGCCGCCTCCAGCTCAGCCTCAGTCGTGGCTGGATAAGCCATTGGCGCGATAGGAGTGCTCAGCCCCTGCAGCATGGAGTGGAGAGGATTGGAGGGGCCAGGGCGAGCCATGGCGACGGTCGTGCGCGCCTTAGCCCTTGCACGATCACAGCTCATGGCGGAGATGGTGACCATGACCTCACTGAGGGCGTGAAAGAAACCTACACTGCTCGAGGCGGTCGTTCTCGCGAATGATGGTGGGTCGGAGCAGTTCAACACTTTGCTGGGGTACTCGTCGAACGCAGGCGCATTGTTGAGCCGCAGCTTGCTGAAGAGCTAACAGAGAGCGTCGATGTCGGGCAAAGCATGGCTGGGGAACGCATCGTCAGGAGGAGCAGCGCCAAAGCCTACGTAGCAGCTGGAGCCGGGGCTCAGTGCCGTGGAAGCCTCCGTGAGGGAAAGCTCCATAGGCATGCTGATCATCCTGGACGCGGTGCGTCCGACGGAGTTGGTGAAGGGTCCCGCCCGGAGCGTGACTCCGGCCGGCGTCGTGGGTGGCCCCACAGTGGGCGCAAACTTTCATCGTTTTCTCTAGAGAGATGCCATGGGAGGCTAATCGTACATGGTTTGTACCGAAAGGACGCTGTCGGGCTCCGGAAACGGGATTGGGAACGAGCGGCGCGAGACACGTGAAGTACCCAGGTCCGGGGCCCTCTTTCGGAGGTAACACCCCTAGTCCTGCTTGAGTTGGTTGATGATCCGGCTGGGGATAGCATATGCGCCTTGAGATGTATGCTGGAGGAAGAAGAAGGAGGTGGGATCAACTCCATACTTGCTAGTTCAACTCCGTACTTGCTAGTTCTCCATTGATATAAACAAGAGCAAGAAATAGGGTATTAGCTCCATAAAGGGGGCCGAAACCAGAGTAAACTTTGTCCTCTTGTTCCAGTTACCATCCGTCCGAGATCCGTAGCTCGCGACCCCCTACCCCGAGGTCTGCCGGTTTTCACACCGACACTGGTGCTTTCATTGGAGTTCTATTGTAAGATGGATAAAAGGTTCGATGGCTCATCTATAGATCAATGGTGACAACGACAACACGAACATTTATGTCCCTGACCAACTTTTCTTGTTCGACAACAAGATCTTGTGCGCTGATTAGACAAAACATGTGGCCTTCAATCAGAACTACCACTCGGATCAGATCATGACCTTTGGATTCCCATGGACAACTCATCCTGCCAGGCTGGATGCTTGGCTGGGTGGAGGGGTTGCGCGACACCGGTGGACCGACTCCGGAACCAATCTCTTTCGAGGACGTTAGGCCAGAAACCATGGTGTCACCGGAGAACCCCGATGTGGCGACTCCCTGCGATCCCCCTTGAAACCGGCCCGACCCCTTTCTATGAAGTTACCTTGGATCCTGAGAAAACCCCGACACGGGATCTAGAATCACTCTTGGATCCCCTCCATGCCGGAAACACCCAAGCTATACACATGTCATGCTTTGAGTCAGCCTGGCTTAAAACCATGCAATGAACTCCGAAGAAGTATCTCACTCAAATTAGATGTTTGATCGTATCTAGAGCATGTATATCTTGGATGGCAAGACTTCGGTTTACAACAAGAGCGTACTTAAAGCCGACAATGGAGAAGTTTACGTCCCACCCACCACCCACCTAGTCACCACGGTCGATGACTTAATCGATGTGCTAGACTATGACGAGGCCATGGACATGTATGACTGTGCCGATGGCCCCACAGAACACACTTCACCCCTGGTAAACACTCGCAAGCGGACTGCAACATCCACCTATGATGTCTATATGGTGGGTACCCTCAAATCGCCTCCAAGACATCGATGTAGATGCCAAAGCGGCAACAATGTGGAAGCCAATGACAACAACGCCACCGCCGATGCCATGGAGGCATCGGGCAGCGACGATGATAACACTAGAGAGGAACCTCAAGCCTCCCCAGTACGAAATAGCAATCCCGAAGAAAATCTCGAGGATTTCGACCCTGACGACCTCTTTGAAGGAGCTAAGGACAATTACATGACGGGGTCCGAGGAAGACGAGAGCCTCAGTACTGAGGACTATATCGTCCCCAAAGACCACTTTGAACAAGAGCGCTTCCGGCGGTGCATCTTTGCCACTGCTCTAAGCATGAAATGCAAGTAGCAACAGCTGCAAGCGAATACAGATGCGCCGAATCAAAAGTGTGTTGAAGTACTCTCGACAAAACAATATCTCGAGGAAGGACGTCGTAGTGTGCCAAAATCATACCCATGTAGGCGTCTCCTACCGGAGTTCGACAAGGAACTAGCCCCCGATGCGCCTGACTGACCCCATAGAGGTTGGGAAATGCGAGTGCGAGAAAATCTCACTACCTCACTGAATCCACACCATCATTGCAAGGACCCCGTGGATTACCTAGAACCTCACGATGTTTGACATCCCATTAAGGCAAACCGAGGGCCTCCTCGACCCATCTATGGCTCAAGAGGACGCACGCTAGCTAGGCCCAACGTCTATGACATCGTGTTAGAAAGAAACGGTCGTGCCTAAGATCAAGCCTACACACACCTCGCCACCAACCTCCGGCGGGATACTACCCGGTTCTGAGGTACAACCACCCGATCTGCTTTAAATGCAGGGTAATGAAACAACAATTATAGGAAGTGTTTAGGACCATCAATATAGAATCACATGACGGCACCACATATCCACTAGTGTGGATCAAATATTTCCTTCTCCACATACAAATGCCTAATGGAGATGAGCTCCACACCATCAAATATTTGCCACTCAAGCTAAAGGGGTCGGCTAGGCATTGGCTTAACAACATCGACCCAATGGTCGAGGGTTTCCATCTCACGCGTGTCCTTATGGATGGAGGAAGAAACCTCAATTTAATCTACGAGGACATGGTTAGGAATATGGGCAACGACTCATCTCATATCAATTCGAGTAGCAATACCTTTAAAGGCGTCATACCAGGTGTTGTGGCTCATTACACCGCAGCCGTGTCACTGGAGGTTCTCTTCGGATCACCGAAGAACTTCAGAAGCGAGGAGTTAATCTTCGACATTGTCCCCTTTCGAAGTGGATACCATGCACTCCTAGAGCGCACATCATTCGCTCACTCAAATGTGGTCTCGTACTATGCTTACCTCAAGCTCAAAATGTTGGGATCAAAGGGTGTTATCACGATCAATGGTAACACAGAACGCTCCCTTCATACTGAGGAGCAGACTATGGCCTTCGCAGCCGAGGTGCAGGCATCCGAGGATGCGGCCCGTGGTGGTAAACGCACTTCTAGCTCTTAGAAGTGTATGCGGGCCACACCGTCGACCTCAGACACATACCCCTACACCCTAAATAAGGGTGTGGGCTCCTCACGTGCTCCATTTGGAAGGGGCACTATGTCCCCAAGGTGCATAATTTCGCACTAAAAATCGCTTGGGCAGGCGTGGAGCCAAACATTATGGAAATATCGGATTGGCTTGACCGAGGAGCGAACAAGCTTAGAGCTTCCATATCGACAAGGTGCTATCAAAGAGCTAGATAAGAAAGTATACCAATGTGACTTCAACCACGGGACTGATATCTACAGACCTCTTAAAAGTTCGCGGCCAGGAAGCACATTCAGCACATGCAAGACCGATGTTACATACAGTCAATCTGAGTCCTTGCCATCAACGAGGATAAGCTAATCAAGATCATGAAGACGCAGACGTGTGGCACGAAGCAACCCGGGATCATAAACCTCATGCTAATATTCGCCCTGTTTTTATGTGCTCCTTTATTTATCTTTTTTGCATTGTATCTTGTTAGTTTCTCTCATTATATCTCGGCATGTAAAGCCTGAAGTTATAAAACAAAGAAATCAGGCCCCTCAAGTTTCTTACTGTATTTGTATACAAACACTACTTGTGAGCTACATGAACATCTTCAGGATACAACTTCTAAAGGGCTTCCTTTCCCTGTCTTGAAATACAAGTCCACAGTACTCGACATCTGAGATGTTGCACTATATGCATTAGTTTTGAACCTAGATTTTAGTAAATACTTGGGTTGACCAGGTCCTTTGTGTACACCTTAGGTTCCCTAACAAATTCGGCTAAGGGTGTAATAGGAGAACCTCTGCAATATTGTCGCCAGTTTAATTGGCGCAACGCCTTAGTGAAGAAAGTATAAACTAACTATCTGGGTAAGCAAAAAATGGTCAACAATCAGAAGACCGTGTTAAGTGACATCTCGTTAGAGATCGCCCATGTTAAATTAAGGGCTTATTCATTGTATACCCTATCGTGGGCAACAACATAGACCTCGCCTACTTAAAGCCGACAACTTCACACACCGGGGTTCGTCATCAACACCCACAGTCAAACTCCTAAGACTAAGTGAAAGTTATAAGATCGTTATAGTCTGATTGCCTAGTTCCTACAAGCACAGACTACCTTTGGGTACCGAGACATCGGCTACAGGTGAGAGCTATCTCAAGGAACACACTGTGTATATTCTACATTGCGGTAGAAGCCGGCAACTAGCCACTTTCAGTTCAACACAGTCGAATAGGAGGAAATCAATTAAAATAACACACATATATGAGGAAGTCTAATGAGATACTCATTAAGACAAAAAATATGGTTTTTACATCCCATGTACTTTGGCACTCCTAAGAACTAAAATTGATACAAAGTGTCTTTTGGAGATATGGCCTTGGTAGCCTAGGCGCCCTCTTCCACCTCGGTGTAGAATTGCTTCGCAATGCGCTGCCCTTCGAGGGACCCCACAAAAACGATCACCACATCAACCATCCCTAAGTTCGTATTCACACAACCGTACGCCCGTCGTGATCCCTAAAAGCATGAGATTGTTCCCAGGAATCCACGTGCGGGCCAGCAACCCTCGTGAGAGACGAGAGGGCGAAGAGGTTGGACGATGGAACTTTGGTGGGCCACAACCTGATGCAGAGATCCTAGAATGCAGGGCTCGCCATGTACAATAGCTCCATCAGTTGTTTCATTCGACGGCTCAGCAGCTGTGACGACGGAGAGTGCAGGAATTGCCACCAGAATGCCTCCTCCTCCACATGGAACTGTGATATCTACTACAGAACTTGTTGTAGACTCGTGTTGGGCCTCCAAGCGTAGAGTTCTGTAGGACAGTAGAAAATGTCTCTCAACTGGATGGCCTAAGGTTTATCAATCCATGGGAGGCATAGGATGAAGATGGTCTCTCTAAAACAACTCTGCAACCAAATAATAATAAGTTTCTTATGTCCCCAACACACCAAATGAAATGGTAATTTGTATAGGTGTGCTAGTTCGGCGAAGATATGGTGATACTAGTGTAGTAATGATAGTAGATATTGATTTTTGTAAGAGGAACTATAAAATATAGCAAGGTAGCAAGTAACCTAAGTGAGCATAAATGCTATTGCAATGCTTTAAAATGAGGCCTAGGGACCATACTTTTGCTAGTGCAATCCCTCAACAATGCTAATATAGTTGGATCACATAACAGTCCCTCAATGTGCGATAAAGAATCACTCCAAAGTTCCTATCTAGCAAAGAACATAAGAAGAAATTGTTTATAGGGTATGAAACCACCTCAAAGTTATAATTTCCAATCAATCTTTCCAAGAGTTCATACTAAAATAACAAGTTATACTTTCTGATCGATCTATTCAAGGGTTTGTAGTAAAAATAACACCACTGGGACATATCAATTAACCCTAATGTCACCTAGATACTCCAATGTCACCTCAAGTATCCGTGGGCTAATTATACGACATGCATAAAAATTCGATTCTTCATACTTAATTCAACACAAGAACTTCAAGGAGCACCCCAAGATTTCTATCAGAGAACATAGTAGGAAAACATGCAAGCAACCCCTATGCCTAGATCCCCAAGGTCATCGGAATCTTCAAGTTGATGCCACAACATATATCAAGTGAATCACTTGAATACTCCAATGTGCTCTCAAGCCTGAATATTCAATCCAACAGAATAAGATCCTAAAGTGAAATATTTAATTCATCACAACAATAGCATGGGACAAACACCATACGATCCAACTATATTAACAAGGCCCGTGATATATCAAGATCATGACATCTCAAGAATACGAGAGAGAGAGATTGAACGCATAGCTACTGATACAAACCCTCAGCCCCGAGGGTGGAGTACTCCCTTCTCATCATGGCCTCTGCCAGGATGATGAATATAGCCACCGGAGATGATATCCCCCTCTGGCAGGGTGCTAGATTGGGCTCCCGATTGGTTTTTTGTGACTACATAGGCTTGCATCGGTGAAACTTCTCATCTAGGGTTATTTCTAGAGGTTTCTATATTTATGGGATTTTCGAGCGTTGGAATCACGCCAAGATGGGCCACGAGTGGCCTGCTAGTAATGATCCTGACAATAGTAGCAGGGGTACGAATGCGGGGTGGAGCCTAGCTACGGTGAAGTGGATACACTTGGATGTACGAGTTCGGGCCCCACTCTGGAGCGGTAACGATTCTACATCTCGAGCCCGGAGGTAATTTTTTCTTATGGGGAAGTGAGATTACAGAATGCTCAACCCTTGTCGATGATCTCGGGTGCGTCTTATATAGAGTGGGCCACGGCTGGCAAAGCGACATTACAAGGGTGAGTTAATGCTAATAACTATGGAAGTTTGAAGTTAGAGCAGCTCTAACTACTCGTTACTCGTAATGCTCGTCTTCAGTAAACTTCTAGTGGTAGTTTAATTTTGTGTCCATTACAGTCTCTTCGTCGTCCTCGCCTCACTGCAATATGAGTGTCGTGGCACGTCTGACTGACAAAAGATGAACCTAGTGACCTTGTGCAAACCGAGTGAAAACTTGTTCGCCCGAGAAAGACCGTGACTGCACCGTTAACTTTGGGGACATTGATGTCCATGTGGGGTCTTAGGTGGCCCTTGGGATGCAGGTCCATGGGCCTACCCCTAATGTACAACGCCATCAGTAGCCCCCAAATCAGTTGAGATTTTACTAGCTGAGTGAATGACACTCTTTAGCGTCCTCGGTGTCTCGGAGACGCCGAGGTGATAGCTCGAGGCTACTTCATCCGGACTCTTAGTAAACCACTATGGATTCAAGAGTGAAAAATTCCGACTGTTTGAGTATGTCTGCATGCTTGGAATCATTAATAATTGTCTATCTGTTGGGAAGATAAATTGATGATTCGGGAGATCGTGAGCTTGAGTCTCCGAATGCCCAGCGACGAGATAGGACGTATCCTACTCACGCACTTGTAAGGGTGATTAGGTCAACTTCTCATCATATCCAAGTGATTGGGGTCCCATGGACGGACGAGCCGCAAGGTGTCCGGCTCACATCACTATGCGTCATGGATATAGAATCCATTGGAGTTATGAGGGAGGTGACATCTCCATGATTTTTGAATTGAAGGAGCGCGAAAGAGGAGCGGAAACGGCAACAAACATGGGGACGAGGCGGAATCTTACCCGTCCGGTGAAGTCCAGCCCGAGGCCCGCTCCAAGGTGCGCCAGGACCCTAGAGTCCATGCTGGGGAACCAAGACCCTGAGGGTAACGAAACCGACCGTGCCGGACATGTCATCCCGTAGTTCTAAACGGGGCCGGAGTGAGCATGAGGTGTCGCCGGAAAAGGCTGCTAAGCAGCTGAAGACCACGACCTCCAAATCTCGAAAGGTTGTTGTGTCGCGCATCAAGGTTAACGTTCTTGTGGCTTCGGCATAAGTATTCTTTCCGAGTGATCTATATTTATTGATCAATGTATTGTGGGTGATGGTTGATTTCCTTGTTGTTTTTGTTGCAGACGTGATACATTGTTTGCTATGCTGGAGCCCAAGACATCCGATAAAGGGAAAACCGACGCCAACGTCGCCTCCTCCAAAGGTAACTCTTGAGCTCACTTGTGTTTCATTCGGTACTTATGACTTTGCCTAGGAGTGATCCTTTGAATGCATGTCGACGCGTGCACGGCCGTGAGACATGATCGAACTTGACCCAACCAGTCCTCCAATCATTGTTGAAGTGCCGAAGCAATACGCCGAGTGGTTGAGCCCTCGGTTGCCAAGGTTCTGACTCTCGTGGTTCAGGGAACTACCTCAACTGGGGCATCACTCGGAGCTTGTCTGTCTGGCACTCCGTCGCTTCCTCCCATGGACCATAATATTTTCAAGTTGTACCATATCCCGGAGGACCAAGAAGGCGCACGCAAGGAACCCCTGGCACAACTGGTGTTGATGGTTGGGCGACTTAAGGAGGCATATGATGCCAGCGACATTGTGGCGCAGAACATTCGGGTGAGTTACTTTGTACATACTTTCTTTGTTTCTGATCCCGAGTGGATTTGCTCTAGGGCACACCCACTGGATGTCCACTTTCAGTGGGGGCACACTGAGCGCACCCGCTGAGTGTAGTGCTCGAGGGTGTCGTCGAATGAAGCAGTCGGCGGTAGTCTTAGTTCCTGTGTTGAATTGAGAGAGGTAGATGGAGTAGGGGCCTTTGTCCCTCCTCCTGTCCTTCCAACGAGGCGTGCTAAGCGCACCCAGTGGATGTAGTCCCCGAGACTGTCGTCGACTGGAGCAGTCGGCGTTAGTCTTAGAGTTATCATTTCTTTACTTCTTGTAATTTGTGTTTGTTTATGGCAGACCTCCTGCAGGCTCGGTAGCCGTAATGACGTTGTGGAACGGTAGTTGCAGGACTAGCATCTCAGTCTTGGTGCTGAAAATGCCAAGAGTGAGCACGTGGAATAGGAGAAAGGTGTTGTGCAAGGTGAGCCTTTCCTGTCCGATTGTCTTGTGGTTTGATCTTCTCCCCACCTGACTGAGGTTATTTTACCTAATCTCCTTCCTTAGAGGCAGAAGAATTACGTTTTTTAGTTATTGTGAAGGATGTCCTCGAGAAGAGGGATGAAGAACTGGCATCGGCCTGGAGGGAGGCCATTGAAAAAACCAAGGTGGCTGAAACCAAGCTCAAGACAGTCGGTAAGCTTGAGGAGGAGAACCGGATTTTGAAGGTTGTTGCGGAGAAATCTGATAAAGAACTTGTTGAGATGAGGAAGAGTTATGACGAGTGGGAGACCAAGTTCGAGCAGGTCACCGCCGAGAGGGCCGAATTGGAGCAGTTTCTTGAAGCCTACGACAAAGAAATGAGCGAGAAACTTACACTACTGAAATTCAGAAATTTGCCGTCTACCACGGCGGACGGAAAAGGGGGGAACCACGGACGACAAAGGCTTTGCCGTCGGTCAGTAGACGACAAACTAGATGGTAAAAAAAATCCGGTGAAGAGGTTCTTTGCCGTCTGCTTTTGTAAAGCGGACGGCAAGAATCTTTGCCATGAGGGGGCAGACGGCAAAGTCACTCGGACGACATATACTGCAACGGCCCCGTTAAGTGTTAACGCCTGGCGTCCTCTCTTTGCCGTTTGTTGCCCCCCCTTTGCCATGTGGGGGCAGAAGACAAAGAGGGGAGAGAGAGGGGGGTGATTCACCCCTTTGCCGTCTGCCCACCCCCCTTTGCCATGTGGGGGCAGACGACAAAGAGGGGAGAGAGAGGGGGCTGATTCACCCCTTTGCCGTTTGCCCACCCCCCTCTGCAATGTGGGGGCAGACGGCAAAGAGGGGGGAGAGAGCGGGCAGATTCCCCCCTTTGCCGTCTGCCTAAACCCCTTTGTCACGTGGGGGCAGACGGCAAAGAGGGGAATCTGCCCCATTTTAATTTATTTTTTTTATATCTAGCATTTTTAACAATAATCAGGATATATATATATATATATATATATTTGACATAAATAAATTTCATTCCATACTCATAACCATATTAAAATAACTCTCATCCATAGTGCATACATATTATGCAAGTTGCATCCGTACCAAACCATATATTACACCAGTTTCATCCACATGCATACAAAGTTTCATATATATCCATATACTACAATAGTTTCAATACAAGCCATGGTACAAGAAATCATCTTCAAGCATTCCATCAATATAATCCAAGCTTCCCGTGAAGTGAAGGTAATCTGCAAAATGACAAATAAGAAAGTTAGAAGAATAATACTAGATGAAGAAGTGTATATATAGGTTATTTCGGAGAGAAATTAGCTAAGTATAGACCATTTAGGATCTAACTATAGGTCGTTTCGGAGCTAACTTGGGTAAAATAGGTCATTCCGGAGCAAACTATGCTTATTAAGCCATTCTGGATCTAGCTAGGCTAATTATAGGCCATTTAATACCTAAGTTAGGGGGAATAGGTCATCTTGCAGCTACGTAAGCCTTATTATGTCATTTAGGAGATAACTTAGCTAACTGTAGGTCATTTTTTATTAAATAGGTCATTTTGGAGCTAACTAAGCTAATTATCTCATTTCGTAGGATAATTAGCCAATTTAGCCTTTCTTGGATGAATCTAAGCTACATAGAAAAGTGAAAGAGAAGAAGAAGTAAAAGAAGAAGAAGGAGGAGGAGGAGGAGGAGGAGAAGGAGAAGGAAGAGGAGAAGAAGAAGAAAAGAAGAACGAAAAGGAGAAGGAGGAAGAAGAAGGAGAAGGAGGAGCTCCTTGTCCTTCTTCTCCTCCTTCTTCTCCTTCTTCTTATCCTCCTCCTTCTCCTTCTTCTTCTTCTCTTCTTCTTCTCTTCTTCTTCTTCTTCCTTCCTTTCATTTTTCCTCTTTCTTCTCCTCTTGTCCCCTTCTTCGGGCTAAATTGGCTAAGAATGCCTTTTTGGAGCTAGTTATCTCATTTCGAGGATAATTAGCTAAGTATTGGTCATGTTTTATTAAATAGACCATTTAGGAGCTAACTAAGCTAATTATGTCATCTAGGTGGAACCCTAGCTAACTATACGTCGTTTCGGAGCTAACTTGGGTAAAATAGGTCATTCCGGAGCAAACTATGCTTAATAAGCCATTTTGGATCTAGCTAGCCTAATTATAGGCCATTTAATACCTAAGTTAGGGGGAATAGGTCATCTTGCAGCTACGTAAGCCTTATTATGTTATTTAGGAGAGAACTTAGCTAACTGTAGGTCATTTTTTATTAAATAGGTCATTTTGAGCTAACTAAGCTAATTATGTCATTTCGTAGGATAATTAGCCAATTTAGCCTTTCTTGGATGAGTCTAAGCTACGTAGAAGAAGAGAAAGAGAAAAAGAAGTAAAAGAAGGAGGAGGTAGAGGAGGAGGAGGAGAATGAGAAGGAAGAGGAGAAGAAGAAGAAAAGAAGAAGGAGAAGGAGAAGGAGAAGGAGGAAGACGGATGAAGAAGAAGGAGAAGGAGGAGCTCCTTCTCCTTCTTCTCCTCCTTCTTCTCCTTCTTCTTATCCTCCTCCCTTTCCTGCTTCTTCTTTTCCTCTTCTTCTTCTTCCTTCCTTTCATTTTTCCGCTTTCTTCTCCTCTTGTCCCCTTCTTCCGGCTAAATTGGCTTAAATGCCTTTTTGGAGCTAATTATGTCATTTGGAGGAGAATTAGCTAAGTATAGGTCATGTTTTATTAAATAGACCATTTACGAGCTAACTAAGCTAATGGGAGGGGTGTGGCCGCGGGGTGGGGGTGGCCGCAGGGAGGGGTCGCCGGGTGGGGTGTGGTCGCGGGGAGGGGGTGGCCGCAGGGAGGGGTGTGGCCGCGGGGAGGGGCCAGGGTGGCCGCGGGGAGGGGAGCGCCGCGGGGAGGGGGTCGCCGGTGGGAGCGAGGCGGGGCGGCGGCGGCGGCGGCGAGTGACAGTGAGCGCGATGGGGAGAGAGACAGTACTGTGGGGGGGGGAGACATACAGTGAGCGCGAGGGGGAGAAGACGGCCGTTACACGATCGTCCCCTTTGTCGTCCGCCCCCCGACGGCAAAGGGCCCACTACATACGGCAAAGGCCGACCCATGGCAAAGTTAGCCTTCCGTCAGACACGGCAGGCATGGGACCCACCCGTGCTATTTGCCGTCTGCCATTGGTCCCTTCGCCGTCCGCTAGCAGACGGCAAAGGCCCGACACATGGCAAATAGTATTTTTGCCATCAGTCAGCACTTTGTCGTCCGCCTTGTGCCAACTGACGGCAAAGAGGTTCTTTGCCATCAGCCAGCAGACGGCAAATACATGGCTAACGGCAAAGAACTGGATTCCAGTAGTGTTAGTGGTATGTTGTGAATCTGAATGATCCCTCGTAGTTGCCTTGTGATTTCCAGGTGATGTTTCACATCCTTTGTTTTTTGTCTGAGCGCAACCTTTTGTATCAGCGACGATGAGGAGACAGGGAGAATCAAGAAGGACTTGGACGCAAAGCGAGGGCTCTTGAAGGGCAGTGCTGCTTTGTCCCTTCTCCGACTGAAAGCTCGTGCCAACTACGTGTTGGGCTGCTTCAAGTGACTCCAATCGGTTGTATCAAATATTGATCAAGAGGTTACTCGTGGCGAAGAGATCACCAAGGACTCTCAAACCATTATGGACCGAGTGAAGGAAGTCCCTGGTCGACTGCAATCTTGGAAAAAATCAGCAGCGCGGGCCAGAGCCGACATCGCCCTCTCACTTGTGTGCATCCATTGCAAATTAGTGGACAAAGAGAAGCTTTAGAACCTCAGGGTCGTTAACAGGAAGAGCGCCAAGTTTCAGGACTTAATTGGATGTTCATGGAGGCTACCACTTGGATAGCTTATGGGATCGACCTCGACACCTCCATGGAAGCGGTGGAGTCTTCATCCTCCGAGTGATACTCAGGAAAAAATATGAAGTTCAATTTTCCTCATAATGCTGAGTGGTTAGTGTAACCTTCAAACTTTGATCAATCCTTGGACTCCTTTATCCACACCATTTGCTTGAACAGGAATGTTGTTTTATTTGTTTCGTCATCATTCGAATTTGTGTCTTCGAACTATTGATATTTTTGTCCATCGTGACATATGAGTGTGGATTACCTATTCATTCGGAGACATTTCTACTTGGGTGAAATCGGGTTCGCACCTGAGTACCCGAGTATGGAAGTAGTCCTCAGTCGGGGTAGGTTTGGACTTAGTCAAAAACGGGTTCACACCTAAGGGACGATTGTCTTTTTCATCTTGGCAGCCGAATGGAGGTAGTGTCTCACTCAGAACCGTTTGTACTTAGGAGAAAACGGGTTCGCTGCTAAGCCCCCGAACATGGAGGTTGTCATCACTCGGGGTCTGTTTTATCTTAGACGAATTACGATTCACAACTGAGATGTCGAAGTAGTCCTTGCGGACCGAGAGATGGTCCTGTCCATCGTGGTGTCTGGATGTGGGTCGTGCCCGCACTCGAAACAATTTACACTTAGGCCAAAGAAGGTTCGTTGCTAAGCCCCCAATCATGGAGGTTGTCCTAAATGAGGCAGGTTTTGACTTAGGTGAAAACAAGTTTGCCGCTAAGGGACGATTGTCTTGTTCATGTTGGTAGCCGAATGAAGGTAGTGTCCTCACTCGGAACCGTTTGTACATAGGCGAAAAGGGATTCGTTGCTAAGCCCCCGGGTGTGGAGGTGGTCCTCGCTCGGGGTTGGTCTTATCTTAGGCGAATTATGATCCGCAACCAAGACGTGGATGTAGTCCCTGCGGACTAAGCGATGGTCCTATCAATCATGGTGTCCGAGTGTGGGTCGTGCCCGCACTCGAAACCGTTTACACTTAGGCGAAAGCAGGTTCGCCGCTAAGCCCCCGAGCGTGGAGGTGGTCCTCACTCGATGTAATTTTTAACTTAGGAGAAAATAGGTTCGCACCTAAGGGACGATTGTCCTGTTCATCTTGGCAGCCGAATGAATCTAGTGTCCTCACTCGGAACCATTTGTACTTAAGCGAAAACAGGTTCGCCTTAAAGCCCTAGAGCGTCGAGGTTTCCTCGCTCGGGGTTGGTTTTATCATAGGAGAATTACAATTAACAATCAAGATGTGGAAGTAGTCCTTGCGGACTGAGCCATGGTCCTGTCCATCGTGGTCTGTGAGTGTGGGTCGTGCCCGCACTCGAAATTGTTTACACTTAGGAGAAAGCATGTTCGCTGCTAAGCCGCCGAGCATGGAGGTTGTCCTCACTCGGGGCAGGTTTTGAGGGAGTAGTGTCACCGGAGTGAGAAGTTTGACAAAAAGGTGAAGAAAGAAAACACTTTGTTCATCAAACCATTCGGTGTTGTTACAAGAATGCAGATACATGTTGTGTGTATGGAAATTGCGGAGTAGTTCCGTGTTCCGGGGTCTTGGCTCTTGCATCTCACTTTGGAAGTTGTAAAGCCTATAAGCTCCATTGTGCAGGACCTTGGAAATTGCAAAGGGATCTTTCCACGGAGGTGGCAAATTTTGACGTTTTTGCTGGTCCAGTCAAAGGACAAGGTCACCTTCCTAGAAGGCTCGCCCTCCGATTTGTTATCATGGTAGCGACTCAGATCTTGCTGATATCATGTTGACCTAATGAGGGCTAATTATCTCTCTTCTGCCAAGAGATCCAAAATGTCTTTTCGTGCTGCTTCGGCTTCTGCTTCATTGTATTGCTCCACTCGGGGGTAGTTGGGACGTAAGTCACTCATAGAACAGCTTCAGATCCATACACCATGAAGAGAGGGGTACGTCTGGTGAAATGATTCGGAGTTGTCCACATACCCCACAGAACGGATCTCAATTCCTCTACCCATGAGCTTGCGGCGTACTTGAGATCTCTCATTAGTCGGGGCTTCGGTCCTTGCAATATCATACCGTTAGCTTGCTCTGCCTCTCCATTTGACTGCGGGTGAGCCATAAAAGTGTAATTGACCCGTGTGCCCTGGGAGTGGCAGAATTCATGAAACTTGTGTGAGTCAAGATTGGATCCATTGTCAGTGGTGATATCGTGAGGAACTCTGAATCTAAAGATAATTTGCCGAATGAATCTAATAGCGGTCGCTGAATCCAGGCTTTCATGGACCTCACTTCGACCCACTTGGTGAACTTATCTGCCACTAGCAGCAGGTGGGTGAATCTGCTTGACCCAGTCCGTAAAGGGCCGACCATGTAGAGACCCCATACGGCGAATGGACAGGTGAGAAGAATCGTCCTTAACACGGATGCAGGCTTGTGTTATTTATTTTTGTAGAATTTGCATCCTACGCATAGCACGATAGGGTCTCTTGCTGCCTCATTGGCTCAGGGCGAATAAAAACCATATCGGAAGGCCATGGCCACCAGTGTCCGAGAAGACGTGTGATGACTGTAGGTTCCCGAGTGAATCTCATGCAAGATTTGCAGTCCTTCGTATGGGTAAATACACTTTTGACTGACTCATGTAACACTTTTCTTGTATAATGTATCTCCAAAAACTTCTAAAGCTTTAGACCGCCGAACGATTCGGCAGGCTTCCTCTTCATCTTTAGGGAGTTCTTGCCGGATCAAGTAAGCCCGATAAGGCTGAGTCCATTCAGGCATGATGACCGGCATATCATGGACGAGGTCGACCACGACAGGTATGAGTATTTCAGTCGGATTTGAATGGCCGACTGCATGTGTAGGATCCTTTGTGAAAGGGTCTTATTTAACTGAGGGGCATGCAGATGTTCAAGGAACACGCCTTTTGGAATGACTTTCCGAGTGGAACCGATCTTGGCTAAGTCATCAGCCACCTCATTCTTGTCTCGAGGAACATGGTGCAATTCCAACCCTTCAAAGTTCTTCTCTAGCTTCTGGACTGTGTTGCAGTAAACTGTTATGGTCGGGCTCAGAATGTCCCATTCCTTCATCACCTGATTGACAATGAGATCTAAGTCGACGTAGACCAACAAACGACGAACGCCGAGCGAGATGGCCATACGGAGCCTGCCATGAGGGCTTCATACTTGGCCTGAGTCGAACTGGATATGGAGCACATAGTTCAGTTGGTCTCCCCTAGGGGAAACAAGAACAACTCTAGCCCCCAAGCCGTGGACCATCTTGGACCCATCGAAGAACATAGTCCAATGTTTGGGGACACTAGGAGTCGGCTGCTCTTGTTCTATTCATTCGGCCAGGAAGTCCACCAGGGCCTGAGACTTGATTGCTTTTTTGACTTTCAACTTGATCTCCAGCGGGAGGAGCTCAATCGCCCATTTGGCCACTCGGCTAGTGGCATCTCTATTGTGCAGGATTTCTGACAAGGGGGCATTACTAATAACTGTGACCGAGTGATCTTGGAAGTAATGGACCACCTTCTTCATGGTCAGATAGATACCATAAATCAGTTTTTGATAAATCCGGGTACCTTTGCTTGGAGGGTGTTAATACTTCTGAGATATAATAGACGGGCCTTCGTACCTTGTATGCTCTGCCTGCTTCCTCACGCTCCACGGTGAGAACGGTGCTAACCACTTGGCTAGTGGCAGCGATGTACACGAGCAAGGCCTCCTGGCTGCCCGGAGCATCTAACACGGGCTGGGTGGAAAGCAAAGCCTTGAGTTGGTAGAATGCGATTTGCGCTTCGTTGGTCCACTCGAACCTGTCAGATTTTTTCATCAATCGGTAAAGAGGCGATGCCTTTTCACCAAGTCTTGAGATGAAGCGGCTTAGAGCCGCAATGCAATATGTAAGCCTCTGCAAATCATGGATGCGCTCTGGTCGTCTCATTTGGACAACGGCGTCGATTTTATCGGGGTTGACGTCGATGCCTCATTCGGAAATGAGGAAATCGAGTAATTTGTCGGCTGACACACCGAAGGTGCACTTGGCCGGGTTGAGTTTGATCCCGTAGATTTGGAGGTTCGCAAAGGTTTCGGCGAGGTTGGCAAGGAGGTCGGAACCTTTCCTGGACTTGACCATGATGTCATCCATGTGTGCTTCGATGTTCGGACTGATCTTTTCATGCAAACACTTCTGGACCATACGCTGGAAAGTAGCCACAACATTTTTTGAGACCGAATGGCATGGTGATGTAGCAAAAACACCTGTGTGCATGATGAAGGCCATTTTTTTATTACATCGGGTCCATACATTTTGATATAGTGGTACTCGGAGTACGCATCCGGGAATGACACACGTTCACATCCAGTTGTAGAATCTACAATCTGATCTATGCGAGGTAAAGAGAAATGGTTCTTTGGGCAGGCCCGATTGAGTTTCTTAAAGACGATACACATTCGGAGCAAATTGTTCTTCTTGGGCACCATGACCATGTTCGTGAACCACTCAGAGTGGTAATGCTCATGGATGAACTCAGCAACTAGGAGTCGAGCGGTCTCCTCGCCTATCGCCTTGCGCTTTTCCATGGAGGAGCGGTGCAAGTGTTCCTTAATGGGCTTGACCTTGGAGTCCACTTGGAGGCAGTGCACAGCGATCTTCCTGGGAACGCACGACATGTCAAATAGCTTCCATGCAAAGATGACCCACTTCTCACGGAGGAACTGGATGAACTCGGGTTTCTATTTGTCGCTGAGTGAATTGTAAATGTTTGTCCCGGTGGCACTCGGATCGGTATGGGGGATAAGAACCTGCTTGGTCTCACCGGCCGACTGAAAGGCGGACTGAGTAGCAGGCCGCTTCAACCTGAGCAAGCTCGACTGCTAGGACTTCTTTGTTGGCGATCTTGGCACCCTGCTGGAGGCACTCCTTGGCGATCTTCTGATTGCCAGTCATCGTGATTACGCCCTTTGGCACTGGCATCTTAAGTTTAAGATACATGTAGCATGGATGGGCCATGAAACGTGTGTAGGTAGGCCTACCTAGGATTCTTTCATAGTTTAAGGCTGAATCTCCATGGCGTCTTCTTCTTTTCGGAGTGGGAATCATCTCAAAGTGCGTTATATCGACTAGAGGGTGGGTGAATAGGAGATTTTTAGAATTTCATCACTGAGGAAATTCCTTTTGAGGAAATTCCTCACTGATGACTAACTTACAGCGGAAACAGTAAAGGATCAGAAGTGCAAAGTTTCACAACACCAGTTTTTCAGAGTGAAGAATGTGAAACCAGATTGCACTGTGAGCAGGCATGCAGAATACAGATGAGGATTAACTGACGTGAAGAATTTGGGGTTGAGGAAATTCAGAGAAAGTCTTCAGCAAATTCTTCAAACAGTCGAAGTGAAAGTCATCAAAACATAATACGAGGAAAGTAAGGAGTTGAGGAATTAGAACTCGTTTCTCAGTGAAGACAGTCGTTGATGACCCAGTTCCAACTGCTGTGACAGTCGTACATCTGGTTTGGAGTGGCTTGGTATTGAAACCAAAGGACACACAGTCCCGGGACACACGGTCCCTATCGTATTCTCCTTGAGCTAAGGACACACAGTCCTCGCCCAACACTCGTGGTAAGTCTTCAGGGCAGACTTCCAAACCCTCACAAACTTGGTCACCCGGCGATCCACAATTGACTGCTGGAAAGCTCTAGACCATGACGCCTAACCGTCTGGAGGATGCACAGTCGTCAAAGGTAAAAGGCTTTAGTCCCACACAGGAACAACTTCTTCAGTGATGCTCAATCACTAGGTTTGGTTTGTGGTTTCGGTGTATGGTGTATTTCCTCACTGATGAATTACTCTCGAAGACTCTGAGGAATTGGGTTGCTCTTATGACAAGTGTCAGTTTCTAACGGAGCAGCCAACCAGCTAATGGTTGTGGGGGGTGGCTATTTATAGCCTGGGAGCATCCCGACATGATTTCACACTAATGCCCTTAAATAATATGACCGTTGGAGTGGATAAGACCAATGACTTGGCGTGGCTATCGAAACGGTCGGAACCCTCAATTGTGAGAGTCCTCATGTCACTCGTATTCCTCACTTGAGGCTTTTGGTAGGATTAGGCTTGGGTTGAGGATCATGAGGAAATTCATTCCAAAGTGTAACTTCGACCCCCTTTAACAGTACGGTGTTCCTATTACTAAAATGCGAAGAAAAGAAAACAGAAAGTGTAAATCTTCATGCTTCAAATTCTCCAGAGTGATTTTCTTCAGGACACACCGGATTCCTCAATATCAGTATCTTCATGAGGAATATACATTTTTAGGGGTCGATATTCTTCAAATATATCAAACTCCTCAATGACTTATAGATGCTGTGTACACTCACAAACACATTAGATACTTAACCTATAAGTCTTCAAACCACCAAACTCACTAAGGGGCACTAGATGCACTTACATCATCGAACAAGCCGTCGCCCAACGAAGGGAAGAGGCTGATGGTGGGCTGGTCCGAGTCGAGCATGGCCAGTTGCCCTGATGTGGCCCGATGGGCCACCACATGTTTGATCCATAGGTGCAGTCGTGAGCGCCCAGAGCGGTTGCGACGAACTAAAGCAGGACGTGGGGCATAGAGTGATACAGTACCGATGGCTGTCAGATCACGAGCCCGTGCACAACCGCGCTGAAGTATGACGTACCTCTGACGGGAAGGGTATTGGTATCCTATGGCGTGTCCTACAAGCATGTTGAGTCATTGACGACGAAGCTGAGGGAAAGAAGAGGATATGTCTGTCGAGTGTCATCATGATGAATAAAAGGATGGAAACTCCAATTGCGCCAGATTTTCTAAACGCACAGCCCCAAGGTGGACGCCAACTATAGTGGGAATGATCCTCACAATAGTACCAGGGGTACGGATGAGGGGAGGAGCCTAGCTACCGCATAGTGGATCCACTGAGATGTACGAGTTTGGGTCCCACTCAGGAGTGGTAATGACCCTACGTTATGAGCCTAGAGGCTAGTGTTTGCTTATGGGGGTGAGAGATTACACAATGCTCAACCCTTGTTCACGAGCTCGGGAGCGGCTTATATAGAGCGTGCCACGTGTTGGGGAACGTTGCATGGGAAACAAAAAAAATTCCTACGCACATGAAGACCTAATATGGTGATGATCATCTACGAGAGGGAGATTGGATCTACGTACCCTTGTAGATCGCTAAGCGAGAAGCATTAAGAAGTGCAGTTGATGTAGTGGAATGTCTTCGCGATCCAAATCACCGCCGTCCCACGATCCGTCCTGACCTCGATCCAAACGGACGACACCTCCGCGTTCAGCACACGTACAGCTCGATGACGACCTCCGCCTTCTTGATCCAGAAAGAGAGACATGGAAGTAGATGAGTTCTCCGTCAGCATGACAGCGCGCCGGCGGTGGTGGTGATCTATTCCTGCAGGGCTTCGCCTAAGCACTGCCAAAATCCGATCTAGAGGAAGAACTACGAACAAGAGAAGAGGCTTGCACATGGATGAAATTGTGTCTCAAAAAACCTAAATCCTATAGTGTATATAGTATGAAGGAGGGGCTAGCCTTGAGCACCAAGGAGAACCTCCTTGGGCTCGGCCTAACTAGGATTGGAGAAGTCCTCCTCCAATCCTACTTGGAGTAGGACTCCTCCCCAAGTTATCCACCTCTTTTGGTTTTTTCCATTTTTACCTCATGGGATTTCTTTGGTTGACTAGACAACACACTAAAAGCTATTGCGCCACCTTCAAGTCCACGTGGACCTCTTGGGGAATGGTGGGCCCACCTGGTGGGCCCTAGGTACCCATTCGTCACTCCCGGCACACTGCCGGCAATGCCAGAAATCCTTCCGGAATCCAAATACCAAATTCGTATAGATCAATCTTCTTTTCCGGACCATTCCGGAAACCCTCGTGATGTCCAGGATCTCATACGGGACTCCGAACAAAACTTTGGTCACCAGCACCTATAACTCAACTATAACGAAACGTCACCGAACCTTAAGTGTGTAGACCCTGCGGGTTCGAGAACTATGCAAACATAACCTGAGACACTATCCGGTCAATATCCAATAGAAGGACCTGGATGTCCATATTGGATCCTACATATTCTACGAAGATCTTATGAGTTGAACCTCTATGGCAAGGATTCATATAATCCCGTATACCATTCCCTTTGTCCTTCGGTATGTTACTTGCCCGACATTTGATCGTCAGTATCTCTATACATATTTCAATCTCGCTAGAGGCAAGTCTCTTTACTCTTTCCGTAATACAATATCCCGTGACTAACTCTTTAGTCACATTGCTTGCAAGGCCTATATGTGATGTTGTATTACCGAGTGGGCCCCGAGATACCTCTCCGTCACACGAAGTGACAGATCCCATTCTTGAACCATGCTAACTCAACGGACACCTTCGAAGATGCCTTTAGAGTACCTTTATAGTCACCCAGTAACGTTGTGACGTTTGATAAACACAAGGCATTCCTCCGGTGTTAGTGAGTTACATGTGTTGGAATTTTGCCCTAGAGGCAATAATAAATATAGTTGTTATTATAATTCCTGTATCAAGATAATCGTTTATTATCAATGCTATAATTGTATTGAATGAAGACTCATTTACATGTGTGGATACATAGACAAAACATTGTCCCTAGCAAGCCTCTAGTTGGCTAGCCAGTTGATCAAAGATAGTCAGTGTCTTCTGATTATGAACAAGGTGTTGTTGCTTGATAACTGGATCACGTCATTAGCAGAATCACGGGTTGGACTAGACCCAAACTAATAGACGTAGCATGTTGATCGTGTCATTTTGTTGCTACTGTTTTCTGCGTGTCAAGTATTTGTTCCTATGACCATGAGATCATATAACTCACTGACACCGAAGGAATACTTTCTGTGTATCAAACGTCGCAACGTAACTGGGTGACTATAAAGATGCTCTACAGGTATCTCCGAAGGTGTTAGTTGAGTTAGTATGGATCAAGACTGGGATTTGTCACTCCGTGTGACGGAGAGGTATCTTGGGGCCCACTCGGTAATACAACATCACACACAAGCCTTGCAAGCAATGTAACTTAGTGTAAGTTGCGAGATCTTGTATTACAGAACGAATAAAGAGACTTGCCGGTAAACAAGATTGAAATAGGTATGCGGATACTGACGATCGAATCTCGGGCAAGTAACATACCCAAGGACAAAGGGAATGACATACGGGATTATATGAATACTTGGCACTGAGGTTCAAACGATAAGATCTTCGTAGAATATGTAGGATCCAATGGAGGAGGTGGGAAGGGAAGGAAGGACTCCCACCCACCAAACCAAGTCCAACTCGGTTTGGGGGGGGAGACCTTCCCCCCTTGTCTCGGCCGACCCCCTTGGGGCTCCTTGAGCCCCAAGGCAAGGTCCCCTCCCTCCCACCTATATATACGGAGGTTTTAGGGCTGATTTGAGACGACTTTTCCACGGCAGCCCGACCACATACCTCCACGGTTTTGCCTCTAGACCGCATTTCTGCGAAGCTCGGGCGGAGCCCTGCTGAGACAAGGTCATCACCAACCTCCGGAGCGCCGTCACGCTGCCGGAGAACTCTTCTACCTCTCCGTCTCTCTTGCTGGATCAAGAAGGCCGAGATCATCGTCGAGCTGTACGTGTGCTGAACGCGGAGGTGCCGTCCGTTCGGTACTAGATCGTGGGACTGATCGCGGGATTGTTCGCGGGGCGGATCGAGGGACGTGAGGCCGTTCCACTACATCAACCGCGTTCACTAACGCTTCTACTGTACGGTCTACAAGGGTACGTAGATCACTCATCCCCTCTCGTAGATGGACATCACCATGATAGGTCTTCGTGCACGTAGGAAAATTTTTGTTTCCCATGCGACGTTCCTCAACAACATGATCTCATGGTCATAGGAATGAATACTTGACATGCAGAAAACAATAGCAACAAAATAACACGATCATATGCTACGTTCATAGTTTGGGTCCTGTCCATCACATCATTCTCCTAATCAACAGGCTAGTCAAATAGAGACTCACTAGCGACACAGTTTTGTCTATATATCCACACATGCATTTATGTTTCCATTCAATACAGTTATAGCATGGATAATAAACGATTATCTTGAAACAGGAAATATAATAATAACTATTTTATTATTGCCTCTAGGGCATATTTCCAACAGTCTCCCACTTGCAGTAGAGTCAATAATCTAGTCTCACATCTTCATGTGATTTACAATGTAATGAATCTAACACCCATACAGTTCTGGTGTTGTTCATGCTTCGCTCGTGGTAGAGGTTTAGTCAGCTGATCTGCAACATTTAGATCCATGTGCACTTTGCAAATATTTACGTCCTCTCATTCGACTTAGTCACGAATGAGGTTGAAGCGTCGTTTGATGTGTCTGGTCCTCTTGTGAAACCTTGGTTCCTTGGCTAGAGCAATGGCACCAGTGTTGTCACAGAACAGAGTTATTGGATTTAGTGCGCTTGGCACAAGTCCAAGATCTGTCATGAACTGCTTCATCCACACACCCTCCTTAGCCACCTCCGAGGCTGCTATGTACTCCGCTTCGCATGTAGCATCAGCTACAACGCTTTGCTTGGAACTGCACCAACTTACCGCACCCCCATTAAGAACATATATGTATCCGGTTTGTGACTTAGAGTCATTCGTATCAGTGTCAAAGCTTGCATCGACGTAACCCTTTACGACGAGCTCTTCGTCACCCCCATAAACGAGAAACATTTCCGTAGTCCTTTTCATGTACTTCAGAATATTCTTGACCATCGCCCAGTGTTCCACTCCTGGATCACTTTGAAACCTGCCTGCCATACTTATGGCTAGGCTGGCATCCGGTCTTGTGCACATCATTGCATACATGATAGACCCTATGGCTGAAGCATAGGGGACAACACTCATCTTTTCTCTATCTTCTGAAGTGGCTGGACACTGAGTCTTACTCAGCTTTATACCTTGTAACACAGGCAAGAACCCCGTCTTGGATTGTTCCATTTTGAACTTCTTCAAAACTTTATCAAGGTATGTGCTTTGTGAAAGTCCTATTAGGCGCCTCTATCTATCTCTATAGATCTTCATGCCTAATATGTAAGCAGCTTCTCCAAGGTATTTCATTGAAGAACATTTGTTCAAGTAATCATTTACGCTCTCCAAAAACTCCTCATTGTTTCCAATCAGAAATATGTCATCCACATATAATATTAGAAACGCTACAGAGCTCCCACTCAATTTCTTGTAAATACAAGATTCTCCTATAACTTGTATAAACCCAAACGCCTTGATCACCTCATCAAAGCTCTTATTCCAACTCCGAGATGCTTGCACCAGTCCGTAAATGGATCGCTGGATTTTGCATCTTTGTTAGCATGCTCTGGATCGACAAAACCTTCGGGTTGTATCATATACAACTCTTCCTTAAGAAATCCATTATGTAACGCCATTTTGACATCCATCTGCCATATTTCATAATCAAAAAATGCATCTATCGTTAACATGATTCGGACGGACTTAAGCATCGCTACGGGTGAGAATGTCTCATTGTAGTCAACTCCTTGAACTTGTGAAAAAGCCTTTTCCACAAGTCAAGCTTTATAAGCGGTCACATTTCTGTGTGCGTTCGTCTTCTTCTTAAAGATCCATTTGTTCTGAATAGCCTCGCGACCTTCAGGTAATACTTCCAAAGTCCACACTTTGTTTTCATACATAGATCCTATCTCGGGTTTCGTGGCCTCTAACCATTTGTGGGAATCTGGGTCCACCATTGCTTCTCCATAACTAGCAGGCTCATTGTTGTCTAACAACATGATAGACAAGACAGGATTCCCGTACCACTTGGGAGCAGTACATGCTCTTGTCGACCTGCGAGGTCTGACGGTAACTTGATTTGAAGCTTCATGATCATCATCATTAGCTTCCTCCTCAACCAGTGTTGCCTCGACAGAAATTTCTTTCTGCCTTGCGCCACCATCTTGTTGAACCAGAGGTTATGTAACCTCATCAAGTTCTATCTTCCTCCCACTCAATTCCTTTGAGACAAATTCTTTCTCAAGAAAATCTTCGTTCTTAGCGACAAACACTTTGCCCTCGGATCTGAGATAGAAGATGTACCCAACTGTCTCTTTTGGGAAACCTACGAAGACACACTTTTTCGCTTTGGGTTCCATCTTTTCAGGTTGAAGCTTTTTGACATAAGCATCGCATCCCCAAACTTTAAGAAACGACAACTTTGGCTTCTTGCCATACCATAGCTCATATGGTGTCGTCCCAACGGATTTTGATGGTGCCCTATTTAAATTGAATGCAGCTGTCTCTAATGCATAACCCCAAAACGACAATGGCAAATCGGTAAGAGACATCATAGATCGCACCATATCTAACAAAGTATGATTACAACGTTTGGACACACCATTACGCTATGGTGTTCTAGGCGGTGTCAACTGTGAAACAATTCCACATTGTCTTAAGTGAGCACCAAGCTCGTAACTCAGATACTCTCCTCCTCGATCAGATCGTAGGAACTTGATCTTCTTGCTACAATGATTTTCAATTCACTCTGAAATTTCTTAAACTTTTCAAACGTTTTAGACTTGTGCTTCATCAAGTAGATATAGCCATACCTACTCAAATCATGAGTGAAGGTGAGAAAACAACGATATCCGCCGCGCGCCTCTATGCTCATTGGTCCGCACACATTAGTATGTATAATCTCCAATAAGTCAGTTGCGTGCTCCATTGTTCTAGAGAACAGAGTCTTAGTCATCTTGCCCATGTGGCATGGTTCGCACGTGTCGAGCGATTCAAAATCAAGTATCTCCCCAAGTCCATCAGCATGGAGTTTCTTCATGCGCTTAACACCAATATGACCTAAGCGGCAGTGCCACAAGAAAGTGGCATTATCATTGTTAACTCTACATCTTTTGGTCTCAATGTTATGGATATGAGTATCATCACAATCAAGATTCAATATGAACAAACCCCTCACATTGGGTGCATGACCATAAAATATATTACTCATATAAATGGAACAATGATTATTCTGAGACTTAGATGAGTAACCGTCTCGCAATAAACAACATCCAAATATAATGTTCTTGCTCAACGCAGGCACTAAATAACAATTATGTAAGTTCATAACTAATCCCGATTGTAACTCAAGTGAGACCGTACCAACGGCGATCGCATCAACCTTGGAACTATTTCTCACGTGCATCATCACTTCATCCTTCGCCAGCCTTCGTTTATTCCGTAGTTCCTGTTTTGAGTTGCAAATGTGAGCAACAGAACCGGTATCAAATACCCAAGCACTACTACGAGAGTTGGTGATCTAGACATCAATAACATGTATATCAAATATACCTTGTTTGGCGTTGGCCGCCTTCTTATTGGCAAGATACTTGGGGCAGTTGCGCTTCCAGTGACCAGTCCCCTTGTACTAATAGCACTCAGTTTCCCGCTTAGGCCCAGCCTTGGGTTTCTTCGTCGGAGGGGCAACAGTTTTGCCACTCTTCTTGGAGTTACCCTTCTTGCCCTTGTCGTTCTTCTTGAAACCAGTGGTCTTATTGACCATCAACACTTTATGTCCTTTCTGTATTTCTGACTCAGCGACTTTCAGCATCGCAAATAACTCGTCGGGCGACTTATTCATCCCTTGAATTTTATAGTTCAACACGAAGCTCTTGTAGCTAGGTGTCAGTGATTGAAGAATTCTGTGAGTGATAGCTTCTTGTGGGAGAACGATCCCCATCTCAGCTAGACGGTTTGAGTACCCAGACATTTTGAGCAGATGTCCACTGACAGACGAATTCTCCTCCCTTTTGCAAGCATAGAATTTATCGGAGGTCTCATACCTCTCGATCTGGGCATTCTTCTCAATGATAAACTTCAAGTCCTCGAACATCTCATATGCTCCATGACGTTCAAAACGTCGTTGAAGTCCCGGTTCTAAGCCATACAAAACTACACGTTGAACTAGTGAGTAGTCTTCCTTACGAGCTTGCCAAGTGTTCAAAACATCTTGGTCAGCCGTGGCGGTTGGTTCATATCCTAGCGCTGCATCAAGAAAATACTTCTTTTTCCAAGCTTGAAGGATAAGCCTCAGATTTTGATCCCAGTAAACAAAGTTTCTACCATCATATTTCATCTTAGCTTTCTCTAGGACGTATTGAAATTCAGGGTTGCTCCTACGCGAGCCTTTGATCTTCAACATAAAATTTTGCAAAGATTACTTAGACTATGTTTAAGACAATTGAGTTTAGCAAATAAAATTACTAATAAACACCCACTCAAATAGACATCCCTCTAGTTATTCGAGTGTCGCATGATCCAAATTCACTAACTCAAGTCCGATCATCACGTGAGTTGAGTATAGTTTCAGTGGTGAACATCTCCATGTTGATCATATCTACTATATGATTCATGCTCGCCCTTTCAGTCTCTTGTGGTCCGACGCCATGTCTGTACATGCTAGCCTCGTCAAGTTTCACCCGAGTGTTCCGCATGTGCAACTGTTTTGCACCCGTTGTATGTGAATGTTGAGTCTATCACACCCGATAATCACGTGGTGTCTCGAAACGACGAACTGTCGCAATGGTGCACAGTCGGGGAGAACACAATTTTATCTTGAAAATTTAGTGAGGGATCACCTTATAATGCTACCGTCGTTCTAAGAAAAATAAGGTGCATAACAGGATTAACATCACATGCAATTCATAAGTGACATGATATGGCCATGATCTTGTGCTTCTTCATCTCCATCACTAAAGCACCGGCATGATCTTCATCGTCACCGGTGCCACACCATGATCTCCATCATCATGATCTCCATCATTGTGCCTCCGTCGAGGTTGTCGTGCTATCTATGCTATTACTACTAAAGCTTCTACCTAGCAATATAGTAAACGCATCTGCAAGCACAAACGTTAGTTTAAAGACAACCCAATGGTCCTGCCGGTTGTCATAGCATCGACTTGCAAGTCAATATTTAACTATTACAACATGATCATCTCATACATCCAATATATCACATCATGTCTTTGGCCATATCAAATCACATGCATACCCTGCAAAAACAAGTTTGACGTCCTCTTATTTGTTGTCGCATGTTTTACGTGGCTGCTATGGGTATCTAGTATGATCGCATCTTACTTACGCAGAGCCACAACGGTGATATGAAAATTCATATTTAACCTTCTCCAAGGACCGCCTCGGTCAAATCCGATTCAACTAAAGTTGAAGAAACAGACACCCTCTAGTCATCTTTACGCAACAAGTTGCATCTTAGTCGATGAAACCGGTCTCTCGTAAACGTACGAGTAAGGTTGGTCTGGGCCGCTTCAATCGAACAATACCGCCAAATCGAGAAAATACTAAGGAGGGCAGAAAATCGAACATCAACGCCCACAAAAACTTTTGTGTTCTACTTGAGATTTCATCTACGCATGAACCTAGCTCATGATACCACTGTTGGGGAACGTTGCATGCGAAACAAAAAAAATCCTACGCACACGAAGACCTATCATGGTGATGATCATCTGTGATAGGGAGATAGGATCTACATACCCTTGTAGATTGCTAAGCGGGAAGCGTTAAGAAACGCGGTTGATGTAGTGGAACGTCTTCGCGATCCAAATCATCGCCGTCCCACGATCCGTCCCGATCTAGTACCAAACTGACGGCACCTCCGCGTTCAGCACATGTACAACTCGATGACGATCTCCACCTTCTTGATCCATCAAGGGAGACGGAGAAGTAGATGAGTTCTCCGGCAACGTGATGGCGTGCCGGTCGTGGTGGTGATCTATTCCTGTAGGGCTTCGCCTAAGCACCGGAGAAATCCGATCTAGAGGAAGAACTACGAACTAGAGGAGAGGGTTGCACGTGGCTGAAATTGTGTCTCAAAAACCCTAAAACATCTAGTATATATAGGAGGAAGGAGTGGCTAGCCTTGAGCACCAAGGAGAACCTCCTTGGGCTCGGCCGAAATACGATTGGAGGAGTCCTCCTCCAATCCTAATTGGACTAGGACTCCTCCCTAAGTTGTCCACCTCTTTTGGTTTTTTCCACTTTTACCTCATGGGCTTTCTTTGGTTGACTAGACAGCCCACTAAGAGCTATTGCGCCACCATCAAGTCCACATGGCCCTCTTGGGGAGTGGTGGGCCCACCTGGTGGGCCCCCGGTACCAATTCGTCACTCCCGGTACACTACCAGCAATGCCTGAAATCCTTCCGGAATCCAAATACCAACTTCCTATATATCAATCTTCATTTCTGGACCATTCCGGAAACCCTCTTGATGTCCGGGAACTCATCCGGGACTACGAACAAAACTTCGGTCACGAGCACCTATAACTCAACTATACCGAAACATCACCGAACCTTAAGTGCGCAAACCCTGTGGGTTCGAGAACTATGGAGATATGACCTGAGACACTCTCCGGTCAATATCCAATAGTGGGACCTGGATGTCCATATTGGATCCTACATATTCTATGAAGATCTTATCGGTTGAACCTCTATGCCAAGGATTCATATAATCCCGTATACCATTCCCTTTGTCCTTGGGTATGTTACTTGCTCGAGATTTGATCGTCGGTATCTCTATACCCATTTCAATCTCGTTAGCGGCAAGTCTCTTTGCTCATTCTGTAATAGAAGATCCCGTGACTAACTCTTTAGTTACATTGCTTGCAAGGCTTATATGTGATGTCGTATTACCGAGTGGGCCCCGAGATACCTCTTCATCACACGGAGTGACAAATCCCTGTCTTGATCCATGCTAACTCATTGGACACCTTCGGAGATGCATGTAGAGTACCTTTATAGTCACCCAGTAATGTTTCGACATTTGATACACACAAGGCGTTCCTCCGGTGTCAGTGAGTTGCATGATCTGATAGGCATAGGAATGAATACTTGACATGCAGAAAACAATAGCAACAAAATGACACAATCATATGCTACGTTCATAGTTTGGGTCTTGTCCATCACATCATGATCCTAATGATGTGATCCCATCATCAAGTGACAACACTTGTCTATGGCTAGGAAACCTTAACCATCCTTGATCAATAGGCTAGTCAACTAGAGAATCACTAGGGACACAGTTTTGTCTATATATCCACACATGCATTTATGTTTCCATTCAGTACAGTTATAGCATGGATAATAAACGATTATCTTGAAATAGGAAATATAATAATAACTAATTTATTATTGCTAGTGACTATGGATGTTTCCAATACCATGACCGGTCGAGCGCCATTACAAGGGTGAGTTAATGCTAGTAACTATGGATGTTACTAGTATTAGGAGCTCTAACTTCGACATTACTCGTAACGCTCATCTTCACTGCACTTCATGTGGTAGTTTAAGTATGTGATTTTTGCAGTCTTTTCGTCGACCACGCCTCGCTGCAGTAGTGGCGGGGCATGTCCGTCTGACAAAAGATGAAGCGAGTGACCTTGTACAAACCAAGTGAGAACATGTTCTCCCGAGTGAGACCATGACTCCACTGGTAGCTTTGGGGACATTGATGTCCATGTGGGGTCTTAGGTGGCCCCTCAAATTCAGGTTCGTGGGCCTACCCTGTCCGGACCCCGATCCTGAATCATAAGAACCCAGCCTGTAACACATCACATCACTTTACGGCCTCACGCACGGTAAACTCCACGGCTGCCACCTTATCTTTGTCGGAACCGTTTGCGTCTTTTGGCTCACGTATATGAATGTGTCGCTAGCATTCAAACGACAAGAACCCGGGTCGACATGGCTAGTTATAAACCCAAGTGGTACATCCGTACAAGGACAGGCATACATAACCCAGCAATGCAGGTGTCGGTCATCAGCGTGTGTAGATGAGTCGTAGCAAGCTACAAGGACTCCATTACACCGCGTGGCATTTCCCAGAAGGGACAGACACATCAGCAAAGAAGGATACATGCCGGTCAATCAATGTGTCCGGAGCTGTAGCAAGCTACCAAGGCTCGGTGGAAGCACAAAGAGGCATTTCCCTGTAAAGATTACTACTAAAGGCACACAACTAGGTGTCGAATCCCACACATATAATGCATTTCATAACATACACACATTATGCACTATATGCGTAGATACAACATAGCATCACAACATAACTCTATGACTCAAAATTTTATTAAAAACTCATAGGAATCAACATGGTATGATATTACAAACAGGGGTCTCATTACCCGTCACCCAAGTCATACAAACATCAAGCGGAAGCCAAACATGTCTAGGTACACACATCTACTAAAAATGGCTGGAGGAGCCTGAAAAGCTACCACGACCCTACCAAAGGAGCCAGACCTCTGTCTAGGATTCCCAAGCTATTCCGGGCAACATCGAACACGTCGCGTAGAACCTTTTAAAGAGACTAAATCTTCTCTGCAAAACATAAATAAATCAACCGTGAGTACAAAGGTACTCAGCAAGACTTACATCAAAACTATTTACATATGCATCATGCTTCAATGAAAGGATTTTGGGGTTTGATTGCAGCAAGCCAGCTTTGACTCTTGGCTAACCTGTACTATGGCTACAAGTTCTTTCTTTGAGGTGGGATAGCACACACGAGTCCACATATTCACCAATGCAATACACCACTATGGATCCACTCTCGTCTCCCTACGAGAAAGCCTTCCATATCACTCACACTTATCTTGCATGTTTTAGAGTATCCATTTAAGTAGTCTATGTACCACGTAATGCTTGCAAGTAGTCCATATCCGAGGATGCTGCTATTCGAACAGATTAAATCACCCTGCAGGGGTATACTTCTTCACACATGCTCTCACCACTTAGCACCATATGCACGTCATGCATCTCGGCAACCTTCAAGCGGAAGCACTGGCGTGGGTGTCGGCCACAACCGTTAACCACACAAGACCCTAGTCCAGGTTTATCGCCTATTTGGGACTGAACCCGAAGGAAGACCGGGCGAGGTTTCCTCTACGGCCCCAAACGATGTGCGCAGGGTTCCCGAGCCCACCATCCGGGTGCCACTTGGTACACCGTGCCACTGTGTATCTACCGTAGAGAAGCCTACCCCGTCGGGCAGAGCTAAACACAGTCGCCAACACTTTTCCTACAAACACCAGAAACTAGTTGCAACTCCCGGATAGAGACCTAGGAGATTAATAAGCCAAGAGGGTCAATTAAGTATCCCAATGTGTGGTAGTATCTTATCTTGGATAACATACACATAACTCAGTTCTTAAGGATGGTCCCAATGAGACAACCCACCATGTACTCCTACATGGCCTCTCATGGCTACCTTTACCAAATCAGATTCACAATTTTACTCTCACACTGTAGGACATGAACACAACCATTTCGGCTCATCATCCAGATGGATCAGACCCGACACGACTCTAAGCATAGCAGACATTGTAAGCAAGCATGGATGAGTATGCACAACAAGGCTCAAGGAGTTGGTACTCATGCTAAGTGGTTTCAACTATTTACTGTGACAAAATCAGGTCATGCAGAGGAATGGGTTCAACTACCGACAATATGTACAGTTGAATCATGTTTGTCCAGTAAAGGAGAGCAGGAGCGAGAGAGTGGGTTTATATTAATATGCTGAAGGGGGTTTGCTTGCCTGACACGTCTGAAGATAGCAATGAGTCTTCATCAATGTAAACGACCACATCGTTGGAACCATCGTGTGCCGAGAGGGAACAACACCGGCAAACAAGAAAGGAACAACAATTACTTCACGGAAATGCAACACTATGATGCATGATCAAGAAATGGAAATGAAATGTGGTAGGGCCAATATAGCTACCATTTCTTAGGTTGAAGCTGGATTTGAATTACAATTCATATATCACTTCAGGCAAGGTATTTTCCGGATACCCTTTCAATTGGTTCGACCTGATGCTCAGGTACAACTTGTTGAGCATGCATGAAGAAGGCATACTTGGGTGCTGAGTTTCCTAGATCATTGTTTGGCCATAGTAATTGAAGTGGAATTCAAATAGGAATCAAATTCCAACTCCAAACTATTTATTAAATTTAGCCTAATCATCATTTTGCCTACTTGGTGATGTTAACTGTCTCAAACCAACATGAAAATGCAATAATCGGATTCTTTGGACTTTTCTGATCTTTTTTCATATATAAATTATTTTCATTGGACTTAAAAATTATTTTCTATGATTTTTAGAAGTTTTATCCATTTTCTGGAATTAGTTTATAATAGAAAACTAGTTACTGCGTCAGCACTGCATCAACAGGTCAACTGACCCGATCAGAGTCAAACCTGACGTGTGGGGGCCACACGTCAGTGACTCAGTTTAATTAACAGGGTTAGGTTAATCTTAATTCTTATTTTAGAACCGTAGGGCCCACTGCCAGTGAGTCATTAGTTTAGTTAATACAATTAATTAATTTTCATGATTTAACTAAACTTAACAGGGCTAGGCCCCACCTGTCTCTGACCCTAGGAGGTCAAACCCTTGGTTAAAGGGCCAGAACCACCGGCGGCTCAACGCCGGCGACTCCAGACGCGGCGGAGCTCATCGGAAAACCGCTACGGGCATCCGTTTTGGGCGCGGTTTGGCTCTACGGAAAGCACGTGCTCGCGCGCATCCAACATAGCAAGCAGCAACAGCTAGAGTGCACTACCTCGACGGCGATGACGACGTCCGTGGCGGCCGGAGCACGACATTGTGCGGGTGGTGGCTGTAGGGCACGGGAAGGGCAACTGATAGGCTCAAAACCTTCCTGGCGGCTCCAGGAGCTCGATCCCAAGCTCAAGCGCGTGGATGGGGTACCACATCGACGACGACGACGTGGCCGGCTACGAGGAGCTCTCGGCTCCGGTGGCTACCACGCTAGAGGAGGGGAACGACAACAGGGAGAGAGGAAACAGAATCTATGGCTCTTAGGGGTTCCGATGGGGCTGACGGCAGGCTCGAGGATGCACCGGAGGGAGCGAATCGATGAGGAAGGTCCGGCGGCCGGAGGTGAAGGGGACGACAGCGATGGCGGCGCTCCGTGGGTCCCGGGCCCTCTGGTCTTCTCGGGGAGGCGAGGGGAAGCCCGAGGCTACGCAGTTGAAGGCGGCTTGGTCATGGCGAGCAGAGGCGAGGAGGAGAGCAGGGGGAAATAGGGAGGCTGGCTCGTTGGGGACGGCTCCTCTGAGCCTATCCCCCTCACCAAATCGGCGAGGAGGCCAGGTAGGCAGGAGGCGTGGCGCTCCCGCGAGCTCGTCGTCCTCTGCTTCTTCTCTGCCTTCTGGCACGAGGAAGAAGACAGGGGTGCCCCCTGGTGGGCTGGGCTGCGCCCGGGGCGACAGGTAAGGTCTTTCGCTCTCTTTTCTTTTTTTCTGTTTTATTTCTTTCTGGCATTTAGGTTTAGCTTTTAAAATAGAATGTTTAAATATTTTATAAAACCCTAAATTAGAGTTATGTGACAGTGATAAAATAATCAATGCCACAAAATAGTTTCAACATTTTGGAAACTTTTATTTTAACAGAAAACAAAATAACTCCATTCCAAAAAATTATCTCATCAATTCGAAAATCGTTTTCAAAATGTTCCTGTGACTTAAAATTTTGGTTTGACAAATTTATTCTGTGTCACTATTTTCCCAAATATTTGGAACATTTTCCTGGTTCCTGTTAAGGTATTATTTTTATTGCCTTTTTGTAAAATTTCAACTCATTTGGTCTTGATCACTTCCTATTTTCAGATTCAAAGCAATTTGAATGCATGCATGAAATGCAATGGCAAGCAAGGCAAACTTGGGCTGTGACAACTCACCCCTACTAAACAAGAATCTCGTCCCGAGATTCATGCGTAGTCGGAAAGAGGAAGAGGGGCACTAAGCTATCGGAATCTTCACGCTCCAATTGCCCTTCTTGAAGGTATTGATTCATTGCATTAGGTTGATCTTGGCATCTTTGTCTTCAAGGTCTTCATTTAACACGACAACAAAGGAACAGATAGAATCTACAAGATTCGATCTTCTCGAAGATCGGGCAACTCATTATCAACTCATAGAAGGAGACATAAAGATGTCCCTTGAGGTGAAACAAAACACTCATGACAGAAACTAGGAAGTGAGGCATATGAGAAAGGTTCAACTTGGTAGGAAACAAATCCATGCTTAAAACAGATGATGACGAGGTTTCAAAGTAGCGAGGATTAAGTTACCCTTCATACCATAACGGGGCATCGTAGGAGGGTGACTCGTAGAGTTATTCCCTTAAGTGGCAAAAAGAATTACTTTTGATATGGAGATCATTGAAACTCTTCATACCAGGGTAAGGCAATTCACAAATGATTGTTTGAAGGAATTTGAAAGAATGACATGCTCGGGTTGGAAAGAAACTAGGGTTATAGAACAACTCAGCGAACGGAAAGCACATTCCAATTAATAGGTAGGATATAACCTAGTGTCTGAGCGTGCTCCGAAGAACTTGAGCATTTCCATATTCATCAAAGTTTTACCAATATCCGTGCCAAGGATCCTGGTGACACAACATACTACCATGATGAATAGTGATGCAGCATGCAGATGCAAAGGAAGACAACGCTTGCTCAGATTTCACCTTAGCTATGCCAAGGAAACGAAATCTAGTTGATCGATCGAGAGACATTAGCACTCTGCTTCAAATGTTCTCCTTGATGTACTAGCACAACCCAATTATAGGTCATGCTTTATATGTAGCACATCAAATATAGGTCGGACTTCGGGGCTTAAATGGGGTCCATGAGAAACAACTTCCAAAATTAGACATACAAAAACCCCATGGAAAGATGTCTAAGGTTGCTAATGCAAGATATTATAATCTTAAGTCTTCCGGTTAGGTGTGTTAGCCACGACATCACCTTACCGGGTTACACAGAGACCAATATTATAATCCTTAGAAAAAGTTCCAACCATTATAACTGCCTGAGATTCAGCTCCGGTTGGTGATATGATGTTTCAGACTCAGCATGTCTGAAAAGAAAATTTGCAACACAAATCGACGAGATAACGTTGCGAGATTCTCAGGAATGAACTACGGAAGACAACTCCAAAACATGAGCTGGATTGCAAAACTCACGTGAACACACTGCCCAAGAAAATGATGACCACATGAAAAGTCTTACAACAAAACACTACCAAGTTCTGGATGGGAACCATCTTTAAGAATACCAAAGTCCTTACACAAGTCATATGATTAGCTCTTGGGAGGGAACTCCTTTTTCTTAAACAAATCAATAAGTGGCTTGGTGTGCTAGGAGATACATATGGAGTGAACATGATCAGTCTATCAAACCATCGAATACTTCGCACGTGCAAGATTCACTTGGGATGATTCCGAAGAAAACAAAATGACCTTCTCAAATTCGTGGCAGCAACTTGCACCAATGCACATGAATTAGAGGAAGTCACTTCTTACACCTAACATATACCTCATGCTCGAGACACGAAGACAATGTGTACAAAGTTTCCAGCACTAGCTTAATGTCCAACATAAATCATGGAACAAATGAAAATGTTGCCGATGGGCTCAACAACAATTCATTCAGATACCCATATAAATGGATTTCCACAACTATGTGTGCATCATAATAGCATTGGTCAGATCAAAGAATACAATGGTGTATGCTCAAGGAAATCCACGAGTAAGGCACCGTTATGAAAATCTTTGGTTCTGAGTTTTGATTTGACAATAGCCCATACTCAAATCAAAATTGAACAAGATAATATATGCAACAATTGATCACACGAGTCAACCGATGACAATATCATCTTTCTTCAAGACTCACACTACAGGAAAAATATCATTTTTAAATGAGCTAAGTTTAGGCGAAGCTTTTATCGTCCAACTCTCCAAGTTGTTGTTTAGCTTAACCAACTAGCTCGGGGTATCCAACACGGATTCTTGGAGAAGATGTCTTGTAGAGAAACCAACTTGATCATGAGCTCTATCATAACAGTCAGGAAACAACCTGGTAATACTTCCCAAAAGATATTCGAAAAATCACAAACCACCGATATATTCTTAAGCTCGGGAAGCAATCTCGCTTTTCAGGGCAAGATGATGTGATCAATAGAGCGAGGGATTGACAAAATCCTACCCCATCGATCGAAAAGTGCACCATGAAAGATGGACTAGGTAGCACGGTCAATCTTAGGATAACGATTTAGTCACCATCACCATAAGAGTGAAATTATTGCCCATTAACTACCAAGAAATAACATTGCTAGGAGTATTGATTTCCCACATCATGGTTCACTTGTCGATATTCCAGTTACAACTAACACGGAAGCCGAGGGATGAATAATGATGTCGAAAAGTATCACTACATCAAGGGCTCATAAGAGATGGTGCAATTCTCACGACATTCTTGACAACAGGAGGGTAATACTCCAAGATAGAACAGAGCAAATGCTCGATTGGCATTTTGATCTGCGGAATACAACTACAATCCAGGAAATGGATGACGTACTGGAGTTTGCTTCTCCCAGTCATTCGAAAATAGAACAACTTGAGAGACCACGGAATTGAAGACATCGATGACATGAATGCACATCTACTCTTGACTATCCTCTCATAAATGAAGGTCAGAATACAACTAGATAGGGCCAACTCAAGAGCACATGATTTATTGAGTTGTGGATGCATATATTAGCATGTCGTACGAGTTCAACATAATTCTTCCAGATAACCCATGCAGAAGGGCGGAGTAGGCAGAATCACAATATGGAGTAGAGAACTCATCACGAGCACTCTTGTTATGATCTTTAGTTCACGGAGAACTTCTGCCAGAGATGGTCCATGATGTTGGAAGAGTGATATACCATGAACCTTGGGAACTACAACAAGGTTACTAATCATTCGAAAGGAACTAGCAACACTATCAACAGAAGTGAGCAGAATGATCCTTGGATTCAAGAGTCCAGAAATAGAATACCTACTAACTAAATAACATCACGAGATGTTTTTGAAAATGATGGCCAGAATTATCACACTCGGAACCAAAACACATCTAGACTATTGGGTGGTTTTCGGAGGTAACATGGTTTCCTAACACTTGAACAATAGGTCGAGGTAATAAAGTACCTCATCACAAAGATTAGTGTGCTTTGTCTCGCCAAAAAGACATTAACTCGGAATGAGAGGATTTGCAATTGCATTAAATTAATAAGAAACCTTGGAAAACTCGGACAGCATAACGGCTGTACGGGCATGAAATATGAGGCAACCTGCAAGAAAACTAACAACATAACAATTGAATTCTTATGGAGACACTGATCCAGGAAGAAAACAAATTTTCTATAAGTCTCCAGCATAGTAACTCGTCATCCTAATGAATAGATGACAAAGCCTAATTCTTAAACTCCATAGAATAAAGAAGAGGGTGACTCGGAATAAGAATGACACAAGGAAAGGAGTAAAAAGAGCCTTACGTTCCCTTCCACAAACAATTCTGTTATATAACTAAAGAGTTGCTAGAATCAACATCGACCAGTTTGGCTTGGTTATCCTACACACAATGAAGCTCTGATACCAAAGCTATCGGGACCCCGATCCTGAATCATAAGAACCCAGTCTGTAAGTCATCACATCACTTTACAGCCTCACGCACGGTAAACTCCACGGCTGCCACCTTACACTCGTTGGGACCATTTGCGTCTTCTGGCTCACGTATATGAATGTGTCGCTAGCATTCAAACGACAAGAACCCGGGTAGACATGGCTAGTTATAAACCCAAGTGGCACATCCGTACAAGGACATGCATACATAACCCAGAAATGCAGGTGTCGGTCATCAGCGTGTGTAGACGAGTCATAGCAAACTACAAGGACTCCATTACACCGCGTGACATTTCCCCGAAGGGACAGACACAACAACAAAGAAGGATACATGCCGGTCAATCAATGTGTCCGGAGCAGTAGCAAGCTAGCAAGGCTCGGTGGAAGCACAAAGAGACATTTCCCTGTAAAGAGTACTACTAAAGGCACACAACTAGGTGTCGAATCCCACACATATAATGCATTTCATAACATACACACATTATGCACTATATGCGTAGATACAACATGGCATCACAACATAACTCTATGACTCAAGATTTTATTAAAGACTCATAGGAATCAACATGGTATGATATTACAAAAAGGGGTCTCATTACCCGTCACTCAAGTCATACAGACATCAAGCGGAAGCCAAACATGCATGGGTACAGACATCTACTAAAAATGGCTGGAGGAGCCTGAAAAGCTACCACGACCCTACGAAAGGAGCCAGACCTCTGTCTGCGATTCCCAAGCTATTCCGGTCAACATCAAACACGTCACGTAGAACCTTTTAAAGAGACTAAATCTTCTCTGCAAAACATAAATAAAGCAACCATGAGTACAAAGGTACTCAGCAAGACTTACATCAGAACTATCTACATATGCTTCATGTTTCAACGAAAGGATTGTGGGGTTTGATTGCAGCAAGCCAGCTTTGACTCTTGGCTAACCTGTACTACGGCTACAAGTTCTTTCTTTGAGGTGGGATAGTGCACACGAGTCCATTCACCAATGCAATACACCACTATGGATCCACTCTCGTCTCCCTACGAGAAAGCCTTCCATAGCACTCACACTTATCTTGCATGTTTTAGAGTATCCATTTAAGTTGTCTATGTACCAAGTAATGCTTCGAAGTAGTCCATATCCGAGGATGCAGCTATTCGAACAGATTAAATCACCCTGCAGGGGTATCCTTCTTCACACATGCTCTCACCACTTAGCACCATATGCACGTCATGCATCTCGGCAACCTTCAAGCGGAAGCACTGGCGTGGGTGTCGACCACGACCGTTAACCACACAAGACCCTAGTCCAGGTTTATCGCCTATTTGAGACTGAACCCGCAAGGTAGTCCGGCCGAGGTTTCATCTACGGCCCCAAACGATGTGCGCAGGGTTCCCAAGCCCACCATTCGGGTGCCACTTGGTACACCGTGCCACTGTGTATCTACCGCAGAGAAGCCTACCCCGTCGGGCAGAGCTAAACATGGCCGCCAACACTTCTCCTACAAACACGAGAAACTAGTTGCAACTCCTGGACAGAGATCTAGGCGATTAATAAGACAAGGGGGTCAATTAAGTATCCCAATGTGTGGTAGTATCTTATCTTGGATAACATACACATAACTCAGTTCTTAAGAATGGTCCCAATGAGACAACCCACCATGTACTCCTACATGGCCTCTCATCGCTACCTTTACCAAATCGGATTCACACTTTTACTCTCACACTGTAGGACATGAACACAACCATTTCGATTCATCATCAAGATGGATCAGACCCGACACGACTCTAAGCATAGTAGGCATTGTACGCAAGCATGGATGAGTAAGCACAACAAGGCTCAAGCACTTGCTACTCTTGCTAAGTGGTTTCAACTATTTACCGTGAGAACATCAGGTCATGCAGAGGAATGGGTTCAACTACCGATAGCATGTAGAGTTGAATCGTGTTTGTCCTAATGCAGTAAAGGAGAGCAGGAGCGAGAGAGTGGGTTTATATCAATATGTTGAAGGGGGTTTGCTTGCCTGACACGTCTGAATATAGCAATGAGTCTTCATCAATGTCAATGATCACATCGTCGGAACCATCGTCTGCCGAGAGGTAACAACACCGGCAAACAAGAAAGGTACAACGATTACTTCACGGAAATGAACACTATGATGCATGATCAAGAAATGTAAATGAAATGTGGCAGGGCCAATATAGCTACCATTTCTTAGGTTGAATCTGGATTTGAATTAGAATTCAAATATCACTTCAAGCAAGGTATTTGCCGGATACCCTTTTAATTGATTCGACCTGATGCTCAGGTACAACTTGTTGAGCATGCATGAAGAAGGCATACTCGGGTGCTGAGTTTCCTAGATCATTGTTTGGTCATAGTAATTGAAGTGGACTTCAAATAGGAATCAAATTCCAAGTCCAAACTATTTATTAAATTTACCCTAATCATCATTTTTCCTACTTGGTGATGTTCACTTTCTCAAACCAGCATGAAAATGCGATAATCAGATACTTTGGATTTTTCTGATTATTTTTCATATATAATTTATTTTCATTGGAATTACAGATTATTTTCTATGATTTTTAGAAGTTTTAGGCATTTTCTGGAATTATTTTATAATAGAAAACCAGTTACTACGTCACCACTGCGTCAGCAGGTCAACTGACCCGATCAGAGTCAAACCTGACGTG